>NC_138733.1:27481366-27786366 GCF_965113295.1 Leuciscus leuciscus
ACCAGCAGCACAGCAGCTCCAGACAAACAATGACACTCAAAACTATCCTGTCCCAATAGCTAACATTACAACAACAGCATATCTTGAAACTCTGTGAAACATGGCATTGCTACACAACTATAGATCATAAACAACTCAACCTCTGCATCCATTTTCAGGCCTTCCTGCTTCGGTCTCTCCAGCGCTGGAAAGCTTTTCTAATATTAACGCGGGTCCTAAAGCTCTTGCCTGATCATAACCCTTCTTTTTCCATGGATATTCGTCTGACCTTTTCTCTTTTGTAATGTCTCTCAGCCATCTCTCTTTCTACAGTCTTTCTTCAAATCTCCCTCTTGCTCACTCTCTCTCCTCCCCCATCATGAGTGGACACGCCCCCTAGTGCTGATTGGCTCACACTCTCTCCTCACCATCATAAGTGGGCATGCCCCCTACTGCTGATTGGCTCACTCTCGCTCCTCCCCCATCATGAGTGGACACGCCCCCTACTGTTGATTGGCTCTCTCTCTATCCTCCCCCATCATGAGTGGACACGCCCCCTACTGCTGATTTGCTCACTCTCTCTCCTCCCCCATCATGAGTGGACACGCCCCCTACTGCTGATTGGCTCACTCTCTCTCCTCCCCATCATGAGTGGACACGCCCCCTACTGCTGATTGGCTCACTCTCTACCCTCCCCATCATGAGTGGACACACCCCCTACTACTGATTGGCTCACTCTGTCTCCTCTCCCATCATGAGTGGACATGTCCCCTATTGGTGATTAGCTCACTTTCTCTCCTCACCATCATGAGTGGACACGCCCCCTACTGCTGATTGGCTCACTCTCTCTCCTACCCCATCATGAGTGGACACGCCCCCTACTGCAGATTGGCTAAGCGTGTTAAAATCCACTTTTTCAGAAGCGTTTCTCAGAAATCACTTAGGCCGAGTGTCCACCAAAGCGTTTTTAGCCAGCTGAAAACGCAAGGCACTCTGCTGAAAACGCCTAGCTGTGGGCGCTTGAGAGCGTTTTGGCAGCGCAGCATTTAGTTTTTTTGTTGAGACGCTTTGCTTGCTATGATATGGAATATCCGCGGAACTGTTAATAGTATCTCATTTCACAGATAGTTTGTTTCTGTGTTGTTTCTATATAAAAATGTTGATACACAGTAACGTATTTGCTCTGGCTCTTGTTTTAAATAATTTTGTTCCGTTATTATGCTTCTTGTCGTCATCTGTTGACGTTGAACAAGCAGAATGTGACGGTTGTAACATCATGTCAGATGACAGATGTCCTGCCCCTCCTCTACTGTGGCTGGACAGCTGGGTAAAAAGTGACAGTCATGAGAGCTGCGTTTTACCCAAAGTTGAACATTCTTCAACTCTCAGCGACTGGTAAAAAGCGGCGAAGCGCAAGCTCAGCACCTCGTTACGCTCTTGCCGTTTTAAAAACGCAGCGCTCCCATTGAAAACAACTGGAAAAATACACCAGCCGCGTGAAAAAGCGCTTTGGTGGACACAGGGCCTTACTGCACCTTTAAGTGTACATTTACACAACAAATATGTTCCAAAAAATGAAAAACAATTTCCTTTTTCACGTGGAGACAACAACGTTATCAAAACGATACCCATTGAAATGGATCTGCGAAAATGACTAAAACCGCTGTATGTGGCGATGTCACTTTGTAAAGAAACACTACGCGCCTATACTGTAGACTGAACACATAATATGCACAACGTCACTGTTTTCACAAATTCACGTTTGGTAGTTTAAACAGAGATGATAACGGTATTGTTTTCAAAACTTTGCACTTTAGAACCCGTTTTCAAAAGTTAGCATTTTCAGGACTCCAAAACGCATTGTGTAAATGAACGGCCAAAACAGAGGTCGGTTATTGTTTTTTTTGTTAAAAAAGGTGTTGTGTAAATGGCCCTTAAAATGCAATTATCTCTTTTCCACACAAAATGTGTAACTCAATGAATATATATATTTTTTTTTTATTCTTTAATACTACCCATTGTATCCCAATCATTAATTCCTAAGAGTTTTTAATGCTTTTCAATGTGGGTCAAATTCGACTCAAGAATCGCAGGTGGATGCGGATTCTTAAGCCAGTAGGAGGTTTAGTGAACTAACTGGGAAGATGATGACTATCTTGAAACCTTACAGAATGTTATGATTCATCTGTAAGAACCTCTCATTTGTGAGCGGTCAGACAGGTACTGCAGACACACAAGACTCTCTAGAAGAACCTCCTTATCCTTCCGAGATCTACAGGGATGCAAGTTTGTTTGAACTGTGGTTTCACTGGTGGCTGTTGCCATGCCAACCCTCCTCTCCCTGATTTTTTCCTCTATATTGAGTGCGATTGCAATGCAGAGTGTGGTTCACCAATCACAACCATGGTACAACACATCTCTGTCCAGTTAGAACACTCTTTAACCGTTTCCTCACCTATGGGGTGTTCAGAACCACTCTGAGAAAACTAAACTAAAAACCCGCTTTGAACTTCTAAAAAATGTGCTGCGTATTCATTGGCAGTGATATGAGATACATCACTCTTGCACATATTTACTATCAGACATTTTAGCTATCAAACCAACACTGCTGACATATTTAAATGCACTTTCAGATGCTGACAGAACTGAAACCAACTTTTGACAAAAGTCAGAAAAATTTTCTTTTAATGCATATTGCACAAAAAAATCATATTCAAAAATAAATAAACAAAATGCACCAAGGAATACAATTTTGGGGGTGTTCTTTTTGAAAACTCTGCAATGCTAAAGGCATACATAAGCGTTCTTGGTGCATGAATTTGGGAGTATTTTTAGGAAGCCAAATTACTTGATGCAGCTGAAGCCTTACAGGCTGTTGATAACAGCCAAGTGCAGCGAGTTGTGAAATATTAATGTACCAACAACTGCAATGTCAATTCGATACCAACTCCTGAATCTCAAGATACAATCAGTGCCACAATATTAACGAAGCACCTGCTAAACACTGATCATTTCATGCCATCTTAAATTAACATCTGGTACTTATCTATGTTTCAGTTCTTGAACATGAAATATTTGAATACATTAACACACTCAGGGCAATGATGTTTCTAGTTCCTAAAGTACTTAGCAAAAACCCTTGAAAAAATATTAATTCATTGTACATGGTTGAAAAACACTATTTCAAATCAAATGCAATTAAACTAGCTAAAATGACACTGGGAAATTAGGAGATTGGAAGTATAAGGACTTTATCAAATTTTGACATGAAATATATTAGAATATTCCTGAAAGTATTCAGTAACTTACTTTTATGCTATTGTATAATATGTTCGCAAGTGTATGGTGGTAAAGCCAATTTCATTGTCATGCAAAACCAAAACATCTACCAATCATATGCTGGGATAGGTCAATTTAAATTAATTATATCTAAAAGCAAAACCCATTTGCAAAAAAACAACAACAACAAAAAACAATCTTTTAAAATGATATATTAATTACATATATGAATTATATATATATATATATGCTGATTATTTCAAACTATGAGAAACTCATGACAACTGCAATTTTGAATGCAATTATATGATTAAATGTTGAGCAAAACTATGGAACAACATATAGGCTACTTAATATTTAAATATATTTAAATATCAGGAAAACATATATGTTATATGGACATTGTAAATGTAAAGTTTTGACCAGTTCTTACCATGCTATCGTAATGAATGAGCTCCAGCTCGTAGTCCGGCAGAATGTCGCTCCGGTTGTTCACGAGGTCTAAAGCCATCTGCGCTGCGGGGAGACACGCTTGACCACCGGGCCATCCTCCACTCATGGGAAACAGAGCTCCGATGTACAGTTTCTTCTTGCCTGCAACCGCACACGGCCAGGGGAGAAAGATTAGCAGTGCGTAAAGGAGAGCCAAGCTTCTCCAAACTCTCCCCAAGGTCCTGATCCCCTCCGTGGATGCCATCAATATCCAATTCGATATTTATACGTTTTGAACTTAAATTGTGCCTTCGGGTCCGAAGCCGAAAGTGTCAGCACGTGCGATGTGTCCAGTTTAAAGTAACAGATCCGTGTGTGGAAAGCGCAAAAACAGCAGCACTGAACACTTTAAGCGCAAAGTAATATTTAGACACGCATGTGTTAATCCTTGTCAAAACATAAAATTGCTGGATATACTAGTTGGGGTTGATATGTTTACATTAGTAATATATTTTCATCGTTGGTGTCAGTCATTTATTGAACGCCTCTTGAAACGCGTTCTTGGAGTTTAGTCTTCTTGCGCACGTTTAAAATCTTTCAGAATCTTTAGACTCTTTGGAATCTTCAGACTCTTGCTTCAGAATCTTTTAGAATCTCCAGACCCTTCAGAATATTTTAAAGTCTTCCGAGACTTTTTGTTTTTAATCTTTAAGAATCTTCTCCGTAGTTTAGACTCCGACACCAATTCACTGATGTCCTGTCACAGAAAGCGCTCCAACATAAACCAACTCTCCAAACATGTAAAAGCACAAACTACAGAAATCACGCTTTCATTGTTGGGCACAAACAAATGCGCCATCGGGCAGTTACTGTCTCTTTCCCTTTCACAGTCACAGACGGTGTGTTTGTAGTACAGCAATGCTCATGGTTCACGACAGGAGAGAAAAACAGGTGGCGTTGAGCGACATTACGCGCTCCCCAAATCCTCTAGCGTTGCTTTATTTACCGCGCCTCTCACAAAACTTGATTAAGTTTTAAGCTGTCAAGCATATTATCCCGGCATCTGATCAAAATATAGAAAAAAATAGCAATTGTGCTGCGGCATAATCCTTTAATCCGCCGACAGGAGAGGGGGAAAGACTGACCACCAAACGCACAGAGATCCGCACTCAGAGCTGACAGCAGAGAACTGTTACTAAACCACTGACAGACGAACTGTAGTGGTGTATAGCAGAGGGGGCGGGGTTAAAGTAAACGCTCTCTTCTGAATCAGAATCAAAAGTCATACAGTTGATCTATCTATCTATGTAAATCTTTCTTTCTTTCTTTTTTCTATCCGTTCATCCATCCATCTATCTCTGTCTATCTTTCTCATTATATCTATCTATCTATCTATCTATCTATCTATCTATCTATCTATCTATCTATCTATCTATCTATCTATCTATCTATCTATCTATCCATGCATCCATCCATCGCGTAAAACAGACAGAGTTCCGCTAATGTATGTTTCTGTCGATGGATACACATTATGGCTTCCCAATATGTTACAACGATGATCAAAAAAACATGGCCAAAACGATCACTCTTTCTAAACAAATTTTTTTGAAAGTTTTTGCACACATATTTTTAAATAAATTTCACATATGGAATTAAGTAAAAATGTACTCAACTAAGTTAAGTCAAATTAACCAAGAAAATAAGTAACTTTAACTTGGCCAGGTACATTCTACTTAGTTCACTTTGCAATACTCTGTCTCAAGTACATTTTACTCAAACACCATAACACTGAATTAAAGGGATAGTTCACTTTAAAATTAATTTTTGGTATGTTTTTAGCTTTGTATATATCTATGCACCAGTCTGCGTACACGTCAGATCAGATCACTTCGACATGGCTGTGTATAAGTGGTAAAAACGATATAAATACTGTTCGTTTTCTCACACAAACCGCTCGTTTCGTGTCTTAGGCCATCAATGTGTACTTACGATGGGGAATTGTTTAATTTGGACGATGGGGAATTGTTTTAATTTGGACTCTGTGCATGCTCTTTGAGATAATGACCATAGACCTGCATTATATGACTGACAGACAAGAACGGTTTGACCTAAAAATATCAAAATTGAAACTACTGCGGAAAAAAAGACACCTACATCTTGGATGCCCTTGAGGTAAGCTAAAACATACCAAAAATTAATTTCAAAGTGAACTATCCCTTTAAGCCATGCTTTTAAAGTGCAAACATCTAAGTGAATAATACAATAGATAGGCCTATGTGTAGACAAAATATCTACATAATAAGTAATCTGGTATCACCGAAAAACACAGAGACCTCAATACTTGATACACAGTACACAATAGGCCTACACAACAATGATAACATTCATTGGATCATTCACAGTATGAATGTGTCATATTGAGTAGAAATTGAACTCCAGATGTCACAAAACAGCAATTTACTAAACCTAATAACAACAGTGTAAATAAAGCTGGGCTGAATCCGAAATCGCCTCCTAAACCCTCAATCACTATTCCCTACGTTAGTCCACCAATACGGTTCACTTGAAGAGGTGAATGAAAACCAGTAAGCGAATTCAGACAGCCGTTGAGCGTACATCGGTTGTGCACTCCTTATTGCAGTGCAATGTGGGATAGAATGAGTGCACTCAATAACGTCCACCATGGTTTTCGGACACCAATACAAATGGCTGTCCTCTCAAATAGTGCATTTGCATACTTGCCCATAATAACACCTTATACAGCATGTATGTCACTTTTGTTGCTCCCACAGTCCTCTGCATTCCTCTATTCACTTTAAATACTCTAAAAACAACAGAGTAGAGCTGAAATTGATGACATGAACCACTGTGAACTTCAGGACCAGATATATCCGGTGACATTTGGAGCTCCCTTTGAATCTGCTCTCTCCATATGTCAGTCATTAATTATTCATCCCTGATCTTTAGTTGTTATTTAATAAAAGAAAGGCCGGAGGAGCCACCTGTGAGGATATATAATTACCCTTTAGTTTATGTTATAACTAAATATTAGTGCTGTGCAATGATTAATCACGATCTATATAATAAAAAATAAATACAAGTTTGTGTTTAAGTCAAGTCAAGTCAAGTTTATTTGTATAGCGCTTTTCACAATACAAATTGTATCAAAGCAGCTTCACAGTATTAAATTAAAATAATACAACAAAGTTTGTTTCAAGAGGAATTTATTGATTGATAAAATTAAATTAAATATCCCAAAAATTTTGTTTACATGTTTACACAAAGTTTACATGTGTGTGTGTGTGTACTGTGTATAATTATTTTGTATATATAAATACACACACATGCATGTATATATTTAAGAAAAATGTATAAATATATAAACAGTATATACATGCAACTATTTCTTAAATATATACATGTATTTATACAAAATAATTATACACAGTACACACACATATATTATGTAAACACAAACGTTTATTTTGGATGCGATTAATCGTTTCCCAGCACTACTAAATATGTTTACAAAACAGAATGATATTTTATGTTCTTGTTCATAGCGTCTTATAGAGGGGTTTATAATCACCTTCATTTATATAGCGCTTTTAACAATATGGACTGTTTCAAAGCAGCTTTACAGTGATAATAGGAAATTAAAGTTTAGAATAAAGTTTTTGTCCAGCTAAAGTTAGTTTTGATCGATTCACTTCTGTTGCAAAGACCATTAGTTATTAACTTAGGTGCAAGCCTTGAAGAAAAATTATGTTTTTTTAAATTAAATAAATATATATGTATATTATTAAATATAACATATATAAAAAATTTTTTTATCTCTGCACAAGCTTTAAAAACGCAAACCTGTGAAAACACTGACGGCGTGCACATGCGTATTACGTGTTTAGTCTGTAGGTATGCGAGTTTATAGAGGGCTGGCAAACAAAAGGTCACCTTTATGCTGAATTATCCTTCAACAAGCACAGTAAGAGCTATGTAATCACCACCCCATACACATACGCAGGCTTGAATTTATGCACACACACTTTGCTGAGATACACACCTAACCTCATATACATTCATATAGACACAGGGCAGAAATACACACATATCTACACACTGACCAAGTGTTAATCTTCAGCCTGCTGAGAGTGCACTAAGTAGGCGGTGATCTCTCGCTGTGAGTTTACAGAGGGAGGAGAGAGAGAGAGAGAGAGAGAGAGAGAGAGAGAGAGAGCGCATTTGTGTGGCTTGATAGTCTAACTCAGCAGAGCTGAAAGAAACAAGGGGAAATGAAAGAGTGGACAGAGGGATTGAGAGGAATGGAAGGCAATTAAAGGGAGGGATGGATGAATGAGAGGGTGCTACAGTCTTGCTTGCAGGGGCACTTGTATTAATGCTGAGAGATTCTGGCAGCCTGAAGAATTATAATGAGATTCTATAGTCTGGTAGTTGACGAAGTCCTACTACTACATTCTATAAGCATCTAAAATTATTTTAAACAGCATTTTGCATATTCTTCATTATTATTATTATGCATGAAACTTATATGACCTCATACAAATAGAATGTTTGTCATATATACATCAAATATTTGTCTTTTTCAAGACCCTATGTTGTCAAAATGAATTTGTATCTTTTAGATCATGTGTGTTATCTTTAAAGTCATCCACCGTATATGCTAGTGTTTAGATATATACAGATATAGATTTATCTAAAATGTACACTTTTTCTCTCCTGGGAAAAGAGAAATAATATTGATGACATCCTGGACTACACAGATTTTTGACCAATCAAATGCCCTGTTTACACTTGGTATTAAGATGGCTTTTGGTCAATCGGATCAGAAGTAGATGAGGAAGAAACATTCCCGTTTACACCTGGTGTTGTAATCCATCTCTTTTGTCCACTGTCAACCACTTCTGTCCTGATTTCTTCGAGGAAGGGGTCTATGTAAATGTATGGGTTTTTTTCAGGTCTTTCAATCAAATGGACGAAATAAGCTCACACAATTTACCACACAAATAATAATGTGCACTTTAAATGGACGCAGGTGTGTATCTGCAATTACATGGCCTGATGAAGCGTAGAACTCGAAAACATTTTACACTTTGCACTTTATAGCACCTTTTTGCCCGTCTTTTTGTGGCCCATAATAAATGAACAGTTGGAGAGCCTTTGCCCTAAGTGCAGATCTCTTTTGACGAATTTTACAATACAATATAATTAATTAATTAATCCATACAATTTGATTTTCTTTTCTTTTTTTTTATTAACCCCTTCACTGCTGTGTGCTTTTTTTCCTGCATCATGGCTGATTGGTAGATTGTTCCCCAAAAAAGCCCCCGTCGCCCCCCATTCATTTCTAGGACGGTAATTTTTGAGTGCGACTCTGTGTGTGATTACTTTTTAGGACCATTTTACCTTTTCGAATCAAGTCCACAATTGTGTGTGTGTTCACATAGCAAGTGCCACAAAAGGCACCAAGTGTCAATCCGACGAAGTAAACAATAATAAATAAATAAAAAGTAAAATTTTCAGCCAAACGTGACCAAAGAGCACCAGAGGGTTAAAACTCTCTTTGTTATACTGTATAACCAGTTCAAAAGAACTAGTGAAGATCCAGAGGCATTTAAAAATGGTATTAAAAAAAAGAAAAAGAAAGAAATGGTGATCACTTTCACATATATTCATATGATTTTTATCTGAAAATCTTGTTGTTGATCAAATGATAAATAAATAGGATCATAAAGTACATCCACATAAAACAACAGTTCTCTCGTAAAATATTTTATGTAGCCATAATCATAGAAACAAAAATTTTCTGGATTGTAAAACTAGATACATTTATAAAGCAAAGCATGTTTTTTACACATATACACAAATAGCAGTATAATAATGGAGATTATTATGATGCATTGTGGATTTCACACGACTGATGGTAAAATACAGCCCTCTTGTGGGTGAATAAAGCATTACAATTTAGATTTTCACTCAATGAGAATTGAGGTCTGCAATTTGGATTTATATATATACAGTATCTCACAAAAGGGAGTACACCCCTCGCATTTCAGCAAACATTTTAGTATATCTTCTCAAGGGACAATACTATAGAAATTAAAGTTGGATATATTTTAGAGTAGTCAATGCGCTGCTTGTATAGCAGTATACATTGTCCTCTGAAAATAACTCAACACAGCCATTAATGTCAAAATAGCTGGCAACAAAAGTGAGTACACCCTAAGCGGACATGTCAAAACTGTGTTCAAAGTGTCAATATTTTGTGTGAGCACCATTGTTATCTAGCACTGCCTTAATCCTCCTGGGCACGGAGATCACCAGAGCTGCACAGGTTGTTGCTGGGATCCTCTTCCACTCCTCCATAATGACATCACGGAGCTGCTGGATGTTAGACACATGGCACTTCTCCACCTTCCGCTTGAGGACGCCCCACAGGTGCTCAATAGGGTTCAGGTCTGGAGAAATACTTGGCCACTCCATCACCTTCAGCTTCCTCAGCAAGGCAGTTGTCATCTTGGCAGTGTGTTTGGGGTCGTTATCATGCCGTTCGGCCCAGTTTCTGAAGGGAGGGCATCATGTTCTGCTTCAGAATGTCACAGTACATGTTGGAATCCATGTTTCCCTCAATGAAGCGCAGCTCCCCAGTACCACCAGCACTCATGCAGCCCCAGACCATGATGCTACCACCACCATGCTCGACTGTAGGCAAGACACAACTCCTTACCAGGGCGTCGCCACATATGCTGGACACCATCTGAGCCAAAAAAGTTTATCTTAGTCTCATCATGCCACAGGACATGGTTCCAGTGATTCATGCTCTTGGACAGGTTGCTTTCAGCAAACTGTTTGCGGGCTTTCTTGTGAGCCAGCTTCAGAAGAGGCTTCCTTCTGGTACGACGGCCATGCAAACCGACTTGTTGCAGTGTGCGGCGTATGGTCTGAGCACTGACAAGCTGACCTGGCGCTTCTGAAACCTCTGAAGCAATGCTGGCAGGAATCATGCGTCTGTTTTTTGAAGCCAGCTTCTGCACCTGACGCACAGCACGAGGACTCAACTTCTTTGATTGACCCTTGCGAGGTCTGTTCAGAGTGGAACCCGTCTTGTAAAACCTCTGTATGACCCTGGCCTGCACTGTAACTCAGTTTCAGGGTGTTACCAATCTTCTTATAGCCTAGGCCATCTTTGTGGAGAGCAACAATTCTAATTCTCAAATCCTAGAGAGTTCTTTGCCATGAGGTGCCATGTTGAACATCCAGTGGTCAGTATGAGAGAATTGTACTCAAAGCACAAATTTGAACTGCTCTAATACAAGATACACAAATTTCTATGGTCTGTCAAGCAGACAAAAACATGAAAATGATGAATAGGACGTGGCTTTGCATGGTTAAACAACGTATAGTTATTATCACTTAGGGTGTACTCACTTTTGTTGCCAGATATTTTGACAATATGTTGAGTTATTTTCAGAGGAGAGGACAGTAAATATATACTGCTGTACAAGCAGCACATTGACTACTCTAAACTTTCCAACTTTCATTTCTATAGTATTGTCCCTTGAGAAGATTTACTAAAATGTTTGCTGAAATGTGAAGGGTGTACTCACTTTTGTGAGATACTGTGTATACTGTGTGTGTGTGTGTGTATATATATATATATATATATATATACATATACATATACATATATACATATATTGTCTTTGGAAAAGTGACCTCAGATATAAGAAATGAAAAAATATAATATTGTGTCTTACCTGTATAGTTACTGTCATCTGATGATGCACAAATACATGGGGGGAAAACAAGAGCCACATTGAGTTAAACAGATCATTCATATTAATAAAACACATACATTTGAGTTTGTGTAATTGACAGTTAACTCAAATCATATATCTATACTCACAGACACAGAGTGGTTTAGGTGAGTCCCATTTGCCCAGTTTGGTACAGTGAGAGATATTGAAACCGTCCAATAGGAAGCCAGCATGACAGCTGTAATGAAGAACTGTGCCCTCTACTGGTTGTCCAGAGGGCTGCAGCGTCGCCCTCCCGTTCTCCAGAGACATCCAGGAACGCGGGCAAACCAATACTGAGAATTTTAGCAACACTTTTAGCACATGCTGACATCGTTTCAGCACATTTGTATTACCTTGAAATTACACAGCTTTAAAGTGTTATGCCACTACCACAACAACACATTGACAATTACCGGTACATTTAAATAAAATACTATTTGTTTTATTGTATAGTTGTTTTAAGTGAATAACATATCATAGAAATTATTCTAATATACTGATTTGGTGCTCAATTGATATTGGTTCTACATTTTTAATAATGGTACTTACTTATCATAAATGTTGAAAACAGCTTTGACTGCTTAATATTTTTGTGGAAATCATAATTTTTTTCAGGATTCTTGGTATGAATAGAAAATAAAAATAAAAATGGCATTTATTTGAAATATAAATCTTTTGTAACATTATAAATGACTTCTAACATGTCACATTTAATGCGAATAAAAGTGTTTCTTTTTTTTTTCTTACTTACCTCAAACTTTTGAATGGCAGTGTGTCATGGTTTCCACAAAAATACTAAGCAGTAAAATCTTTTTCAACATTGAAAGAGGAAGACATTTTGAAATATTTAGCATCAAATCAGCATATAGAATGATTTTTGAAGGATCATTATGGCTGGTGAAAATTCTTTTTTTTCTTTCAAAGTAATAAATTACATTTTACACATATTAAATTAGAAAACCATTAGTATCCTACATGTATACTTACTAAATAAATTAACAAATGGACATACTGATTTGCATTGATTTTATTATGTGACAAGAAAGAGACTTTGGAGCAATACGAGAAATAATGCAAGAGAAATTGGTCAATTATAGAGTTTAGTTCATTATACAAAAGCTTTTGACCTCAGAATGCTATTATTGACCGAGTATTTCAGAGAGCTGTGTAATAAATATAGATATTAATCAATAGAATAGGACAGCAAGGGCACTTACAGCATCTGCTGAGATGATTCATGTCAGTCCAGGTGCCATCTGGGAGGCATTTTCGGACCTTGGGCCCCACAATAATTCTGCTTCCTCTACAGATATATTCTATCTCATAGTCTACTGGCAAGATCTGCACACTGCGGATCTACAGAGAGAAAGAAAGAGAGACGTTTTGTAGATTGAATTAGATGTTGCTAAGGTTCAAAGTCCCATCAGGACTGACATTGATGTTTATGGCTGCCAGTTTAATGTGCTGCCATAGACTTTTACCTGTTCCTGAGTCAGTCCTCTGTAGCGTATCCCTCCGTCTCTGGGGGGACGAATGATTGCACATCCTGAAAGAGAGTAAGAGAGATGGGGGAGGATGAAACGAACAGAGAGAATGACATGTTCCTGGTAAATTTACATCTGATATATTAGATTTGTGTCCCCTTGCAAAACTGCAATGCACTGTTGGCTTATAAGGATTTTAATGGTACTGTGTCTTTCAAAATACAGTTCTCACACCCTTTGGGTAATATTTAAGATGTTTAGCACTTAAAAAAGTGCCAGTAGCCATATCACTATGTAACCCAAAACTGGTTGTGGTTGCCCACTGAAGGGTTGAGTCTGGTCAGTACCTGGATGGGAGACCTCCTGGGAAAACCAGGTTGCTGCTGGAAAAGGTGTTAGTGAGGCCAGCAGGGGGCGCTCACCCTGTGGTCTGTGTAGGTCCTAACGCCCTAGTATAGTGATGGGGACACTATACTGTCAAAAAGCACCGTCCTTCAGATTAGATGTTAAAAGGCACACCATGCATGTACCTTAATATAACAGCTTCGAAATCATTTCGATGGTAAACGAACTCGTAGTAGGGCGAATCATCCCGATAGCAAAGCGGGGGGGACGACACCGCTGGCAAAACCAGCAATGCAGGTTTGAGAGGTGGCGACCCGCCAAATCTCACAAGAATCACGACTTGCTTTACGACACGACGTCACATACATCAACAACGTATGAAGCAGCCGCTATGGAAGACACTAGAACGCATTTCAGAGGTGAATCATGGCAGAGTCGACGAAGAAAATGAAGAAAGCGCGGTCGGAAGAGTGCAGAGACGGCTCTGCATGAGTGGTATTTATGACAGTAACGTTAAAGGGTTAGTTCACCCAAAAATGAAAATTATGTCATTAATGACTCACCCTCATGTCGTTCCAAGCCCGTAAGACCTCCGTTCATCTTCGGAACACAGTTTAAGATATTTTAGATTTAGTCCGAGAGCTTTCTGTCCCTCCATTGAAAATGTATGTACGGTATACTGTCCATGTCCAGAAAGGTAATAACGACATCATCAAAGTAGTCCATGTGACATCAGTGGGTTAGTTAGAATTTTTTGAAGCATCGAAAATACGTTTTGGTCCAAAAATAACAAAAACTACGACTTTATTCAGCATTGTATTCTCTTCCGGGTCTGTTACTGTCTGCTGACGTAAGACGCTGCTGACGTGTTATCTGGTGCGCCCGAGCTTCGTTTACAGTCTGAGGGAGACGCACGCTGTAAACAAAACAATCTTCGCAAACATGTCTAAGGATTTCAACACAGAGGAAGACTTGCATTTTTTTGCCCAGCCATATTTATTTGAACCCGAATACACGGACGAAGAACTAAGCAGCGTCTTACGTCAGCAGCGTCACTGCGGAGTCGTGAACGCGGATTGACAACAGACCCGGAAGAGAATACAATGCTGAATAAAGTCGTAGTTTTTGTTATTTTTGGACCAAAATGTATTTTCGATGCTTCAAAAAATTCTAACTAACCCACTGATGTCACATGGACTACTTTGATGATGTCGTTATTACCTTTCTGGACATGGACAGTATACCGTACATACATTTTCAATGGAGCGAGGGACAGAAAGCTCTCGGACTAAATCTAAAATATCTTAAACTGTGTTCCGAAGATGAACGGAGGTCTTATGGGCTTGGAACGACATGAGGGTGAGTCATTAATGACATAATTTTCATTTTTGGGTGAACTAACCCTTTAAATACAAGTACTCCACAGCGACTCTAGGGGTCACTGTTTGAGAAAAACGGAAACTCCATAATGTGCCTTTAAACCGAGGTCCTGACTCTCTGTGGTCATAAAAAAATCCCAGGATGTCCTTCGAAAAAGACTAGGGGTGTAACCCGGCATCCTGACCAAATTTGCCCAGTGGCCTCTGTCCATCATCATGGTCTCCTAATCATCCCCATCTAAGCGTAGCAGATCCATTCCGAAAAGCCCAAATACATTAACATTGCCATAACCATTATCATTACCATGGCAATCTCTCTAAGAGTTGTCATGACAGAACTGAATGAATTGGTGTGGAACAAAAACTAATCAATTGAATGAATGATTCAATGACTCACTCATAACATCAGTCGCTTGATTCATTCCTGAATGAATCAGAATTGTTAAACTAATAGTTTTAATCTATGATTTATTGACTCACTCATTTATAAAGACTTGATGGCGCAGCTATGTAACCTGCAGAAAGAATCACTGATAATCCCCAATGCACAGACTGAAAGACTATGTCAGTCCAAATCCGAATATTAGTGTATCCGATCAGAATCTGATTTGAAATTATTGATGTCCACACTGTGTATCGCAACTGTTCAGATCCGATTTGTGTGTCCATGCTGCTCTTTCGTTATCTGGAATATCTGCATTGGTTTCTATGGATTATAAGTGGACGATTATAAGTTTGTGTGGGACAATGTGAGACATGTTACCAACACTAGAACATAACCTGAAACTGTTATATAATGTCTATCTAACTTAATAAAAACATTTGTATTGTGCCTTTCAGATGATAAAAGTTATTTGTTCTTTAAGACGATTATCAGATGTTTTTACACAGCAGAGGCTTTCCAGTTTAACAGATCTTTAGCAAACATCTTATAGACGTACCTGTGCTATATTGTTTCTGCAGCGACTTTCAGCATGTCTCCTATAACAACGTCTGACGTTTACATTTTACGTACCACATAAGAATGTAGCTCGAAAATGATTTATTATACGCATTTCATGTGATTTCTGGCCGTTCACACTAGCTATATCTGATCAGATTTCAATCGAATATGCACAAAAATCTGATTTTGACTGACAGTCTGAATGTAGCCATAGTCTGTCTGGAACGAGCAAACACAGACAAACTCAGTGATACAAACTTAGTGATTTTTATGTCCTCTTTATATTTAAACGTGGAAGTATTTCTGGTGAATGTGCAAAAATACTTGTTATTTGCTTTTATATTATTTATATTTAATATTTGATTATATTTAATATTGCAGTATTTATTACAAATATTTCATCCATGCACAATTTTTTTATTTTTTTATTCATGTGTCCTCATAATCTTTAATCAAAATAACTCCCCATCTCATTGCAGTGACAACTCTTCTATTCTTTGATGATGTGTTTTTCGACGTGAAGGCGGGACAACCTGTCACTCACATGAGATCACAGCAAAAGCAAATCACAACCATCTAACATTCCAATCTATATATATAGGCCTTGCAAGGGGTATGATGTAAACCTATGAGATGAACTGTACGTGACACTGAATTGCTTTGATTCACCAAGACTGTGTAGGCTACATATTTCTTTCGCAATGAAAAGGAGACCTGACATTGCAATCCATTTTTTCCATCTATAGTTCCGGCAGAACATGATCCCACGAGGACTGAGGGCAGATTGCTGTTTGAAATCCATGAAACGCAGTTTCCAGAATCTAAACAGAACGCCCTCTAATCTCACAAAGCAACAGAGGTGGGTCACTTTAGACATTCTGTGGTGTTAAATTCAACATGCACGGACCAGACATTGTCCACACACACACACACACACATTACCTTCAGTCGTTGAATTATGTATGGACGAGATGAGAGTAGGAAGCAAGTAGAAAATTACAAGAAATAATAGCTGCTCCATTACTGCATCTGAACAAGAATGAGAGAGAGAGAAAAAGAGAGATGACTAATGATATGCTTGATTTCAGCAGGTCACAATTCACACTCATTTCAACCCAATTAAAACTGCTCGTGGCATGACAAGATCTTGTTGGCATAAAGATGTGTTGAACATAATAATAACCTGCTGTCTCATTTAATTACACCACGCACGGTCATGGAGGAGGAGGAGGAGGAGGATTCGTGGAACATGGAGGCAGTTTGCCGTCCCTACACTGTAAAGATTTTATGAGCTTTCCCTCAACCACTCTTAGAAAGGAAAAGCACATCCAGGGTGGGTCAAACAACAGCATGCAACACAAACATAAGCAGACGGGTCTAACACACACACACACACACACACACACACACACAGCTTCTTATAAAGACATTTCAAGAGGACAAAGCATTGAATAGAGAGTGCTTTCATCAATATTGACTTCTGTATTGAAAACACTTCAACCCAGAGGTCAATGTAACTAGATAGATACTATAGATAGATAGATAGATACTATAGATAGATAGATAGATAGATAGATAGATAGATAGATAGATAGATAGATAGATAGATAGATAGAGGGAGAGCTTTGGGGACTCCATAGGAAAGAGACAGGAGATGATTCAGGGAGGTGAGGATCAGAGGGATCAGTTAAACTTTAAACATGTCTCTACAGCACTCCACCTCATTAATTCTGTACGGCAGCGGAGCACGGCACTTGAAAATCCAGAGTTCGGAGATTATAGTAATCCAAACACGCACAGGACGAACAGGACGCACTAACAACGATTGGTTTGCATTGCACCGTTGAACAAATAGGTTTTCGGCTTTTTGATTATCCTAATTGACCCTGTAGTTCATATTTTACTTAACACTTTTAAATATACTGTTAAACAGCTAAAATTGAATTAAGACTTTATGTCATGTTTTCTATGGAGTGGATGTGGATGGAGGTTTGTTTTTTTATGTTAAAACAGTTGTTTAGATTTATATTAAGAATATTCTTTCTTTTTTTCATTGACAAAAACTTTCAAAATACGCTCAAATGTTGGTGTTTTTTTAATGCTTAAGTCATTTAGTCTTCTTCATTGGTTCATAAATTCATTATTTATTATTGTTTTTTAATATTATGAGTTATTATTTCGTCTTGTTCTATGTTCGAGCGTCTGTTATGTCAAATCTTCATCAGATAATGAGAGATGTTCCTGGTGAATTTATATTTGATAAATAAAGAATTTCATTAGGCCCCTCTTATTTTCCTTTTTAAAGATTATAAACAAATCTTGCCAAACTATATATAAGCAAGACATCTTTTCTTGTTTTGAAACAGCTGTTTACATTAAGAAAGTTCTTTCTTTTTCTGACAAAACCTAAAAAAATATGCTCAAATGTTTTTTATATGATTGACCTCACATGCTCAAGTAATTTACTCTTCTTCTATTCAATCATCTTTCTGCTATATTTTTATATTTAATTCTTTTTTGACATTAAATCTCCCTTTTATACTTCTTTGTGACTTTTAGTCTATACAATGAACAATAATTTGCACTATTGCACTAATAGCTTTAGCTTATATTTCAGATATCAAACATTAAAAATACATCTCCACAAGACTGAGACAGTGTCATGAATGTGATATTGGCTCGGTTAAGGGTTTGCTGAGAGGTTAGGGGAAATATTTTCAGCACCAAGGACAAGTCCTTTCGGCTGGTCCCCATAAAGATTCACCATTGCTGCTTTATTATTCTAATGTTGTGTTGTATAATATGACGTTTTCTGGTCTAAAAATATATGTTGTCGTGAGGGATGATGCTTCCCTGAAGTTTCCATACTAACATGGCTGCGAATGTCGTCAGCGTACTGTAGTTAGTCTACTACACCTTTAAGCGCACCGTTTGTGAAGTTTTGTGTCCCGTGCCAAGCATACTTCGAGTTCGGTTCGTTAAACAAAATACATCTGTCAGATATGCATGATAAAACAGCCGTGAGCCACTTCTTCAAATAAAACACATGCGAAACCCAAACGAAACTCAAACAAGCGCAGACATCATGTTAAAGTGTTTTACTCACAGTAAAGGCCCGGTGCAGCTCCAGCAGGACCGACCCGAAGAGAAGAAACACAATTTCCGTTCAATGAGAGTTTAAATGTAATATCCACACTAAGCGCGATGTCGCTTTGATCTTGCGAATCTGTGCATCACATTTGCGGATTGCTTTATGGCTTTTAGAGAAGGGTCTGTATTGCTTTTCATTAGATCATCGGAGGTGTAAATCACAGGCTACATAGAGTAACATTATCTTCCTAGCGCTCATCCTTCCTCCTTCCTTCCTTCCTTCTTTTTTTTCCCACTCCCTCCTCAATCTCACTTACTTGTGACGTAACGGGGGAACGCAGCGTACGTCATTTCATCCTTGCATCACGAGGCATCTTCTGTGCAAATAATTGAAAAGTACTTTTATAACCTATTTTGTATTATTTTTCCTCTCTCGGTCTTTATATAGGCTACTTTATTTTATATATACTTTTATACATATATATATATAGCCTTTTTTTTTATTTATTTTTTTATAATGTTATTAGGCTATGTGGATAATTAAAATACATTTAAATTAATTATTTACCCTGTTTTGTATTTTCTGTCTCTTTCATATTATTTGAATGATTACGTGTCAATTAATTAATTACAATAGTTTCACCAATGATTGATTTACATATATTTATATACACAGATAAAATGGTTCTTAAAGGGATAGTTCACCCAAAAATGAAAATTCTGTCATCATTTACTCACCCTCAAGTTGTTCCAAACCTGTACGTTTCATTCTTCTGCTGAACACAAAAGAAGATCTTTTGAAGAATATGGGTTACCAAACAGTTGACCCCATTGACTTCCTTAGTATATGGAAGAAGAAATAAATTCATACAGGTTTGGAACAACTTGAGGGTGAGTAAATTATGACAGAATTTTCATTTTTGGGTGATATCCCTTTATGATCAAGTTTAAAAAACGTATTAAAACATTCATTATTTTGAGCACCCAATTTTATTCTTAACAAAGTCACATTTGGCCTCTATTTAAATAAACAACATTAATATTTACAATAACACTGTTTAAACCCTTTGTTTACTAATCTTTGCAGAGTGAATATGTATGTGCAAACACATATGCACATACAGTTAGATATACATTTTATATTAGTTTTCCCTTCCTCCAGAATTGTCTTCTGTTCCTCTAAGCTATTCATTATGGGCACAGTCGTCTATTTATACTTTGCTCTTTAATAATTGAGAAGAGATGAATCCTTCCAAAGAGTCTATTTTCAAGACGATCTTCACTGTAAAAAATGAAGTGTTAGCAGAATGAGGTTAAATGAATGAATGAACTAAAAATGTCCACTAACCTTAAAAATGTCAACTCTGCCTTCATTGACCTATTTAGATGACCAAGTAACTATAGGACAATGTTTAACTTTAGTTCTATGAAAATTGTTCTCTTAAGTTTTAAATTGTTTAATATAATCTCATGTGTTCTATGATAAACGTCCTGGAACAAAATGCATAATAATATAACACATCAATAAAACACATAAATAGCACCACACACACAGACCTTAATACACTCTTAAAAATAAACGTTCCAAGAGAGAGTTTGCACATACACTGAACAAAAATATAAACGCAACACTTTTGTTTTTGCCCCCATTTTTTATGAGCTGAACTCAAATATCTAAGACTTTTCTATGTACACAAAAGGCCTATTTCTCTCAAATATTGTTCACAAATCTGTCTAAATCTGTGTTAGTGAGCACTTCTCCTTTGCCGAGATAATCCATCCACCCCACAGGTGTGGCATATCAAGATGCACATTTTAGAGTGGCCTTTTATTGTGGCCAGCCTAAGGCACACCTGTGCAATAATCATGCTGTCTAATCAGCATCTTGATATGCCACACCTGTGGGGTGGATGGATTATCTCGGCAAAGGAGAAAAGTGCTCACTAACACAGATTTAAACAGATTTGTGAACAATATTTGAGAGAAATAGGCCTTTTGTGTACATAACAAATCTTAGAATTTTTAGTTCAGCTCAAAAGTGTTGCATTTATAATTTTGTTCAGTGTAGTTGCTACCATTGAATAAACATTTTTGGTTCCCCAATATATCTCTCAGTGAACAGTTCTTTTTTCCTTATGAAGAACAATTTGAAGAACGTATTTCCACTGGAAAGGTTCCATGGATGTTAAAAGTTCTACATGGAACCATAGATGCCAATAAATAACCTTCTCAGTGCAGATTTTCTGCTATGATACACTTTTTTCTTTTTTTAAATAAACCAACAAGCAACTGTTTGCCATTTTTACAGTTTTTGTTGATTCTGTTGTGATGTCAGAATGAGCTTGATCCTCATATTAAAATAATCAGTTAGTTGTTACACTGTAAAAAAAAAATATACGTTTCAACTTAAAAAGTATAGGTATTCATGCTGCCTTAAAATTTTTAATTTAGTCAACTTGAATTGTGTAATTGTACAAAGTGACAACTTTTTGAGTTGAGTAAACTTAAAGCATTTAAGGCAGAACAAGAACTTACTTTAAGTTATTTTTTTTTTTCTTGTTCCAAGTACACTCTTAAGAGAGAAAGACTTTAAGATTAGTCAGTAAACAAAACATAAATTATGAAAATATATAAAATGTTATAATTCTAAAAAAGGCAGGAAAAGGTAAAAAGGCAATAGTCATAATCAGATTGCCCAGTGCAAGGAAAAGGATTTTGAAACAGAACCTTGTGAAATATTTACGTCTCTTTCTTTATGAGCATCTAAACAGCTCAGGAGTCAGGAAGGTATAAGCAGATGCGGTGTAAAAACTGACAGGATGGTACAAGTTGCCAGAGAAAGAGCACAAGGAAGACTTCAGAGAGAATAAATCACAGTCAAAGTCTTATTTCAGTCATCTTCTGGAGCTTCACTTTCATATCAGAGGAGAGGACTGTGCACCTTCTCTGCCCTTGCACTTTTGATGGTGGCAGTTTATTAAAATCAGGAACGACATATGCTGGCAGATGAACCCTGAATTAAATTTACAACACCTGGATAACAAGGATGTGCTGTGTGTGTGCGTGTGTATATATGAACACTTTTAAAATGTAACTTAACATTGGGAAAAACCTTTGGAGGATTGTAGAGAAGTTAATCACGACACATGCGCAAAGTTAAGGGAGTCAATGACTGCTGTAATCAAAAACAAGGGAGAACCAACTAAATATTAATAACTGATTACACTGTAGTCAATGTATGCTTTATTTCCTGTGAGGTTTTTGTTTTCCTATGAATTTTTTATTTTTTTTCATAATACAATAAAAACGATATTTATATGCTGGAGTTTGCCTTTCTAGCCAAATAATTTTGTAATTGTAATATCTTAACCAAGTTTAGTGTATTCTTCATTCCAATATAATGTACTCCTCATATTTTGATTGTTTAATTGAACCTAAACCCTCCAGACTGTACAGTACCAGTCAAAAGTTTGAAAACAATAAAAAAAATGTTTAATGTTTTTGAAAGATGTCTCTTATGCTAACCAAGGCTGCATTTATTTAATCAATAATACAGTGGTACTGCAAAATATTACAAATTAAAATAAATGTTTTTTTATTTGAATGTAATTTATTCCTGTGATCAAAGCTGAATTTTCAGCATCATTACTCCAGTCTTCAGTGTCACATGATCCTTCAGAAATCATTCTATTATGATTTGATGCTCAAGAAACTATTGAAAATAGTTGTGTTGCTTAATATTTTTATGGAAATTGTGATACCATTCAAACATTTGTGTTAAGATTTTTAAAAAAGAGAGAAATTAACACTTTTATTTATTTTTATCCATTTAAGGATGCATTAAATTGATCTAAAGTGACAGTGAAGATATTTATAATGTAATAAAGGTTTTCTATTTAATAAAGGCTTTAATAAATACATTTATTAAAAAATAAATGCTGTTCATTGTACTTACTTTCTATTCATCAAAGATACCAAAGTATTACCATTTCCACGAAAATATTAAGCAGCACACTTACTGTTTTCAACATCGATAATAATAAGAAATGTTTCTTAAGCAGCAAATCATCATATTAGAATGATTTCTGAAGGATCATGTGACACTGAAGACTGGAGTAATGATGCTGAAAAATACAGTATATTCAAATAAAAAACAAAATTTGTGATTTGTAATATTTTGCAATACTACAGTTTTTACTGTATTTTTTATTAAATAAATGCAACCGTAGTGAACATAAGATAATTTTGTTGTTTCTCTTATTGTTTAGATAATTGTAATGTTTCCGGACTTTTGACAGGTGCTGTATGTATATGTAGCCTATATTCTGCCCACATGATCTTAATATCTCAATTTCTGACTTGCCTTTAAAAAAGTAGATACTAAAATAGAACAAAACAAAACAAAAAAATCTCCAAAATAATATAAATTCATACATTTACATTTATTGTTCCATCAGACATCACCACTGTGCACATCTTCACACAGAACACGTTAAATACAATAATATAAACATAATAATATCAAAATAGCCAAGATGTATAAAGCACACTGAATGAACAAAGACTCTCAGATAATCAGGACAAACAGCATTTAAAGACGCTTGAAATTCATTCAATGAAAATAAATTCTGAAATGTAGAAAAGTGATTGTCTTAAACAGCAAAACAGCAAAATGATCAGCAGCGGGTGTTTTACAAACCCTGCACTGAGAATAAAAATCACTTCATTTCTCCAACTTCACAAAATCTGTACTTCTGTCATTATCAATGTTTCTTCTGATAAAAAGGCCGGAGTGCACTAATGCAAATGAGACGAACATAAAGCGAACCTCATGCGTGCGTTAAGAACTATAGGATTTGATTGGACAGTGTACAGTGTGTCACTGGGGCATAAAGCACTTTTTGTAAACCACTATTTCTAAGTCAGCATGGGATTAATATATTCAAAGAAAAAGAAAAAAATCGGTGACATTTTAGAGTCTAGCATTATGATTAATGGCATTTTACCTTTAAAGGAACACTCCACCGTTTTTTGAAATAGGGCTTATTCACCTTCTTTCCTACATTTAGATAGGTGGGCAAATGCATTTTTGTCTCAGTGCATGCATTGTTTTAGTTTGACAGGGTTGGCGCTAGCTTAGCATAATGAATGGAATCCTTTGTTGCCAGCTAGCATGTCCTGAGTAAAAGTGATATAAAAAATATAAAAAAACCCACCTAATCACTTCTTGTGGCCTGCGTATTCACAACAAGTACAAATAGCGATGCAGATTAACACTAGACGATTTCCTATGCAGATATCGACTTGGGACTATATTAGGGGGAAGCACAGGTGAAGCACTGCTACTTGGGCGCAGAGATATCACGCCCAAGTAGCAGTGCTTCGCCTGTGCTTCCCCCTAATATAGTCCTTAATATATAAGTCAATATCTGCCTAGGAAATCGCCTAGTGTTAATCTGCATCACTATTTGTACTTGTTGTGAATACGCAGGCCACAAGAAGTAATTAGGTGGGTTTTTAAAAAATGTTATATCACTTTTACTCAGGACATGCTAGCTGGCAACAAAGGATTCCATTCATTGTGCTAAGCTAAGCTAGCGCCAACCCTGTCAAACTAAAACAATGCATGCACTGAGACAAAAATGCATTTGCCCACCTATCTAAATGTAGGAAAGAAGGTGAATAAGCCCTATTTCAAAAAACGGTGGAGTGTTCCTTTAAAGATTTATTATGTCAGTAAGTGAACTAAAGTTCATCAGCGGTCAGTAAAATCCGATAAGCCTCATTTTATCATTATGTCAGCTATAGAGACTATAATAATAAGAGCGTGTGTATAAGACACGGTTTTATACATTTGCATAGAAAAATATTAGGTGCTTAATAGGATGAAAAAATATATTTGTTGTATTTTATAATTAAGTTGAACAGCAGGGTTACTAGCCTTGCAGATATTGTCAGTCTTTTACCACTTTATTTGAGATACTCAAACAGGACAAACTTCTCATGTGATGGTTGGGTAAAAAAATAATTTAAAATAATTATTATTATTATTATCATCATTCTCTTTTGTCTTTCTCCTTTTCAAGTACTGATAAAAAAAAGGCTCAACAATAAATAATAATTAAGAGTTGCTCTGTCAGTCAAGAAACAAGCTCCTCATGTGAGGAAAACATCATTCATGGATGCACTCATAAACTGACACTTCTCATGTGTTGTTTGAGAAACTCCTCTGAAATGTCTAAATTTTTTGGACATTTTTTATCGTTCTCAATCCCGTCTCTCTCCCCCTCCTCCCCTGAGAGACTGACGTTACTGCTGAGATGACCGAGGTGTTCGACTGAGTCATACTTTCCAAGATCGGAGATGATGGTCTGGAAGCTGACGATGGAAAGAGAGTCTGAACCGGATCTGGTCACCTCAGGTCTTCCCATGTCCACCCACCTGGAGTTTTGATGCGTCTCCACCCACTCTCTGGTATTAGTCACGCCTTCTTTCCCATCCACCCAATCGCTTGGTCTCGGGTAGCCTCCACAAGCTCCGCCTTCGGTACCCATGCTGCCGATTGCCTCTGCTCCTACAGGAGAGCTCCGCCCACCGCACGATTTGATTGGTCCGCCCTTTGGTCGCTCCTGCTCCCTCTGGGCATGAATCTCCTCGCTGATTTGCTCCAGGTGGCGCAAGGTGCTGGAGTAGTTCAACTTGGCTTTGGAAATATGATTCTCTAACTCTAAAATTTTTGACTTGTGCTCCTACAAAAACATTTTTGACTATGTTCAGTTCACATACTTTAACTGTGAATGGTGAATAGTAAATCTTAATCAATCAACCATAGACCATATTAATCTAAATAATAATTGTCATCATTTACTCGCCTTCATGTTGAGCTATGGCAACAATAAGAGTTTAAATTTGTAAAAAAAAAATTGTTTGCTTGTATGAGGGTTATAATCATTAAAACTATTAAAAATATTTCTGTTATTTGAAATAAAGCTGAAATAAAAATTAAATATAAATATTAGCTTAAAAACTGAAACTAATTGAAAATTAGAGTTGCCTTGGCAATAAACTGAAATAAGTTTGAGCTGAAGCTTAGTTGAAAATTATTAACTGGAAATAAATAATACATTTATAAAAAAATAAAATTAAAATTAAAATTAAAATAACAAAAACTGAAATAAAAATAAATGAAACCCAAACAGCAATATTATTAATGACAAAAGCACATAACGAAATTACTAAAACTGGGGGGAAAAATGACTCAAAATATTAATAATATTACAATAAAATAGAATAAAAAATTTAATAAAAAGCTATTTTAGAGATTCAGAAGTCTTGAAATATTGTGCAAAAAGTCATTTATGGACTGCTTTTATGTATATAAAAAATAAAATAAAATAAAAGTAATATGGGTTTGGAAGGACATGAAGGCGAGTAAATGATGACCAGATTTTCATTTTTGCTTAATCTGTTCATTCAATTTTAGTAGGCATGGCCATATTTTTCAACACCAACACTATACAGTGGGCAACACAAATATTGGCATCCTTGGTAAATATGAGCAAAACTGACTATGAAAGTTTGTTTTTTCCATTTTTCCTCTTAGTCTTTCATTCAAATTATTCACAAAAATCGAACCTTTAATTAAAGTTAATATACACAAAATATAAATGTGGGATAAATGCGATGTTTTTTCTCCAAAATATTTATATCACAATTACAACTCACTTAAGTATATTCCACTTCATATGGAATATTTTTAAATAATACATAAGTGTTAAGTCATGATGACTTCCTGTTTCACTGGGCTCTAAATATGAAGGGACAATTCCTATAGTCATCCATCACTGTGGGAAAGACCAGTAATGATGTGTGACAAAAGGTTGTTGAGCTGGACAAATCATGAAATAGACTATCGTAGAACATAGCAGTCCCCAGACTCAAACCCCATAAAAAAAACTGTTGGATGAGCTGAAGAAAGGTGTTCACGAGCGTGGACCTCTGAATCTGGAGGATCTGGAGTGATTCTATGGAGGAATGCTCTCAGATCTCTTGCATATGTTTATCAATCTGAATAATATGAAGATTCAATATGAAGATCCATAGCTGTCATCTTGGCAAAGAGAGGTCGCACAAAGTATTAAATGATTGTACATATATTTCAGGGGGAAAAAATTGTTTCAAGAAAATAATTTCTTTCTTACAATTGTTTGACTTTAATTAAAGCTTGGATTTTTGTGAATATCTTGAATGAAAAACTAAGAGGATAAATTGCTAAAATAAGTTTTCACAGTCAGTTTTGCTCATATTTACCAAAGCTGCCAATATTTGTGGAGCCCACTGTGCAACTGTAATGAGATCGCAACACACCTCTAGAATGTCATTGAACTGAGCCTTAAGCTCGAAGTAAGACTTGGACTTCATGATGGATCTCTTCAGTGACTTCTGCAGCTCCTGCACGCGGGCTTCGGCCTCCTGACACAGCTGGGTGACACGCATGTGCTCGCGTTCACTCTTCATGCGCTCCTCCTCCGCCTCGTTCACCTGGACACCCCAGAAAAAGTTTTTTGAACTGGACCTTGTTCTCTTTGTACTTGCAGATTCTATGGGTCATATGGGGGGTTAATTGTGCATTTGTTACATATTATGTACATAAACAGGCTTTTGTTTGTGCAATGAAATATACACACACACATATACACTCACCTAAAGGATTATTAGGAACACCATACTAATACTGTGTTTGACCCCCTTTCGCCTTCAGAACTGCCTTAATTCTACGTGGCATTGATTCAACAAGGTGCTGAAAGCATTCTTTAGAAATGTTGGCCCATATTGATAGGATAGCATCTTGCAGTTGATGGAGATTTGTGGGATGCACATCCAGGGCACGAAGCTCCCGTTCCACCACATCCCAAAGATGCTCTATTGGGTTGAGATCTGGTGACTGTGGGGGCCATTTTAGTACAGTGAACTCATTGTCATGTTCAAGAAACCAATTTGAAATGATTCGAGCTTTGTGACATGGTGCATTATCCTGCTGGAAGTAGCCATCAGAGGATGGGTACATGGTGGTCATAAAGGGATGGACATGGTCAGAAACAATGCTCAGGTAGGCCGTGGCATTTAAACGATGCCCAATTGGCACTAAGGGGCCTAAAGTGTGCCAAGAAAACATCCCCCACACCATTACACCACCACCACCAGCCTGCACAATGGTAACAAGGCATGATGGATCCATGTTCTCATTCTGTTTACGCTAAATTCTGACTCTACCATCTGAATGTCTCAACAGAAATCGAGACTCATCAGACCAGGCAACATTTTTCCAGTCTTCAACTGTCCAATTTTGGTGAGCTCGTGCAAATTGTAGCCTCTTTTTCCTATTTGTAGTGGAGATGAGTGGTACCCGGTGGGGTCTTCTGCTGTTGTAGCCCATCCGCCTCAAGGTTGTGCGTGTTGTGGCTTCACAAATGCTTTGCTGCATACCTCGGTTGTAATGAGTGGTTATTTCAGTCAAAGTTGCTCTTCTATCAGCTTGAATCAGTCAGCCCATTCTCCTCTGACCTCTAGCATCAACAAGGCATTTTCGCCCACAGGACTGCCGCATACTGGATGTTTTTCCCTTTTCACACCATTCTTTGTAAACCCTAGAAATGGTTGTGCGTGAAAATCCCAGTAACTGAGCAGATTGTGAAATACTCAGACCGGCCCGTCTGGCACCAACAACCATGCCACGCTCAAAATTGCTTAAATCACCTTTCTTTCCCATTCTGACATTCAGTTTGGAGTTCAGGAGATTGTCTTGACCAGGACCACACCCCTAAATGCATTGAAGCAACTGCCATGTGATTGGTTGATTAGATAATTGCATTAATGAGAAATTGAACAGGTGTTCCTAATAATCCTTTAGGTGAGTGTATATATATATACACATACATACACAAACACACACACACACACACGTATGTACTTGCAAAATTATGCAGAATGCTGTTATGATACATGATTCTGTCAAGTCGACTCCGTAAGAAAACATGCTCAAAGTTCAAGGTTAGAGATTTATCTGCTTGATACCACTTGATAAGAGAAGCTGAGGGAAAGTGGCATACCTTTGATGTAGCATGATTCAACATCTCTTGCCAGGTTGGATCCAGCGTCTTGACCGCAGTGAGGCCCTGTTCAGCCACATGGACCATCTCTCGAGCAGCCGAGTGCATGGACACCGCTCTCTCAAAGCTGAGCGCGGCTTTCTGGGTCTCCTGCTGGGCCTAAGAAGAGTGAAACCAACCATAATGTATTGAAGAGACAATAGGATTTTATCAGGTGAAGGTTGTGAGGACAGCCGTTGGAACACAGGCCTTTTCCAGAAGGCTAAACAGAGAGAGTGTGTGCCCGGGTACCTCCTTTGCTTTCCTGCGTGCCTCATAGTAAGGCCTGGCCTTCTCGATGCAGGACCCCAGTTCTGAACTTTTGGCCTTGAGTTTAAGCACAGATTCGTTCATTATCCTCCTGTGGCTGGACCGAAACTCCTGACAACAAAAATAGACGCATACCATTCACAACAAGTTAATAATAAAATAAAGTGTGTGTATCAAGCAAGATCAGTTGTTACTGTTAATCTTGTTTGGCATCCAAGAGAGGGAAAATCATAATTGTATCTGCTTTATATAGGGTGGTTATTATAGGTAATTAAGATTAAACCATAAAATAAACATTTTTGTTACTTGAAATAAAATAAATGTTAACTGAAATAAAATATTTTAAAAAAAATAGATAAACAATTTATTTCAGCTAGTTGCAAAGGCAACATTTCCCATTTTCATTTAGTTTATCTTGACGTACTAAAACTGATATAAAATTAATCAAAACTATATAGACATATATAAATAAGACAAATTAAAGGGGTACATTAAAATTACTAAAACTTTAACATTAAAATTAAAACAAAATATAAAAATAAAACCTAACTCAGAATATTAATAAAACTATGATTGCATCTCAATGATACTAAAATAACACTATGTGTTGCTTAATGTTTAATAATCAAGCTAGGCTAGTAGCAGAAAGGTTGCCGAGTGGATCCCAAGTATAGTCTAAAACCTGAGATTATAATCATGTACACTCGTTCTTGATTAAAAGTGTCAAGCTTTTAGTGCCGCAGTTCACTCTGACTTGGCCAGAAAGCATATTTGTGAGAAATCAAGATAAATAAAAACGCGACATGAAATACAACCCATATCCATTTTGTTATCGCATTCACATTCTGACTGTGATCAGACTAATAGAGTTACGGTCTGGAGATGATCAACTCATTGAAGAAAGTACACAGATTGTTTTTTTGGGTGAGTAATAGAGTCCCATGAACTTGCAGCCGTGCACAGAAGACCATCCAAAGTCAGGATTTTCATTAATCATTTTTCATTAATTAATAATAATGTATTAATATAATAATAATAAAACATCCAATTTTGGTTTCTTTTTTGCCAAATCCTATCGTATACCCCCAGAACACTAGGAATATACAGCATTGCTGCATGGGACCATTCTGTTGCTTGTTTTTTTAAAGCTTAATGCTGGTCAATATTATGGATGAGCACGAGCGGTAAATTTTCTCCTTTTGTTGTCCGAAAAACAACAGTATACTGCATTACAAGAACACCAGGGTGAGTAGCCAAAATGATGACCTTTTTTTTTTAGGGTGAACTATGCCATTCAAAGAACAAAACCGTTCCAAATGTCTCAGAAGTAAGGAACCATTTCCCCCCAAAAGCATTCTGAACTTCCACATACTTGGAGTTCCAGTTCCATCTTGTTGATCTCCTCGCTGGCCTCATTCAGGCGCTCCAGTTCCTCCTAGACACAGAAACACAGCAGATGACAGTCGCACAACGGTTAATGATCTTCAGTGTTGATGGTTCAATTCAAAATAAGGGTGACCCAGAAACCGAAGATTTTTTGAGATTATAATAACTTCATTAAAATACATTTGGTAAAACTTTATAATAACTAACATTATTATTATTATGCCCAAAGTGGTGATGATGAATCTATGAAGCAAAGGGAATATAAAGAATATATAATATAACAGGTGATTTTATGACATAATAATGAAAATAGTAATAATAAAGAACAAACATGTTTGTCTAAATGTTTGATTGATAGTGCACATAGAAACAGAAATGTCAAGATTGTTTTGATTTACATTCATAACTTAACGTCCACGAACTTCAAATCTGTTAAACATATAATATTTGTTAATTAATAAAGAATTTGCTAAAGAGATACAAGATATTTAACAGCTTGCTCGTGGACGGCTTGGTTTTGGATCAAAACGTTTTAAAAAATAGTAATAAATAACTTCAATAAACAGTGTTGTATCAGAACTTTCACATGTCAGATTACCTGTATTCTGGGATCCAGTTCCTCCTCGGTGAGTGAGTTTTCATCTGGACATGTTGATCTCTCGCAGTCTTTCCTCTCCATCTCCGTTTCCTCGGATTCTCCATCAGCTTCTCTGCCGTCCTCAGTCACCTCCTCCTCCGTCTCATTTCCTCCTCTCTCCTCCACTGAAGTTGCTCCTGAACCCGCAGGACTTTCACGCAAAGCCGCTGGATCCATTTACAGGCCTCTTCAGATATCCGAGATCAAATGTTGCCGATTAACAAGGCGCAAACTATCAAATCGAAAGCGAAAAAGAGAGGTAACTTAACGTCCCTTGTCTATATTTTAAATGTCTTTGCCTTTCTTCATTTCTATGGTAACTTAGTTTAGCTTTCTCGCTACTGCAAATGACTATCAGGAAATAAATAAACCGGATTGACGAGTTTAAAAGTTCCATGAAAGGTAATATGGAGATTACATGACCAAAAACCGTCTAAAGTCCATTAATTTATCACAAATTTACCCCATGGCTAACATCGAACTGCTTCCACCATTCAATAATTCGAAATGAGATACTCAAGTGAGGTAAATAGAAAACGCGAAACCAAACCTTTTAGGACTTTCTGGGCTACTGTAGTCAACGTTATGTAACATGCGTGTAACGTAATAGCGTGGGTGCGCATTTACGAGTCTTTTGTGTGGCTAATAATAATCATTTTTATTTATTTATTTTTTATAAAAAATGAGGTATTAGATTAAATTTAACAAAACATTTATTTTCCTCTCAAAAATTCCAGTATAAGTAAAACACAAACCATAATGTGGTTTTTCTCAATATATTCCAATCACAATGCTATGAACCATACACATGATTTAATAATAAAGACAGTACACAGAAGTGAATCAAAACACCCAATATTTAAAGGCACTTAGAACAGTATTCACAGTTTTTAAAAAATAAGTGTTACTTTTTTAATCATATTTTACCATCATTTTCAGTTCCTAAACAAATATGCTTTGTGTGATAAATGTATAACTGGTCAGGATAAGATTTAAGTCTATCAGTTTAATGAAGCGACTAAAAGTTCTCACGTAAATCCTAGTTGACATTATATACACAAATAATGAAACCTGAGGAAAACGTCTGAGTGATCAATTAATCTGTTATTGTCTTTGGTATCATCTTATCTTCGTCCTGAAACCCCTCTGGAAGTTTTTCCATCATAAAGCAGCACAATGGAATTTTAAGACAATTACTCTCATGAATGATGTGAAGGAAATAATGGTAACAGATAACATGCTATATTATTTTCATGTATTTTGCACCTTAAAAAAAGAAGAAATATTGTGATGTAGGCACAGCCCACCTCAACTCCAGCTTGGATCATATTGACTCCAACCAGCAGGTGGAGCTAAATAGACTCTCTTTCCACGAAAAAGGAAACTAACTGCACCTCTATACCCAGCTCGTGGGACTCCTGACTTCAGGTCGTCCATTACGCCAAGATTGCGAGCCAATGTTTTAAAACGATCTGGACTTGAATACTGCACCCGAAATGGGCCAGACCCAGACAGTTTCCCACTCTGCAAATCTTCCACGGTGACAACCGGAGCACCGTAAACCTCCTTCTCAAAGCTCTCATCATATTTATTCTTTTCTAAATAAGACAGGTCCATTTTTGTAAAAGGCACAAATTCAGTATTGAGCTTGATAAAGCGGAGGTACTTGTCATAAAACTGCCCCAAACTCACACCCTTCCTGCCAAATGTTAAAGTCCTGGAAATTTCTGGCCTGATGCAGGACCTGTCTCTGCGTTGATCGGGGTGCCGCATCCAGTCATCCCAAAATGAGGCCGGCCATTTTGGCTCAAGCTCTGCCCATAGGTCCTTTGTGAGCATCCAGCCCAAGCCTGGGAAAAAATCTGTCCTGTACAACAGGCTCGCTTTTCCAGGGTCCACAAATCCTTCCCTGCCATTGTCATTCCAGGCAGACACGCACCACAGAGTTGGGTCTGATTTTAAAATTGGATGAAGCGATCTGAAGTACTCGAAAAAATCAGAGGCCACCTGGTGTAAAAAAGATCAAACATACCATCAACAAAATAAAATGTGAATTCACCCCCAAAATGATACACAAAAGGAGACACTCTGAACATTGTGCTGAAGCTTTCAAGCTTCAAAAAAAGGATGCAAAAAGCATCTATAAAAGTATTATAATGTGGTCCCTACGGCTAAATGCCAAGTCTTCTGTAGTTAACCAATGGCTTTGTGTCAGAATCAAGATGAAATTTAGCTAATTATTCACTGAAAATTTTCTCCTCCAGTGAACTGATTCTATTAGACACTAATCCATTAAACTATTAGATACTTCTCCTGATACTAATAGAACAGCTATTAACATTTTCAGTGAATAACAACGTATAAATACATATAAATATATGTGTGTGTGTATCAAAACCTTTTATCAAAGTTATACATGAATTTTGAACAATACCCGTTCTTGTCTTAGGACAACTTTAACTTTTTTGAGCCACTTCAAATGTTGACTGACTACTATATATCAGAGGTGGGGGACTCGAGTCACATGACTTGACTCGAGTCGGACTTAAGTCACATGACTTGACTCGAGTCGGACTTAAGTCGCAAATTTTAGGACTTCAGACTTGCTTGACAAATATTTATAAAAGACTTGACTTGGACTTTATATTCATGACTTGACTCGGACTTGAGTTAAATGACTCGAAATAACTTGTATTCTGTTTAATAAATATCTGTTTTTGAACGCACCGCAACCTAACCACGTGACGCAGCAGGCAAGCAGAGACTGCTAACAGGCTTGTTCGACTTGAACTGGCGCTGCACAGACTAGGGGTGAAACGGTACATGTATTCGTATTGAACCGAAACGGTACGGGCGTCACGGTTAGTGCATGAATTTGCACGGTATAAAAATAAATAACACTCAAGTGTAAATTAATTAATGTAATGTGGAACTACTGTTAGATACGCGGGTTCTTAACGGTCACGTAATCTGTCCCGCCTTAGCTCTGTGGCTATAATGAACAGGCTGCGACTGCGAGGGCGATGTCAAGATTGCAATGCTGAAATATGTTGCGGGTGTGGGTGTGTGTGTGAGAGACATTGGCGCGATCGAACAGTGGAAACATAAAAACATACTCTGTCATTTAGTTCATACAGAACATCATTCAAACTGCAAAGTGTTTACTTATATTTGTGTACACTCGCAATAAAACACAACCTTGAGCTTTTGTCAATTACGGAAGCCCTGAACCGCAACGTAAAAAAAAAAAATTATGTAAAAAAAAAAAAAAAAAAGTAAAAAAAAAAAAAAAAAAATTATGTAAAAAAAAAAAAAATGCTATCATTTCGAGATTAAAGTCGAAATGTTTCGAGATTAAAGTCGAAATGTTTCGAGATTAAAGTCGAAATGTTTCGAGATTAAAGTCGAAATGTTTCGAGATTAAAGTCGAAATCTTTCGAGATTAAAGTCGAAATCTTTCGAGAATAAAGTCTTCCGTAGAAGTTGTGTGTGTGCTTGCCGTTATTTCACATTGCCGCACAGGCATTCATGCGTGTGCGTGTGTGTAAATACATGCGCTTGTGAAGTCGAACTGCCGTCTATAATAGACAGACACCGTACGTTCTGGATACATTTTAAGTGCATCATTCTGTATCCAATCATTTGGCCGGATCCCGTGATTTCCTCAAATATAATAACCACTGGTGGTTGAGGAAAGATTCCCTGAAATGATTGTAAAGCGCTTTTAAGTGTAGGCCTACAGTAGACATATGAAAGCGCTATATAAATGCCTCATTCATGCATTCATTCATTCATTCATAAAGCTGGATATCTTGATCCAGTCTGACAGTATATTTTATAAAGTCCTATAGCCTAATGTCATGTTGTAGAATATCCCTTTGTTGAAAAGCCCAGATAAAAGTAAAAAGCTATTATTTTGTATAGATCCAGTTCACACACACACACACACACACACACGCACACGCATGTGCGGCAATGTGAAATAACGGCAAGCACACACACAACTTCTACGGAAGACTTTATTCTCGAAAGATTTCGACTTTAATCTCGAAAGATTTCGACTTTAATCTCGAAACATTTCGACTTTAATCTCGAAACATTTCGACTTTAATCTCGAAACATTTCGACTTTAATCTCGAAACATTTCGACTTTAATCTCGAAACATTTCGACTTTAATCTCGAAACATTTCGACTTTAATCTCGAAACATTTCGACTTTAATCTCGAAACATTTCGACTTTAATCTCGAAACATTTCGACTTTAATCTCGAAACATTTCGACTTTAATCTCGAAACATTTCGACTTTAATCTCGAAACATTTCGACTTTAATCTCGAAACATTTCGACTTTAATCTCGAAACATTTCGACTTTAATCTCGAAACATTTCGACTTTAATCTCGAAACATTTCGACTTTAATCTCGAAACATTTCGACTTTAATCTCGAAACATTTCGACTTTAATCTCGAAACATTTCGACTTTAATCTCGAAACATTTCGACTTTAATCTCGAAACATTTCGACTTTAATCTCGAAACATTTCGACTTTAATCTCGAAACATTTCGACTTTAATCTCGAAATGATAGCATTTTTTTTTTTTTTACATAATTTTTTTTTTTTTTTTTTACTTTTTTTTTTTTTTTTTTACATAATTTTTTTTTTTTACGTTGCGGTTCAGGGCTTCCGTAGTCAATAAACTGTAAACTTTTTTTTTTTTGCAATCGTACACTGTCTAATAATTGGTCTTCAGTGTTTGAGTGAAAAGCCTATGGATAGTTTTTGGGGACGCACATAAAAGATTGTAGGCCTATACACCTTCACACACACACAAATAAAAAAATTCATACAAGACTTGCGAACCCAACCATGCATCCACAAATAAACAAAACAAAACAAACAGAAAAATTAATAAAAACCTCGAACTTGCAAGCACAACCATGCACATGCAAACAAACAATACACTCTTCACTCATACAGATGCACACACATTCACTCACAAATATGAATCACACTCAAATCATCTCTCTCTCTCTCTCCCCCCACACACACACACACACGAAAATAAAAAAAAGTCAAACTCAACCATGCACATGCAAACAATACACTCTTCACTCATACATATGCACTCACATCCACTCACTTTAATCATACTAAATCAAATAATCTCTCTTTCTCTTTCCTTAAAAAAAAAAAAAAAAGGAAATATCTAACTTGAGGATATATATGTTCATGTTCCATGAAGGGGATGCTTGTTTGAAGAATGCCATTTGGTGGCATAGAAACCATTATACTTGCATTGATTAATACTTTTTAATGGTCTTCTGCAATGTTTGAGGCATATTTCGGTACAGCAGCTGTTTCAATATTTTACATGCTTTTATGTTGGCCTAATTTCAGTTACATTTTAGGCTATGTAGTTTTACATTTTATTTATTTTTAGATTGTTATTGTATTAACAACTCAGCTGTATGTGGAGTCCTTTTGAGTAGAAATGCATATTGCAATTTTTTTTGTTGCAAATAAAAATCCCATAGTCCGTAACTACTACAGTTTTAACTTATTTTAATATATAAATTCAGTTAAATCATCAAACATTTGTATGACTTGCCAGTGACTTGCTTAACCCAAGCTACGACTTGACTTGCTTGACATAAAGCAGTTACTTGAATTGCTTTTCACAAAATTGACTTGGACTTGCTTGAGACTTGAAGGTTAAGACTTGAGACTTACTTGTGACTTGCACATGTGTGACTTACTCCCACCTCTGCTATATATATATATATATATATATATATATATATATACACACATATGACTTGGAGGTATATATAAACATACATACATAAAGTGTGCACACACGTACAAAGCTATTTTATGACTCCACAAGATTTTACATATAGTGCATGAGTCTTAGCAATCATTTTCAAGATACTTTTTTATGCTTTTACAGTTTTATTGAAGCTTGAAAAATTCAGTCTCCTTTCGCTGTAATTGCATGGTAAAAAAAAAAAAATTAGCCTTAAAACAAAATTCCCTTGTGTATCATCTTTGAATTTTGGGTGAACTGTTCCTTTAATGATAGACTTTATACACACAACATGCATTAAAAGGAATTTACCTCCAGATCATCCTCCACAAGGACAACCGTTGAGTACGAAAAGGTGTTGAAAACCTGGTTGAGCGCCCAACGGTAATGCCGCGAGATTTTGTAGTAACCCTGGAACTTCTTATGCTGTGCGGGTACTGAGATATCTGAAAGATCAGGCTGTTTGATATGGGTCAGCTGACTGCCATACGAGGCGATCACATCAGATGTTTCTGCGTGTCCGCAGTCTTGGCTCACTATGATTGGGTAGAGCTCGGCCGACGGTCGGTGCTCAATGAGTTTGTCAAGACAGCGTTTCACTGTCACACGATTACAAGCAATGACTAAAATAGGGATGACCACCGGAGATGAATGTTCTACATTTTGATTGGCAGCTGTCACACCGCCTTTGTTCTCCCAAACTGACCACTGGTTCTGGATTTGCAATAGGATCTTCCTCTGCGATTCAAGTTCAGCTTCAAATGCATCAGCTACGCGCATCACCTCTTTCATTATATTTGCGAACTTGCCTCCTTCGGCTCCGTCCCCAGTTTTACCAGGTTCCCCATGGCTGTCCAGAGACCCTTGACTGGAGGGGCGTCTCATGAAGACAAAAATAAGAATGACATTCCAAGCTACAAATATGAAAGCACCAAAAATGATAAGAGAACTTCTCTTGGGGAGCATGGCCTGATGCGTGATGGGACAGAGGATTCAGGAAGGAAGAAATGGATGGATATATAAAGCGGGCATGTAGAACAGGAAGGTTTGATGGATGGATGGCCAAGAAGAGCCTTGTAGATCTTTGAATTTTTTTTCACATGCTACGCATGATATTTTTCGGTCAGTTGTCACAAAAATAAAAGAACTTTGTAACATTAAACTAACAGAAGGTGAAAATAAGACATATTCCAGGTTTCAGGATTGTGATATAGATGTTACGGTCCAAAGTGGCACAGTTACTTTCAGCAGAGCCTGTAAAATAAGCAAGATAAACAGAGACAAGGTCACATGTAATGTTTGCCAACTGTTCAGAATCAGTATATTAAATTCAAGTTTTACAACCAAACAGCTGAGAAAGCTTCAGTATTTTTCTCATTTGAATCACTTTTGCATACAAGTGTGAATGTTACAAACAACAGATTAGAATGGAAAAAAGTCCACTTCTTTTGCATTTCACTGGTGCACAATTTGAGTGGATTTGTTCTGTGTACATAACGTTTCATTTAATGCAAAACACTTAATTTAGTCAAGGTGGTCTATCTTTTTTTATAGTTATGTGTAGCATAGTTTTTATTTACAACGTGGTACATTTTCACCTTCCACACATTAGCCTATTCACTGAAATCTCAAATGACGTGTGGTACACGTTTTTATTTATTTATTTTACTTATTTTTTATTTTGAATATTATTCAAATCTCCTTATACAGCAATTACTTCCACTCAGAAACAATATCCTGTACAAGGGATACACGTTATTTTAGTATCAATAAGATATAGTTTTTAATAATATTTTGAATTTGTATTATTTTCATATATTTATATTAAGTTTTCGTGATTTGTGTTTTAGTGAGTTTTAAGACATGTCTATGTAGTTTTTACTTTGGTTTTTTGTTCTTTTACTACATCGAGTTAAATTAAATGAAAATGAGAAAAATGATCAGTGTTGTTCTGATAATCCATGAATTAGAGTATTTTATATGAAGCCATGACAGTGGTGTCCTGCAGTGTAATCCTATTTTAAACATTTTGTATAATTATTATACACTATGTTCTATGAGTATGATTTCATATTAATTGAGAGACTACATCATATATTTGTGCTTCAAAATCTGTTATTTAACTGCTGCTAATTTGACTGCTACTTCGTTTAAATAAATATTTAAATAGTTAACGTGTGATTTAAAATGATGGAAAATAAATTGTGACTTGTTAGAGCATATACGTAAGCTAAATTAAACCTAATGTATTTGTCAACTACATTATGAGAATGTATCATGATACAGTACACCTTTTAATTATACTAAGATCAGTTTCAAAATGCATTAAAGTTGTTGTTTAATTAGTCACTGTTATTGGTTGAATATGTATTTCGAAATGTACCTTCCCATTGTATAGTATGTGCAAATGGTAACGCAACATTATCAAGCAGGCTCGTCCGTCGATCAATAATCTCACCTGTAGCTCATCCAGAACTCCCTCAACCACAACCGTTTAACAGTAACTAAACCAACCTGTTTATCACCCATGAGAGATGAGTTTAAGCAACACAATGATGCGTAAAAAATGCCAACATATCTGACTTACACGAGTCAACGCGCACTCATACTCTGTCATGTTTCCCGTCTGCATACACTCATATTTCCGTCGCTTCAAAGATTATGTCCAATTTCAACTAATCCAAGTCATTTATTTGACTCTGGTGTGGATTAGACGTTGAATAATCCTTCATTTGAAGCGCAGTAAACTTCCTTCGCGTATACCCTTCAAGCTTCGCTCAAGAATGTAATAGAGTTCTTGACTTGACTTCCGGGTGGCGTCATTTTTAGGAAGTCCCTCCCTCTTCTGTGTTTACCTTAATGAAGAGATACGTGTACATAAAACGCATTTCCTTTGTGTCCATGAAAGGTGAAAGGTTAGAGAAAAGGTTTTGACCTCTGGATATGCGTTGCTGTATAAGGCGTCATGGTTTTTATGCTGATCCCGCGAAATTTATTAGCAGTGTCTCTGGTGACCGAGGATCTTATTACAAGAGCAACCAGAGGTGGAAAACAGGTGGCCTCCTCAATTAGCCCTCTGGGCTTCTTCATAATTGGGTCACACTTAGCTTCCTCCCGCCCGAAAGCGGACGAAGCCTTAAAATTTTACTTTACTTTTTCCCAGGATAACCAATCAAATATATTTTTGTTCTATAATGTTTTCTGATTATTATTTAGAATTTTTTGAATTTTTTATGATACTTTGCATTAATTATATAATTTTTATGAGCTATTTTTTCCATTAGAATTAATATATATATTTTTATTTTATTTATTTTATTTTAATTTTCAATAAATGCAACATTTCACATCAAAATAGAGTGCAGGCCTAAAAAAAAAAAATGTTCAAGTGAGAAGAGCGCCATCTAGTGGCTTCAAAATGTATAACTATGTGTCATGTCCTATAACCGCCTATAGGCGGCCTATAGCTTTTTTATTTATTTATTTGATTTATTCCCATTCGGAAAGAAAAAAATTAATTACTAAGCAACCACTGAATGGAACAACACAAATTATATATCATTTTAAAGCTTAGGATCTCAGCTTTTTAATGCATCTAATTACTTTTATTAACTCCTAACGAGTGCTGAGTAATCCCTCTAAAACCGAGTGTACCGCCAGCAGGCGCCACCTAGCTGCGAAAATATTCATTACCATATTTTTCTAAAATCTTGCCTTGATTAACACAAAGTTGATGTCATTTGAAAGCTTAGAGTCTGAACTTTACAGTGAATGTATCCACTTTGAAAAACTCTTAAGTATTGCTGAGTTATTTGCTGATAAATAGAATTTCTTTTTTTTCATAATCTATAAAATAATGTACTGCAATGTGTCAAAAACATCATACAGCTCATGAACCATTCACAGATAATTGAAAATGGCACTTCATTTTTTACAGCATATTATTACAATTAAAATGAGCCCAAAATTAACATAATCTATTGCTTTTATGACAAGATATTCTTCATGGAGAAAAAATTGCCCATGAGGGGGTGTCAAAGACTGTACAAAAAGGCTATCTCTTTTCCAAATGCTGTAACTTTTGATTCCTTTATCCAAAAATTATAATTTTTTTATCCAAATGAAGCTAACATGTAGGGGGACTTCACTAAAAAAGAATTTTCCTCCTACCTTATTTCCTTCCGGAGTTATTCCTTGACAAATAAGAAAGATATGCAAAATCATAATAAAAATTATATATATATATTGTCTTTTATCCGCCATTTCTTGGCAGGACAATGTCTAAATGTAATGTAATTTATATTTTCAAAAAATGTAAAAAGAGTTCTTTCAAACGATACCTAACTTTTGATTCTCCTTGCTATAGTTTTGGAGTTATTATGATTATATAATTTTTATATAGTTTGGGGCAAAATTTGCTGTTTCAGTCTTACCAGTTCATTTCTCTCTGTGTGTGTGTGTGTTTGTGTGTGTGGGTGTGTGTGTGGGGAGGGGAGGGTGTCTTATTTGCACTCTTGATGTTTTAGAGTGTCACCCCTTCATTGCTGTACACTTTTTTTCAGCACAGTTGCTGATCTGTAGCTTGTACCACCAAAAGTTTCTCTGAGTTTTCCTATTTTTTCCTATTTCCCATTCATTTCCTATGTCGCCCGTTTTCGGGCGGGAGGAAGCTAAGTGTGACTTTTTTTTTTACGACCCTTTAACATATCAGAATCATCTCCTTGATTTTTTTGTGTGTTCATATAAGTAATACAACAAAAGTCACCAAGTTTCACCCCCATCCGATGAAGCAAAAAAATTAAACAATTCAAAACGTTCAAGTTTTCGCCCGTTTTCGGACGAAGAAGCCCAGAGGGTTAGAAAAGCATATGTGCCCGACTTAAATCGGTACTTGTGAATTTTTATAAATCATGGAATCGTCCCACAGTCACTGTAAACCTGGATATGTCAACTGTGAGATGATATGGAGTTGACCTGTAAAGTCAAGAAGATAATAGAAGCAACTCCCCTGTTGAGCCACATTCATTTTGTCTAGAGTAGCCTAGTATTTGTACACAAAAACAGGAGAAATGGCATTGTTGAAGGATTGATTGATTAATGGCATGCAAATGGAACTCACATTCATATAGCATAACTTGCATTTATATAATATATATGCATTGCAAATATCATTTGGAAATGTATTGGTCAAAAGGTGAATGCTGTGGTCTTGTTTCAAGAGAGAATTGGAGTCTGAGACTCCATTTAGTCTTGTTTCTTAATAATGAACTTTAATTTTGCTTAATAGTTATACACATATAGCATGCTGTGACTCTTATAATAAAGTTTGCTACAATGTTGTCAGCAGTCTCACAATCATCCTTCCGGAAAATCACAGGAGCACACTAACAAGTGTTAACTGTTAACAAGTGGCCTATTTATTAATAGACACAAAGTCAAACATGCACACTGTAAAAAATTATATGATTAATAAGTTATGACAACATATGTTTTTACATTGAACATTTTACATTTCATCAAAATACGTTAAGCAATTTTCAACAATAATTTATAAGTTATACAAGATTCAACTTATTCAAGTCAGTTTAATGTAATTTAAGTTTAAATGACTTAAGTTGATTGTACTTTACAAAAAAATTAAATAAGCAACTTTTTTTTACAACTTCTTTATCCTTAAGGGAAAAGTATGGTGCAAAAACAGTGGCAAAGGTATAAATTGTATAAAACACTGCAGTATATCCCACAAAACTGAAGTGCATTGAAAGAACATATCTATCTATCTATCTATCTATCATGCATGAAAGTGCATTTGTGTGAAGTGTGTGTCATGTGGTCTATAGCAGAAGACTCATTCCCCAGGTTCAGCTCCTTGATCTTCATGATGTTCAGAGGTGCATTTGACACACCCACTCAACTTATCACACTACAAAAGAAGAAGATAGTATTGTTATAGTATTATAGCCATCATCATTGCATAAAGCATGCTAAAAGCAGTCATTTCTTAAACTCTTGTAGCCTATATAATTCATTAAAATATTGCTTATGCAGCAGCAGCAACCTCTTCATTCAACTTCATTCAACAGTCAATACTTTTATGTAGGAAAATCCTCCTTTATTCTGAATTATGAATAGCATGTCATCATGTGTTATCTGGAGATTTATTTAAAAGTTAGAATTGAATTGATTGTACATTTAGGGCAAAAGCATTGAGGTCAGTTATGCAATGGCCTAATAATGTCACCATTCTTTTGTGTATTAGTGATGTCGTAAAACTATCATATAAAAAGTATATTTAGTATAGTATAAAATTATATATATATATAAAGTGTATAAAATATAATAGTAGCCTATATAATAATAATCTGTTCTGTATAAAATTATAAGTAAAAAAGTTGACTTGTGACCTTTTCAAACCACATTAGAGTTGACTTACATCCGGTTGAAGCTGGTTCATCCTGCATATTCCAGGTTGTGTCCGCACACTGTCTGACACTGCAGTTGTAAAATATATCAGTTTATCCTTTAAATACCACAAAAAGCCAAGAGAAAACAACTCATTCACACTACTGCGGTTTAGCGTGCTTATACTCTGAGCGCAAACTACACAAACACATAAAGTCCATGGATTATCCAAGTTTAGTTTTCGTAAACGCGTGCCATCCAGTCGAAGAACCAGGTTGGTTTTGGATGAAACACTACAGCGTTGAGATTTAATAGCAAAACCATAGTCCGACATAACTTTCGTCTGTTCACTGGATGCTTTCATAGTTAACATTCTGTTGTCAAACTTTGGAGAGTTTTTGAGCAGATGATGATCTTTGGATTCAAATGATTTTTTCCCCGAACAGGACGTTTCAACCCGCGCTGTAACGGACAGAACTCCGGGAATATCCACTCGCTCCCTGTGAAACACGAATCCCCAAAGAGAGCGAAAATAAGACCTGACCGAATCTCCCCCTGTCCTTCCGAGCCCGTAGACTGACGCTGGAGACCGCTTCTTGTTGGCCTGTTTTCGGGCGAGGATATTCCCCTGACACCGGAGAACAGCCGACAGGGCTGAGGCAGAGGGTGTCGAAGCCATCGCAGACTTTCTTTTGGGACTCTTGTGATCCTTTGAAATGCAGTCCTTATCAATATTTCCTTGTAAAATCACTTTTTGATGTAGATAGAAGGGTTAAGAGACCCCTGAGAACGAATCTGACTTTGAATGACTCAATGAAGGCTATAAAGCGTTTACAGGGCTTGCGTCAGATAGGGGTGTTGGTTATTCGCCTGTGGGCAATATCGTGTTCTTCACATGCCCCCCTCGTGTACACAGTGTGCTAATTTACAGCTATTTTAAAAGGAGGATACTAACTATAATTATTAAGAAAATCAATCTACCCAAATTCTCTTAAGACAGCCTACCTCTAGCACAATTAGTAGACTGTGTTGTTGAAAGTAATACATTACAATATTGCGTTACTCCCTAAAAACTAATTGCGTTACGTTACTTTTGCGTTACTTTTTCTCTCCTGGGCTGGCTTGCTTGTTAATAGGCCTAACAACAAAAAAATATCTATTTTTGGTAAATGCAGAGGCCCCTTCACAAATGCAAATTCACAACTTTCAGATGTTCTGGCATTCTGGATTGAAGAAGTTCAACACGCTTACTTCAGCAAAAAAGAAGAGGAAGAAAGAAACACAAACGTGATGTTTATCTAAAGTCATTTTAGCTTATTAGTATGGTTGAAAAGGATCATCGAAGGTCAGCAGCAAATACATTGGTTAATAAAGTGAGATTAAATACATAAAGTATTGTGTAATTTAATTATTGCAGGTTTGTGTAATATTCTGAGTTTGCATCTCACTGTTTATTAATTTTGAGTAATACTGAAAACGATTTTGCAAGTGAGGTGAGTAAATGCTTGTTCATATTTAGAACTAAAATCATCATGTTTACACAGCGCACACAACGCCTCTGCACTTACGATTTCTCTCAACATGGTGACAGGAGAGTTGTCAGTCAATAAATGAGAAAAACAAAGTAACTTGCGCTACTTAATTTGTTTTACCTCAGATATTTAGTTTTAGTAAATGTAAAAGTAATGCTTTATTTTACTAGTTACTTGAAAAAAGTAATCTGATTACATAACTTGTAATGCGTTACACCCAACACTGCAAATAGATAGCCTATCTATAATTGTTTATACACTTTTTTTCCACCTTGTGTATTTACCATGAAAACCAAGAACATAATGTGCATATATTCTATATTTTGAACTGTCAAGAGGACAATCGGACAAGCAGGCCTGGATTTTAGAAGAATAAAATCAGACTTCTTAAACAGTCTAAAACTGTATTGTGAATGCAGTGTACAGAATGTACAGTGGAGGGCATCTGAGCTCACTTTTTGATGGATACCTATAAGGAAATAGAGATTTACTCTGTATAACGTGACACAGAACTGCTAGGGAAACTGACAATTTTGTGGCGCAACACATATTAGTATCCATTGTCCAACAGTGATAGAGATCATTTGCGAGTCTGACTGGATGCATGGCATTGGCATCAACAAAATATACCTGGAATGTTTTGTCCTCATTTTTGTCCTTTTTAGACTGTTATTCTAGCACTTTATAGGTTACTTGGATTTTATTGTTTGTATTTAAGTGCTGTTTTTACTCTACTATCAGAACAGACCTGCAATGCCTTTTTTGGGTCACAAGAACCATCTGTTGCATTGTCATTTTTTGTTTATGGAATTATATCCTTCATTAGTTTTAACCCTTTTTTTATGAAGCTAAAGTCCTGCTGACACATCCTTTCCAATGTGCTTGTAAAATATTAGTATGTGATTCATTTAAGGGATTAGAAGGTGAGGTGTGAGTAAAAGCTACATTGTGAAGCCATAGAATATCAAGTTTAATATTATTCTAAAGCAGATGTTTTCTGATTGCTGCATTGGTTATATTTCTGGTCATTTTCTTTTTTTATTGGTAAACTTATAATTGTAGGTTCACGCTAAAAACTGAATTATACCTTTTAAATTGCAAAGATTATTTTGATGAGTTCTAATATTGTTACGGACATAATCATTACACCAACAGCTTAATATTGTGTGACATTTAAACTGACAATTTTTGTTCCAGGTCCACCACTTCATTTATGAGTTTATTATGTTGGAAAAACTATTTGGAATTTTTATGAGTAATATAAGCTTCAGTCCGTATTTTTTTCCTCTTTGTCGCAGTTATTCGCGGAATTATTACCTTTACGTGGGTTGTGCCTCGGCACGCACAGCGCGGATGAATCCGATGTTTTGAGGAGAATGTGAGGCTGTCAGTCACCGCGCCGGTGTGAATCACAGATTCTACTTTTTGGAAGTATGACCAACATAAGAATTTCCACCGGAAAATGTCATCTGAACAAGTAAGTAACATCCACTTTTGTTCTTACCAACTAAGAGGAAAAAAGCATTGCAGTAAATCGCGCTGATTAAAACGATCGCTTATCACGAACCGTGCAAATTATACTTTGTTCTCAAATTGTTTTAACAACATCAGCATAGAGACAGAGCGCAACGCGTCATAATCTGAAGACCACGCCCACCAAGGGGGGGAAACAAACCAACTGTCTCCATTGACTTTGCATTGCGAGAGGCTGCCTCCTTGTCATTTCTTGCTTCTAACAAAAGACAGAATAATGCCTAAAAGCTGCTGTGTGACAAGGTGTACAGCAAACAAGCTAAGAAACCCAGAAATAAGTTTTAATAAGCTGTTGACCCCAAAAAACGAGCGTTTGAGGACATAAAAGTGGATACAGGCTGGAACGAATGGGTAAATTGTGGGATCCATCCTGACACTCAGTATGCACTAAAAATACACTACGTGTGCAGTAAGTTAAACATTTGGTCACTGGTGAGTCAAATATCCGAATGTCAGTTTTATATATTATATTTCTGTAAGATAAATTATCCTGTGTTGCCGATTACGGTCTCCTCCAGCGGGTGTACGTTAGTTCTCATAGTAATGAGACACGTGACGCTCTGTCTCAACTGCCTGTATCCACTTTTATGTCCTAAACACTCGTTTTTTTGGGGTCGAGAGCTAATAAAAACTTATTTCTGTTTTTTTTTTTAGCTTGTTTGCTGTACACCTTGTCACACAGCAGCTTTTAGGCATTTTTCTGTCTTTTGTTAGAAGCAAGAAATGACAAGGAGGCAGCCTCTCGCAATGCAAAGTAATGGGGAGGGTTGGTTTGTTTTCCCCCCCCGGTGTGGGCGTGGCCTAAATGCGCTCTAATGCCCTTCCGATTTTTATCCTTGTTTTCGCATGGGCCCGATTGCAGTCTCTTTTTTTCTGTTGCCACTCCAAAGTCCGAAGTCTTTTGCATTTTACACTATTGTCGTTTGAACCTTTCTGGATCCGCCATCAAATTGATAAGCTTAATTATATCAAGTGCTGTGAGAAAAGGCTATAAATCTCCACCTCCAACATCTTCACACGCAACACTGCCTAACTAGCCGGGACCCCTTCTTTATGTGTACAGATGTGACGTAATGACGACATGCTCGAATTTCCCGCGGAAATCCACCAGTACCACTGGAATTAAAAACATAATTACAAGCTTGCCATTTTGAATAAAGCTAAGGCAAGCAGATAGTTTTGAACACTGTCTAGTTATGTACTTGCTCAAAAATTTATTTGGGATCATTTTTAACCCAAAAAAGTTACGGAATGCAGCTTTACAAATCTTTACAAAATCTTTAAATGTTTATGCTACAAATTATAGGCTACTAAACTATACTATAATATACTATACTACTTATTATATACACTTATTATCAGTGTAGTTTGTTGGTTGAGTCTTAATTTTTGAGCTGTTATTAATTTTGTTGAGCCAAAAAAAAAAGTTTTTAGAGTGTATATCACTCAACCAGAAAATGGTCTAAAACTTTTATTATTTTCCACTTTTTTTCCTCTCCCCATTTGTGCAAATGAATAAAAAACTATGAACATACATTATAATTATACATATAAGTGTGTATTATTTACATTATGTGCAGCATAATTCAAATTATTATACATTTCTAATAAATGTCTTTCCAACATGAGAAAGAACATTTATGAGCTTACATTTGTGTTGTCATGTACATTTTCAGACTGATATTATCTGCATTGGTGAGTTGTCACATTTTTGTCTTTCCGCGCCAATACCACAAACCATATAGATTCAAAATACCTTACAGTACATTGAAAAAAACATAATTCTTCATGAAATCAAATGGGATAGTAATATTGTACAATAGTATTATTACTTTATATTATCCAGCCCTTTTAGAAAAAAAACCTAAATTGATTCATAGTTTAAAAAATTAATCACTGGTCAGATAGACGTCATCATTGCCTCTTGTTCTTACAGACCTTTGCATAATAATGACTCAGTCTGTGTAAAATATGTCCATGCTCAACAGCCTTCAGTGTATGATATGTTCAAGTTTTTCCAGTTCATTCCAATCGAGCCTGTCTCAAGCTTCTTACACAAAAGCAAACAAAAAATGCTATTTTGTGTTCAATGCAACAGGCTCCACTAAGAATCTAGCTTGTTTGCTTTGCCCGTCATCCTTCTTGAGTGCTGTGTGTTTTCATCATCCCTTAAGGCAATGGGCCTGGAGAAGTTTGGTTCAGGGTTGGGTGGTTTGTATTTGGTTTATTATGCATAAAGGGCATCACCACAAAGGTGAAGATGCCGACCAGCATCAGAGCCACAGTGATTATGATAATGGCTCCAAGTACGGCATAATAGCACTGATTGGAATACATTAACCTTCTCATGCGACCCCTCATCCTGCTGGGCGGTCTTCCCACGTCGATCATAGTCGCCTGGCCCAGACCTTCCTCCATGACTCCAAGTGGGTTATTACCGACCTGCTCCTCTTTCTTCTTTAACACCGGCAGGTTTAAGCTGGTTTTCATAAAGCTGTTTGGTGGAGGATTCTTAAGGACGAGTTTGCCCTTGCTGCGTTTAAAGCGCACGGAAAGCGCCCTTTGCATGTCGGCCGGAAGTTTCCGGAAGATGTCTTCGTTATTTCCCAGGTGAGGCAGATCTCGGCCGTGTCGGATTACCGTCTGCTCCCGACAGATGGGGCAAATCAGCATCTTGAGCTCGGGAGAATTGACGTTGATTCGTGCCAGGCATTCCAGGCAGAACGTGTGTCCGCAGGAAAGCAACTTGGGAGTCTTGAAGATGTTGTCGAAGCTGCAGAAGCACACAATGCACTCGGTGTCTTCCAGTTCGTCTCTGGGTTGCTCCGTCTGGTTGTGTCCGGGCTCGTGGTCGTGTTCTCGCCTCCTTCCCTCCTCGCTCCGACCCCGTTGGTGCTTAACGCCCTCCTTCCGGTCCCGTTCTCTACCCCGGCTACCTTCACGACGCCGGTTTTCCGCTTCATTGCTGCGGCTTCTCCTAAGAGGCTTGTCGGGCTTCTGTCGTCGCTCTGAAGGTCCCTGGTTGAAGCTGCCCTTGCTTGTCGGCTTGACGTTGGTCCCTTTTTTGGTGCCCTGGGGTTTCTCTTTGCCGTCACTCATTGTGTAGAGCCTTGGATCCACAGGAGCGGATTAAGAGAAAATGGAAGTGTCGTAAAGAAAAGCCTGCAAGGGGACATGAAGCAATACACTATCAGTCTAGATTACAAATACAATCGATGGAATTTATATTCAACAGGCACATGATTTCAAAAAGTGCTGCATGACCTTGTAGAAGAACGAACTCAGGTCACCAAAGTGTACAGCTATGCAAGTCAAAGGTGGAGATCGTAAACTGAAGTTTTCCATTAGCAGTCAAGTGTGATGAGAACATTGCTTGTTACAGTGGTTATTGCTTGCTTTTCTTTGTATTCTATTATAGGCCTTGAATGGCCTTGAGTTTGAAATCGACCCATATAAACCCAAATTTCTAAGGCCTCTAAATGATCAACATGATCAAACCTTTGCTAAAAAAAAAACCCTATAGTGCACAACGTGCTTCCATGTCATCTCATTGATAGTTTATCCTTTTCCCTTTTAGTATCATTTTAAAAACGCTCCCCTTCAGGTTGTGGTTCACGTGTCTTTTTGCTTTGAAATCTTTAATGATTTTTGTAAAGTAAGCGTAAGAATAACTTTTATATTGTTAGTAATATTTCAAGATGAGCATTTACCGGACTGAAGCAACTTGGTTTACTGGATTATCCATACATACGTTTAAAAAAAAAATCATGTTAAAATGTCAAATATGATATACAGTACATCAGGTTTTTTTGAGGAACGCTTATTTGTACATCTTTCATTTCATTTGACTTTTTGGCCATATACATTTAAGAAACTGCTCCAAATGCCAAATATGACCCTGGATCACAAAACCAGTCATAAGTCGCACGGGTATATTTGTGGCAATAGCCAACAATACATTGTATGGGTCAAAATCATAGATTTTTCTTTTATGCCAAAAATCATTAGGATATTAAGTAAAGATCATGTTCCATGAAGATATTTTGTAAATTTCCTACCGTAAATATATAAAACATTTATTTTTGTGAGTGAATGCAGCACAATCGTGAACATAAATGGACAACTTTAAAGGAGATTTTCTCAGTGTTTAGATTTTTTTGTACCCTCAGATTCCAGATTTTCAAATAGTTGTATTTCAGCCAAATATTGTCATATCCTAACAAACTATACATCAATTGAAAGCTTATTTATTCAGCTTTCATGTGATGTATAAATCTCAATTTCATAAAATTGTTGCTCCATGTGACTGGTTTTGTGGTCCAGGGTCACAAATGGGCAATAAAATGTTGGTTTTTTTCCTCCTCAAGTCAAGTGCGAGCTCCATATTCTCACTATATAGCATAATGTATCAAATATGATACTAACTCAACTAAAAACACATATGCAATTTAAAGGTTCAATAAAATTTTCCATTTTCTTTTTTATTTTCTTTCAGACGATTATTTCATGTCAGGCTTTACAGGGTTTATATAATTCTGAGTTATCTTGTTCCATGTATTACAATGTTCATATGTGATCTTGGGTTAGTAATTAACACAAGGAACAATTGTAAACCTCAGGCTACCATTCTTATTTGCATATTTATGAGGTTGATAACCTTTCAGCGAATTTGGCCTGGTCAATCTGTTTGTAAATTGATCAAATAATACTCATAACCCCAGCAAAGCACAGAGCTGCCAGGTTTGCTTAACCAAGGGTAAACCAGCCCAAGTACTGAGGTATTTTATGAACGCCTGTCGCTAAACAACCTGCCGTTGTATTGTAGCACCATATTGTTTCACATACTATTGGCACCACAATTAAAGGCATAACTAAGGGATAACGTGCTAACCAACTTTCAAATTGACAAGGGTTTTCTCAAATTAACCCAGAATTAGTGTGTAAATCCCATAAGAGTGTTGACCTAAACTTAAAAGCTGACTGTTCAGGAATAGCAACCAGAATATCAAGTTTTTACAAGAAGGTGCAGATCCCAGTTTCATTCTATTTGCTTATAATAGTTAAGCTTTAACTGTGAATCAAGTCAGGAAACTCATGACAAAAAAAAAGGAATGTCTAGCAAACAATTACATTAGTGAATGTGATATTATGAACATGTAAAATCCAGGTTGAATTTAGTTGTTCAGTAATTAAAATAGCCCATGTTTTGCACTCAGTTCTATCTATAAAGGTTATACTAACTGGCCACATAAAATACAATCAAAACCTTTATTTTTAGGAGAATTAACTTTGAGCAGAAAGCAGAACTTGTTCTTTTTCAGAACAATTAATATATTTGGACTAAATGACTTCCCAAATTAAAAGCACACACCCACAGGTTTAGCACAAACCAGATCAAGTCAGTTGAGACTTGTCACTTAACTATGACAATAACACACCCTTCATTTAGGATCAAGGCTGGTTGTCACACTTTTTACGTGAGTGAATTTCATGAATGTTTGTCCAGGTTTGTTTGTTAAAGTCAGTTCCTTTTAGGCACATACCTTAAAGATAGAAAAAGATAAGGTAAAACAAAAAAATTAACAGAAGACTTGCTTATGTGGGACATTTTGTCACACTGGAATAATAGAATTAAGTAGCATTTTTAAACAAATGACAAATTAAAACATACAACTTGTGACAAATGCATGCAAAATATTAGCAAAAATATGAATTTTAGTTTGGAGGACAGAATTCACAAAAAAAAAGAAAGAATCAAACTCAAGAGGGTTTCGAGCTAGGTGTATTTCTTTTTAGTTTTTTACTTGCTAAAAAATATGAAATATTCATCAGATGACAGAAGGCATTTAGCAGATTGTGTACATGTTTTTCAGCAAAGTTTTGATTGTGTTGATAATTTAGAGGCCTAATCAAATATGTTACAGTATAGAGTTAAGAATGACCCTTGGTCAATACACAAAACTACTGTCAGAGAGAATATATATTTGTGTAATTAATTGGACTGTTGACTCAAAACCTTATAGTCTTAATAGCCATGTGACAACACTGTAATAAAAAGTTGCTGCCTTACATTTTTAAGTACAATAAACTTGATTATTTAAGTCAAATCACATTAAACTGACTTAAAAAATTGTTGAATCTTGTGTAACAAATTTTTTTTATTTTAATTGCTTAACTTATTTTGACGAGTTAAAGCAATGTAAAAACCTTTGTTGTCATAACTTATAGACCATATCTTTTTCTTTTTACAGTGAACTAGCCCCAGTCTCCATGTTGGACCTGCATTTTATAAGTTAAAATCACAAAAACTTGCAATCTACCTATGAGCTGACGAGCAGTTGAACCCAGATGTTTAGGGGCCTCTGAAGTTTGCCTGGCTCCAGAAGCACATATTCCAGTCTAGGTGTACATCCAACAATGCAATGTGAAAGGTGCGCAATCCAGTCCTTTCTGTCTTCCTCAAAACCTATCACTACGGTTTTCCTCATCTGTTAGTTAACGCAAGCAAAGTATCTCCACCTCTTCTGCATGTTTATCTCTCTCCCTCCCTTCCTTCCTCCTTCTTCTTTTTACCATGTCATACCTGTTAAACCTGTCCAGTTTGAATGTGAGGAATCCACTGACTAATACTTGTGCTTTATTTTTCTGACCTTGAATGAAACCGAATCCACCGAATGCTTCTCAATGCTCTAAATATCTAAATGTCACGCTTGTTCATGATAAACTCACAGCCACGATGCAAACACTGGCAGAATGTTGCTATGCAGTTGGTAGGGTGTTCTGGGTGGTGGCTAGGTGGTTACTTATTAGTCCAAGCAACAAACAAAAAACCCCCACCAAAGTGTCATCCAGGATATATAACTGGAAATATACACCATTTAGATGGGAATAATAGGGAAGTTTAAGATCCCAGGAAGTCGCTGATAAATTAAGTGACTAGGTTAATGCTATTCTCACACACACACACACACACACACACACACACACACACACACACACACACACCCTGATAAGGGATCAGGAAGCACTATCCCATTCCAGCATGAAGAATTTTTGTGTTAAAAAGGTTGATACTGTTTTGTTGTGGTGTGAATCACTTCACTTTATCTCACATAGCCGTTGTACCTTTACTTTTATCCGTGATTAAGTGTTGTTAACACACTATTGTTTCACAGTAAGATAGACGAGCAGAAGAGAAATGTCTAGATGACTGGATAAGCCGTATGCAAAATTCACATGGCTGCACTTGGAGGATCAGATTTCCAGACTGTTTTTAGATTAGAGGGGAGATGTAGCGGTTAATTGTAGTCGCTGGTAGTTTGAACAATGCAAGGTGATCGCCTCAGATAAGTTACCAGTTTGTAAATTAAGTTAAACTAGCTTGTTCTGGCTGGTGTTTACTACGTAGGAATGTTTGATGGTTTGATGGCTAATACATTTGATTTCGTACACATCTTTTTCATAATATCTATTTACGTCCGGTTGGGGTTTGGGTAGACCTTTATCCGATTTTTTTTTTATAGTTACGCTCACATATCGCATCTTATGCAGCATCTCACGCATGGCATGGCTCAACTAAAAATGTGGTACATTTTTAAAAACATTTTTAGAACTTTAAAAAAATACAAAATTCCACTGCCGCGTCTGTTTATAAATGCAGAATCGTGTTCCGTGTGAATGAAACGGCCTAAAGTCGGCATGAAACGGATAGTGCGATAGTTTCTTTCCCATTATGATGTACAGTACAGGCCAAAAGTTTGGACACATTACTATTTTTAATGTTTTTGAAAGAAGTTTCTTCTGCTCATCAAGCCTGCATTTATTTGATCAAAAATACAGAATTTTTTTTTAATATTGTGATATATTATTACAATTTAAAATGATTGGTTTTCAATTTATTATACTTTAAATTATAATTTATTTATGTGATGCAAAGCTGAATTTTCAGGATTATAACTCCAGTCTATCACATGATCCTTTAGAAATCATTATAATATGATGATTCATTATCAAAGTTGGAAACAGTTCTGCTGCTTAATATTTTTTCATAACCTGTGATACTTTTTTAGGATACTTTGATAAAAAAAAATTTAAAAAAGAAGCAAATGTTTTAAAAATAGAAATCTTTTGTAACAACAATATACACTACTGGTCAGTAATTTGGGGTCAGTAATTTTTTTTGAAATAAATCAATACTTTTATTCAGCAAGGATGTGTTAAATTGATAAAAAGTGATAGTAAAGAAGATTTATATTATTAGAAAATATTTTTTTTTTTTGAATAAATGCAGTTCTTTTTCACCTTTTATTCATCAAATATATTAGGCAGCAGAACTGTTTCCAACACTCATAATAAATCAGAATATTAGAATGATTTCTAAAGGATCATGTGATAGACTGGAGTAATGATCCTGAAAATTCAGCTTTGCATCACATAAATAAATGATAATTTAAAGTATAATAAATTGAAAACCAATTATTTTAAATTGTAATAATATATCACAATATTAAAAAAAATTCTGTATTTTTGATCAAATAAATGCAGGCTTGATGAGCAGAAGAAACTTCTTTCAAAAACATTAAAAATAGTATTGTGTCCAAACTTTTGGCCTGTACTGTATATCCGAGTGAAATGGCTTTTATAATGAGAAAAATGAAGGTGGGGATCTTATTCTGTCTTTCGGGAATTGATTGGATCGTAGGAAGTGTGGCGTTGCAAATTATATGGACTTGTATCTGATTCAGACCATATTTGAAAGTGGTTTGAAATGCGTTCCCAATCAGATTTTTACGGAATTATGCATTTCAGTGTCAACTCTATCAACGGCAAAATGAATCTGCATCAGTCAGGTGGTACAAGTAAGAGCTCTGGAAGTTGTTAACATTCATTATTATTGTAATGTTATGTGTTTTGAGTCATGAGGTAGTTTAACGCCGTCTCTTGTGACTCTTTGTCACAAGAGAGACTGGGATCTTGTGCTTTCAAAGCTAGCTCGCTATTGCTAGCCTCTCTGAAATTGCCTACCCTGCCTTTAAATGGAATTTCTGGTGAAAAAACCTTCCTGTTGACATCAATAGTCAATTTTACTACTTTAGCCACTCATTGACTAAAGGCTAATTTCGGCCTGTTCATCATCTGGGAACTTCAGGGTAAAACACAAATTACTGGAAATTATCAATCATTGACTGCTGGCTAAATATTAAACTATATGGCACAAGAACTTTACAGGGGACAGAATTATGCTTTTCTATAGTAAATGTAAATAAATAATCAAATTTAAAAGTTAAAAATCGCATTTTACATGAAAATTCTGATCTTGGATTATGCTGATCCATACTCAAATATTCTAACAAACTGCAGGGTGTGCCTGTTGTAACACGATAACCTTTCTGCGTTAATAAATACATTTTATATTGCACAATCCTCTCCTTTTATATTGATATATCCATGGTCTGTGTCATTTCATCCATATTAATATCCCTATTTTGGAGTATTAACATTTCCTCCTGGCTCCCTTCCCTAAACTTCATGTATTTTAGACAGTCACCTGAGGTCAAAAGCCTTGACAGAAACACACGTGCTTGAGGTTTAGCGTAACATACCGCTGAAAACAATCTCTGTGTATTTATGAGAACACTGTTTCCTTAATAACCTTCAATTGTACGACCTTTGATAACATTCTTGTCTTGACCTACATCAAGCCATAAGTCTTTAATAGTTTCAGAGGTCACATAATATAACAGCACTCCTGAATAACAATAAAAAATGTGTATACTTGTCAACAAAAATATATTTCCTCATTGAAACACATGAAAACAACTTTAGCTGAAACATAAAATTATGAGTCGGCAAAATATTTTACACAGGATCAGCAAATTACCAAACGAAACGTCTGATAATTTCCAGATGAACACTGCTGGAGATTCTGATCTCCTGTCTGTGCAGATTCAGTGTAATATTGGGCGGAAGAGTCTCTTGCTCGTCTGATCTCAGGATCAGCCCAGTTCTTCACGGGCTTTGCCTTGTTTGCGGGGCATCTTTTTATTGCTGCCGTCCTCAAGTTCTTTGTTCTTATAATAATGAGGAGCCACTTCCAGCAGCCAGCCGTTATCAATCTCGATCACCTGAAAGACAGATTTGTTTAGAATAAAGCATATTTGTACATTTTCTGAAGAATAATTAAGAGCTTGCCCATTCAAAACTTGCTGGCAAGACTTTAGGGTATTTTCAGTGGTTGCTAAAGCATTACAATGTGACAAGGTATTTTGTTTGTATTAATTCCTTGCCCAATGTCTTTGATATAAATTGAAAATAAAATAGGAACTAAAATCAAACCTTGTCGTACACCTTTATTTATTATAAGGTAGAGGAATAATTATTTATTTTTTACCATCTAATTTAAATAAAGCTTCATGAACTAGTACAGTAGAAATAGGTGAGAAGGAAAATATCTTTGTAGGGCAAAGAGAAACAACATCAATGTTTTCATTTATCTTATTTACATTTATTACATGGTTGAATTCTAATGTAGATTGCGGTCTGTTATTTCTTGATAACAGACCGCTTCCAGAGAATGTCTAATAAGGGGAGATGTTTCACTCCCAGTAAACTTCCGGCTTCTGAACTGGTTGCAGTTCCACTCTGGTTCCATATGAGGCGCTCACAGGACGAGTGCAGAATGAATGGAGGTCTATGGAGCTATACCCCTCAAAATCCACTTTTCTCAGGATATAATTTTTTGTCTAGTAATTTGAATGTTGTATTCGAAAGGAGATGCAAAGAAATTACACATTGCTGGGTGTTAGATTTTTTAGAGTCACTTATTTGCTTTAAAAAGTATTTTAAAGTGTCAATGACGTCATACACATCGTACGACCAGAGATACTGCTTACGGCAATCCTTCAGTCACTTTGGTGCTTTCGCGCTCTGCACTTTCTTTTCTCTCGAGGCATCGACAACACAGCTGACACAGGTAAATACACGTGCTAGAAGAGTTTTTGTTTTGTTTGTTTCTGGTCCCGCTTCGGATGCCATGATGCCATCAAGCGGTATCTCTGGTCGTAATCAGTCCTTCACTGACCAATCAGCGTTCATTAGCAGAATGCTAGCGTGTTATGGGCAACAACAACTCAACCTGTAAGAAATCGAAAGGACATAAGTACTTGTTCATTCAACTTTCAGCGTTCATTAGCAGAATGCTAGCGTGTTATGGGCAACAACAACTCAACCTGTAAGAAATCGAAAGGACATAAGTACTTGTTCATTCAACTTTCGACCTATAACCCATGTTGAACTTGCAAAACCTACAATAAAATCTGAGATTTCTCAACGGCAATCGGGTGAAAGAGACAAATTTAGCCGTCTAGCCCCATAGACTCCCATTCATTTTGCACTCATGGGCGATCGCCCCTAGTGGAACTCTGGTGGAACTACAACCAAAATTCGGTACAATAGGACTTAATAAGGAGTGGGCAGGCTCTCCGTAGACGGGCTATGCCGCTGCTAAGTATAACACACCTTTGCCATGAAAAACAGAGCGTTGCTATGGACACAGGATTGTAAACGTAGAGACGGAACGGACTATTTTCTTTAGCGGAAGCAATACAATCGTTTTTAAATCAATAAACTCCTTTTTAAATCAATATTTTGTCAAATTATTGATTTATTTGGTAGGTAGCCATGTAATAAGCGGGATAATGTAGGGCGAGGCGGTTGTTATAGCGACTACAACCCCTTCAGGCTGATTCAAGACCCCTCCGCTTCGTGTCAGGGTCCTGATCAGCCTGTCGGGGTTTTATTCGCTATAACAACCGCCTCGCACTACATTATCCCTTACTTAAATCATTATGTAAAGGAACTGGACAAACATTAATAAAATAATTATTTAAAAAATCCACTTGTTCTGATTTATGTTTAAGAATTCAGGTAAATTAGATTACTATTATTTATTTAAATCATCACTTTACATAGAAAAATAATAAGAGGACTTTGTATTTTTTTTTTTTTTTTTTGCATTTATTATGAAATGTGCTATAGACTGCCAAACTGACGGACTATTTCATTTCTTTGCTTTAGCCCTTTGTCTAATAAAAGAAAAAAATGGCGTCATTAAACCATGGATGGTTTTCTCCACCTATCATATAATTTTTACAAAAGGAACAATCAGCATGTTTATCACATAACGTTAAAAGGTTGTTTTTAAAATAATCCCATGCTTGCTCAACATTATCGATTATAGAAACATGGTATAAATCAATCACTGTAATAGAAAAAGGCTTGTTCGTTTAAATGCCAAAAGTCTTTTGTAAATAAAACGCAGTTATATTCTTGGGGGTCTTTTCTCCCAAGTTTCTCACACACAACTGCACAATGGTCACTTAAATCATTACAAAAAAATCCCATCAGCAGATCATTTTTTGAGATACATTAATTAAAATATAGTCCAATAATGATGATTTAGACATATATTTATGATGCATCCGTGTCTGTGATTTTATCAACTGAACCAAACCCAGAGAGTCACAAGTTTCTTTGAATACCTCAGAGGATGAAGATAACCAGTACCAGTTCAGGTCTCCAATGATGACCAATTCTGATTTAGTCCAGGTATGAAGAAGATCAGATATCAATAAGCTTTGGATTTAGCTGATGGCGTACGTCCGATAACAACCAACTATTTTTATGTCAGAACCATACAAGAAGGATAGTTTAATTACAGAGAGTTTAATTACAAATCAAAACAGTTTGATTTAGTAATGGACAAAACCTAAGCGCAGTTGAATATAGATTTAACATAAATTGCAATCCCTCCTATGGCGAAAAAAAAACAGATATGCTTGAACATTCTGTCCTATTTAGGGTTGCAACTTGTGACATAACGTCCTGTTTTTGGTTTGTTTACCAATTGCACCAGAGTTCGTTTTTATCAAACCAAACCTGTCGAGTGTGAACACACCTTTAGGAGTGGATTTTAGAGAGTTGCTATGCGGTTGCTTACAGGCTCAAGTAAAAAAGAACCAGTCTGTTTAAATCCCTAACACCAAGTATGATTTTTGTCTTCAATAATATTAGTTACTTATAACTCATTTAAAATACAAAGAATGTGAAGGACAACTCCATACCTGTCTCATGAACTCTTTGGTGGTGAAGACCAGCTCGTGGTAGATCATCCAGCGTGGCTGTTCCTCGAAGAGTGAGCTGTTGGGATGGACGTAAACAGTCTGCTGGTGTTTGACTGTTTTATAACCCCCTTTACTCAAGCGCGCCGTGTGGTAGAAATATCCCGCAGTCACCGCCTGGAAGAAAAATTGCAAGCACATTTAGATAATGATCCGGTGGAGTTGCACTACAATGTATTAATTCTTATTACGAAAGCTCTCTGAAATACATCATTCTGATTGGTTAATCGAGGCATTCTAAAGTCACATCATTTTCATATAATCACCTCTAAGCTGTATAAATTACTGATGCACTGGTAATGAGCAGCATCGCAGACTAAATGTATTTTCTTACAAGGTCAGTTACGAAAAAAATACCTTGACAATCAAGCCTGTATCATTTTCCCAACTCCCGTGTCATCACTCCAATACATTATATCTTCTAGGGATACACTGATATGAAAATGGCCGAATTGGCCGATACCGATAACCAATAATTCTTTATATTTGAAAGCCGATAAATTGGCCGATAAATCTAAGTTTTTATATAGTTTTTGAGAGCCTGATTACAAGAACAAAAGTCTCACCATTAAAATCCACATCCCAAGCACGCAATTATAATGATGTTCAATGTAGCGTATTTGACAGACTTGCGCTGCACATGTTGCACTTAACTGCATTTTCCTTTTTTGAAGTGATTTCAATCGTATTTCAAGCAATTCAAAACCATCATGGCGAAGAACAGTGCGCATCTGAATAGTGCTGGGGTAAACGATTATTAATTAAACGATTAGTCGGGCGATTATTTTATCGATTAGTCGACTAATCTAACGACTAATTGGAATTATTTATCCTGTCTGTTATTCGCATATCTCTGTCGAGCCGTTACTCCGATGGATTTCAAACTCGACAGCTGTCTGGGCACGAGTAAGTGCAGTGCCAAGTTTGACGTTGTTTGGATGTGAAATGCAAAAGATATGTTAAATATATTGGTAAAAGAAGCACTTAGAAGGTTGTGGTTTAAAAATAAACATTCTGACATAAACACACTGTCAGCTACAATGTTTACTTCTGAATAATATAGTATAAATGTGATAAATCCTTTTTTTTTTCATGCAATTAATCCATTGAATCAATATAAAAGTTAATTTTCACATTGAAACTGTTGAAAATACACAACAAAGTAAGTTGATCCACATATGACAGCCTCTGAACTCGGTCAATACTAATCTGGACTAAACATAGGCTACATTCAATCAGCCATCGCTAGAAATACCTTCTGAACGACGGCGACCTTCTTTTTTGACGGCGATCAGCTGTAAAATGGCTTAGGTCCTGCTCGGTTTTCGTTGACTTTGAGTACAAGAATTGAAAGTTTTTTAAAAGATCCCCTGGGGTTAACGTGTCAGCATTCGACAGAAGTTTGACGCTGTCGTGTGAGAACAAGCATCAGTCGGCATTTCTCTTCCTCCCGCGTGCCTCATCTTCTTAATCTCCTCACGTAAATGATTAGATTTCGATGGCTTACGTTTCTTCCCTACGGCAGAATCCACCACAGGTTCATCAATGTATTATTTTTTTTGTTTGTTTGTTGATCAAAAAGTGCAAAGTAGATAAGGAAAACTAGGATGCCGGGTGTCAGAGCGCCACCGTTACTGTTTACAATGCGTGGAATGGTGCGCTGTGATTGGTTGAGCGGATTTGTGGCATTCTGCAGAGAAAGGAGACGTGTGTGTGTGGCGAGCTGTACCTCCGGGAATGGTGCAAAAAAATAAATAGATAATAAATAAAGAAGCGTCGACGCAAAAAATATGACGTCGACGTCATCGACGCACCGCTACAGCTCTACATCTGAAGTGTCTCAGCTGAAGGAAATAATCCATTATTTATCGGCTTTAAAGGGATACTCCACCGTTTTTTCATATTAAACTATGTTATTCCCTTAACTAAGAGGAGTTGATGCATACCTCTCTCATCTCAGTGCGGTGACACTCTGATAGTACTTAGCTTAGCCCAGTATATTCAATGGTATCTGACAGCAATGAATTTAGAAGTGACCAAACACATCAACGTTTTCCCTATTTAAAAACAGTTACACGAGTAGTTATACGATCAAGTATGGTGACACAAAATAAAATGTGGCGCTTTTCTAAGCGGGTTAAAAAGGATAACTATAATGAATGGCGGAATAGCACTTTTGGGAGTACTTCGACTCGGCGCAGTAAAAAGTCACGCCTGATCCTCTTGCCACTATTGACAGAAGTGAGAGGAATTTTTACTGCGCCGAGTCGAAGTATTCCCAAAAGTGCTATTCCGCCATTCATTATAGTTATCATTTTGCCACCCTCGTCTTAGTTAAGGGAATAACATAGTTTAATATGAAAAAACGGTGGAGTATCCCTTTAATATACTGACCAATTTTTTTTTACATATATCGGCCGATACCAATATGGGGGCTGATATATCGTGCATCCCTAATATCTTTATTGGAATGTGTGTGGTCTCCTCCTCTCTGCTGCCATCTTGTTACTCCCAAGTAGGTTAGGATAAATATCCAGCACTCTAATACACTTTAATAATTTAATAACACAGCACTTTAATAATTTAGGAGCTGAGACCAAGTCTTAACACTTAGGAACCTTTATTCTTAAGTTGAGGAATAAGAGTAAAATTACGTCATTCTTAGAATTTTGACACACTTAAGAAAAAAATTTGACTCAGAGCGGCTTTATACATATGGCCCCAGGTCCATAAAGGTTAGATAGCAATCACATGCAAAGCATCAGACTTCTGTCCAAACACATTATCACTGGAGGAAATGCAAGAAAGGAAGCTATGTAGGGAAAACGAGGAAATCACCTTGCGGATGGGCACGCTGTCACCGTCGGAGCTGCACAGCTCCACCTCGATCCTGTCCATCAACCCCTCCAGCTGATCACGCACATCTCGAGCTCTCTTCATAGAGCGGAACTGGATGAAGTTCTCGAAGCACCACTGAGTGGAGTAACCGCTCTCTACCCACTGACAGAGAAACAGAGAGACTATTTAATACATTTTTCTTATCTGGTGAAAATACATCTGTTTTTATGGAATACATTTTCTTTTCTGGAGACAATAATCGCGTGTTTTGTGCATGCGACAAGTCTGATACACGACCAGATTACTCTTATGAACAAATGACCATTATATGTGATTTATACTTCAGGTTTATGAGACCATTTTTTAAATGGTTGTTCATATGAGAATATGTATTTAAAGATACATATTCACATATAAATTAATTTTTTTTTAAACATAGTAGAAAACATTTGAATATTTTACAAAAAATAAGCATAGTGAAAGTCCAGCGGAAAGGTTGAATAAATCGTAAGAAAAACTTTTTTGGGGACTGTGGGGTCAACACAACATTTTTCTTTCCAAAAAAGGCAGAAGTATTCTTACAAGGCAATGATATTTGTATGCCACAAATACTATTAGGATCAACAGAGTGAAAGAATTAAACTGAAATTAACGTTTACTAAATACAATCTCGACTATAACTTAAATTGAGCAATTCTGTAATATAATAACCCCCCAAAAAACCCTCCTCAATGCCTGATCTAAGGTGCCAAATGCTGCCAAAAATGTCTTATTTTTAATGCATATGGGCTTTGTTTCTGCTGTTTGAACAGTCATTCTTACAAAACACTGTTTACTCCAAAGTTATAAATGTACAAGACAAGAACTTCCTGCAACAGCATCTACATACACACATGCACGTATGCCTGGACAGGCCTGCATAACCTGTTCGGCTATACAATCGCTGCACATCTCTCATAAGGAAGTCACGCTAGATGAGACGGGGATTCTGACAAAAACAAAATTCTGAACTACCAGTTCATAAAAATGCTTCAGATCTGAGATCGATTGCCACTTTGATTGCACACATAAACGCACCTGTGTATATACATTGAGCAGCACCATGTGATCTCCTCCTGGTACCACAAAGTTCATCCTAGCATTGTCGGCATGGACCACTTTGTCCTTTGGGCGGTAGAAAATGGTGTTGTTCACTGACAGCATGGCTGCAATTGTCAGAACCTCCTCGGAGCACTTATAACTTCAGGAGAGACCAAAGAACAATGTTGAAAACACTACAATAACGACTCCATGAAAAAAATTAGCATATAAGTAAACTGAGGTGATTTTTTTTGCTGATTAGACTCACTGTTCAGAAGCCAGAATCATTTTACTCAGCATGGGGTCCACAGGAAGTTCAGCCATCCTTCGGCCGAGCTACAGCGAGAGAAGAAGAAAAGGAAGTCAAAATCCTGGACAAAAGAGCTATACATTGGCAAATTTCCATGAGGGATATTATAAATCTGCAGCTTTAGAGTAATTTATGTATACTTATTTTAAATGTCCAAAACCCTTATTGACAGTTCTTTTGTTGAAAATCTGAGTTCATTAAAGTACTTAAGGCATTAGAAAACCAATTGTAGCATAACTGTAGGTTTCTAAAGGCGTTTTGATTTGTTTTTGCGCACCTTAGTGAGTTCACCGAGGTGGTTGAGGGCGCCTAAAGCGTACAGCTGTTCCAGAGCCAACACCAGCGTTTCGTGAGGAGGAGGATCCATGAAGTCAAAATGAATCAGGTCATTTATGCCTGACGCACATATCAGGAAAAACATGTTAGATCTTCAGCACATAATAAAAAACATTTGGTGTTTGATTACAGGGAGTGAAAAATTGTGTCAGGTTTATGTATGCATTAACATTTCAATTTCTCAGTACCACACCCCAAATTGTCTTTATCCTTCATAGCAAAAATAATTACAAAGACATTCAACACTACTAACCTTAGTAGAATGCCCTAAAAAGTATTGGGCCATTTAAGCTCTGTTTAACATGTCTGAATGTCATTCACAGCATATTTCTAATATTTTCTAAAGAGCTAATTTCACTTTCATTTCATTTTAACTAACAAGTAAAAGGTGATTTTAAAGAAAGTACACTACCGTTCAAAAGTTTGGGGTCAGTAATATTTTTTTTAAACATTTTAATGCATCCTTGTGAAAAAAAGTATTAATATTAAGCAAGTATGCATTAAAAAGATCAAAGGCGACAGTAGAGACATTTATAAAGTTACAAAAGATTTCTATTTCAAATCAATGTTCTTTTGAACTTTCTATTCATCAAAGATGAATGTATCACGGTTTCCATGAAAATAAGCAGAACAACTGTTTTCAACATTGATAATAGTAAGAAATGTTTCCGATAAGCAGCAAATCAGCATATTAAAAGGACTTCTGAATGATCATGTGACACTGAAGACTGGAGTAATGATACTGATAATTCATCTTTGCATCACAGGAATAATTGAAATGTATTAATATATTAGAATAGAAAATTTTATAATATTTCACGCTATTACTTTTCTTGTGTCACTAACGTTTGTCAGCCACAAAATATTCAAATAATTTTCTTCATTTTAAACAGTACATCTACTGTTTTATATTTTAAGACCATAGGAAATGTATTTTTGTGATACTGTATGTTTTATTAGGAAAGTGTGTTTGTGCTGTTTTTCTTTCAAATAATGCCTCTTGGTTTGGAGTCTTCACTAAAGTCACCTGATCTTTTTAATGCCTGCAGTGCATAGAAATCAAGCTAACATGTAGATTTGTTCTGGTAAAGTCATCAAGACAAACTGATTCATTCATTCTTACCAAGACTTTTGAGCAGCAGAACCACATTTCCCAGGTTTGTTCTCTGGATCTCAGGGACAGTGGTCTCCTCCATCTCATGCTTAAAGGCCCAGGCGGTGTAAAGCCTAAAACATTTCCCAGCAGCCACTCTTCCTGCACGACCTGCTCTCTGATTGGCAGAGGCCTGTGTGATAACACAACACATTTTCAATCTCTAATTCCACACATAAATGACCATTTTAACCTTCAATAGTGTAATATGACCTAAATGAGTGACTCGTTGACAAATGATAATGATAGACAATAACCTGCTATCTCTGTATATTACTTCCCTACATTAAGACACACATTACAAACTGAAATTATACTAATAACTATAATAATAATTTCTATGTAACAACTAATATTTACAATGTCATTAGTAAATCTCTCAGTGTGACTTGTCTGAATACTTTTGGGTCAACTGCATTCTTGACAGATAAATGTGAGAGAATGTTTTTGTCATTTCTTGAAGCTTCTCTTACTCGTGAACAGGGTGTGACAATGAGAGATTCCATTCCCGTTCTTGCATTGTAGCTTTTTTGTTTGCAGAAACCTGGATCAATCACGTAGATGATGCCATCAATGGTCAGAGACGTCTCTGCGATATTTGTTGCCACCACAACCTGCAGAAGAAAAACCACAAACCATTACCCAAAAAATTCATATTCAGTGTTTTATCAAGATATACAAAATAAATCTTCTAAAGAAAAACATTTACATAAGAATTTGCATTCGTTTTTGCTTTATTTTAGATAAAAGCATCTACTATTATGAATAAACAAGTATTTGTGGCTTTCCACAGACTTCAACAGACATGCTGCCTCCTGCTGGCCGACAAAGGGAATGGCGTTTCTTACTTTGCGTGCTCCAGGCGGAGTGGGATTGAAGATTTTGGCCTGCATGTCTGAGGGCAAGTTGGCATAGATGGGAAGAACAAGGAGCTCAGATATCTTAGAACCCAGTCTCCTACATCTCTCCTGTAGGAGTTCACAGCACGCCTCGATCTCCTCCTGCAACACCAGAGGACACAGTAAACATCAATATTACCAATATACATATAGTCTACCTAATAGTAATATTAATTATCCACTTTTTGGAATAAACGGTCCTGAAATAATAATACAGATTAAGTCTTTCAGCCTCATCACAGCTTTCCCATCTCAAAAAGCAAAGTAGGGGTTTTTTTTACGCCTTTATCAATAAACAGTGGAAAGAGAGAGAAAAAGGGGATGCAGGCTTGTATTTAGTGTAAATGTATGTAGTCCAGTCATTTTAAGCCAAAATGGGGGTCAACCTTGAACAAATTGCAACAGAAGCAAACTCAACTGATTTTGTATCCTCAATATGTCCTGAGTAAGGAAAAAAAGTCCAGAAGAATCCCATCAGGGGAAAGTTTAGAAAAGGACCCAAATATATCCTATTCATACACCTATTCATTGTTTTTCTTACATGAATAGGGTGAAAATTTTAACCTTTAGATATCACCATGAAAATTACTGAGTTGATTACTTACATCAAGACAAACAAAAATTGTATTACAATTTTTTTTGTTTTTTTTTGTTAACATGGACAAACGGTGCATAATCTAATTATGTATGTGCTAATTTGCATAAACACCACAACAGATCTACACATTGGGTATAGCCAGGTGAAAATGTGTTGTTGAATCTTGTTGACATATAACAGTAAAATATTTAATATTATGGTCTGAATGGAACCCATTTAGGCTACCCATGAACATTAATACATAGAGGCAGGAAGAAGTACTTTAGAAACCAGCCTTTATTAATTATTATTGCAGAGATGGGGTTTGGGGCTGGGTCCGTGGGACTGTTTCTGGGGATTCACTTTTATTTTACTTACCTTTTGTCTTCTGCATTATCTTTACCATTGTCTCCTGTTCTTCCCTCAGACTCGTCCCCCAGAAACAGTCCCACGGACCCAGCCCCAAACCCCAGTATTTTACTGTTATGTGTCAACAAGATTCAACAAGACATGTTCACCAGGCTATACCCAATGTTTAGATCTGTTGTGGTGTATATGCAAATTAGCACATACATAATTAGATTATGCACCGTTTGTCCATGTTAACAAACAATTAAAAAAAAACTTGTAATACAATTTTTGTTTGTCTTGATGTAAGTAATCAACTCAGTTATTTTCATGGTGATATCTAAAGGTTAAAATGTTCACCCTATTCATGTAAGAAAAAGAATGAATAGGTGTATGAATAGGATATATTTGGGTCTTTTTCGAAACTTTCCCCTAATGGGATTCTTCTGGACTTTTTTTTTCTTTTTTTTTCAGCCACATACAAAAACCTTTGTGGACCATTTTCACAGACTGTCATGACGTTTCTACAGTTATCAACATCGCAAATCAAGTTTTAAGGTACACTATGTAACTTTTGGCCCTCTAGTGGTTTAAAAAACAAAACTGTCTGCATTTTGCGGACTAACTGTTTTGGTTGTGCTTCGGCTCTGCGTGACTGTGCGAATTAATATGGTTTTCCTACTGCTCATAAAACATTCACTACTAGGCATAAGAGAAATAATCAGTTTAGATGGAAAGGATCTCAATATGACTAGCTGAAGACGTTACTGCAGCTTTACCCATTAATAGAAAATGCATGATTTATGTTACAATCAGGGTGACTGTGACAGAGGGGAATGTGTGTCAAGGGAAAAATCTGTGACAAGTTATTGGAAAAACATTAGCACGTGAAGTACTGCTATACTGTGACTCACTCAGATGTTAATAGATTTATGCGTTGATGATACGGCTCATGTCCACCCAGAAGGGAACTATGAACTTTAAACAGACTTGAGTGTCAAGGACTGACCTGTCCTGTGAGGAAGACCAGTATGTCTCCAGGCGGCTGAGTGACATGGATCTGTAGCACTGACACCACACATGCTTCGAGATAGTCGGCCTCTGGAGCCTGAAACCAAAGACAGTTGATATTAACAATGTGCAATGTACAAATTAAGGCAAAAATAGATCAGAGAAATCACTAAACAGGATTCTTACACCATGTCCAAGAATGGCTGATATTACAATTCTATACCATTTCATCTAAATAAATTAATAAAATGTAAAAATGTAAAATCAATCGTTATAAATGCTAATAGTGAATTTTTACATCATAACATTTTTAATGCACAGTAAGAAAATGGATATTTATGTTGATATTAGCTACATTCTAAGACTGATTTTTATTATTTAAATATAGTACAAACAGTAATATTGTGAAATACTACTGCATTTTAAAATAACCATTTCCTATTTTTATATATTTTAAATGTAATTACTGTACAAACCCAATCCCAGAAAATTGGGACATTTTGTAAAATGTAATAAAATCAAGAATCTGTGATTTGTAAATTCTCTTTAACCTTTATTTAACTTTAAAGTACAAATAAAAGATTTTCAAAGTTTTCACTGACCAACTTAATTGTATTTTGCAAATATAAACAAATGTGGATGGCTCCAACACACTCCAAAATAGTTGGGACAGAGGCATGTTCACCACTGTAAGACCTTTCCTTTTAATGACATTTTTGAAATGTATTTTTGCCCAATCTCGCCTGATATAAGACATAATAATAATAATAATTCATTACATTTATATAGCGCTTTTCTCGGCACTCAAAGCGCTTTACATAGAAGGGGGGAATCTCCTCAACCACCCCCAATGTGCAGCATCCACTTGGATGATGCGACGGCAGCCATATTGCGCCAGAACGCCCACCACACACCAGCTTACTGGTGGAGAGGAGACAGTGATGAAGCCAATCAGTATATGAGGATGATTAGGAGGCCATGATGGACAGAGGCCACTGGGCAAATTTGGCCAGGATGACGGGGTTACACCCCTACTCTTTCGAAAGACATCTGCTCAACAGTCCGTGGTTATCGTTGTCATTCTCATTTTCATGATGGGCCATACATTTTCAATAGGAGTCAGATCTGGACTGCAGGCAGCCAGTCAAGCACATCCCTTTCTACTGTGTAGAGTGTAGATCTTCTCTGCTCGCGAAGACCGAGTCTGGATGAATGGAACTACAGTATTATACCCAATCATGATACCGTCACCTATTACCAATTCACCTGCTAATTGTGGGCTGTTTCAAAACAGTTTAACTTGGATATACATATGTATTAGAGATCGACCAGCCAGGGACCAGAATCAGCTAATTTTCCACATACTCGGCCCGGGCCGTTCAATTCCGAGCCGGTCTGTTTTGTTGCCAGAGACACAGGCAATAACGTCAGCTGCGTATTCTTGCTCTCTTCTCTCCGACGGCGAAGTGACACTCACCCGCCTCCTGCCACTCACCCATCTCATTCACTCCGGTTAAATAGTTCTTGAGTGATATCACATAATTTTACAAATTCCCGCAGGTTTCTCACTCACACCAAAAGCACACGCACCACTGATCTATGGCGCACACATAAAGCCACCTCTCAAACAGCTTGTGAGTCTCAAGTACCAAAATGAGTGGCTTACTGCACTTAAACGGTCAAATACACAAAGTTATGACAAAATGGTGAGTATTCAGTTAAACAGTCACTTTTGGAACGTAAATAGTTGAGAAAGATAAGGCAAGTTGTGTAACAGTATATTGGATCTGTGAAGTATCTCTTAAAGTGACAGCAGCCAGATAAACCTGCTGCTGTCTATCATGTTAACAAAAGAATGAAAGACAAAGAGAAAATCACTCTCTGCTCTTGACTAAATAACTTTTGTAACTTTAATTGTAAGCATTAATCTGCATTTAATTTTTACAATGAAAACTATCCAGTGTTATTTTACATTTGATTACTTTAATTGCTGTAGTATTTCTTACCTGAATCCTAACCTACTGTTAAACTCACCTGAAAAACTTAAAGCACTGTTCATTTCATATCTCTATTTATTCGATTGCATTTGTCAGCTGTTCTTATTGTATTACTGACTATTTACTTGTGTTTTTTTATGAAAATAAAATTTTGCATTGAGGAAAAGTAGATTTTTTTCTGTATATGCTGTCAATTATAGTTAGAGAGAAAATCGGAATTGGCCAAGAAAATTGCAATTGGTGTATATGTGTATAAATATATATATATACACACACACACACAGTATATATATACACATATATACAGCTCATGGCATATCATCTAGTTCAACAAGAACAGAAAACACTGCACCCGTGTATGACAAACCGAATGCTTTATCATGGCCCATTACCTTTGTGTAGTAGATGTCCACAGGGAACCTGCGGCCGGGAATCCTAAATACAGGCGCGTCGTCAAAGAAGCTGGAGAAACGCTCTGTGTCCAGAGTGGCACTGGCCACCAGAACCTTCAAATCAGGGCGGAAACGTGCAATGTCTTTAATTAGACCGAAGAGGATGTCTGTGTGTAACGTTCGCTCGTGGGCCTCATCAATGATGATCACACTGATCACAGAGAAAGACAGCCAATCAGAACAGAGAATGCAACCATGACAAGCAGACCCATATAATTTTTTTATTTGTATGTTTTTACCTGTAGCTGGCCAGGTCGGGCTCTGTAAGAAACTCTCTGAGCAACATGCCATCAGTCATGTACTTCAGGATGGTCCTCTCTGACGTACAGTCCTCAAAACGGATGCTGTAGCCCACCTGTGGAAAGTAAGACAACATAACTGAAACAAATTTGCCACAATTTTACAAACACTTTAACTTCTCTTATGTACACAAACACAATGGCAAGCCTGCAGGCTCATCATGTATAAATCACACATTTAATAAGCAGATGGATTATGACCTCATTTCCTAGTTTGACATTCATTTCCTGTGCGACTCTAGCTGCAACAGACATGGCCGCCACTCTTCGAGGTTGAGTGCAGCCAATCTTCATTCCTCCTTCAGTGTAACCCTGAAAGAAAAAAAGATCAAGAAATTAAATGATCCTGCCGTAAAGTTCACACAAAAATAAAAGTTCTGTCATTTAACGTCATACCAAACCCAAACTTTCTTCCATCTTCTGAACACAAATGAGGTTATTTTAATGAATTCTGAGAGATTTCTGTCCCTCCATTGAAAGTCTTTTCACCTAAAACTCTGACGATTCATAAAGAGATCGTAAAATAAAGCATTTTAATCGAGCGGTTTAATCCAAGTCTTCTGAACAAACACAGTCTCTTCTGAACACATTTAATTTAGGCTTTTATTCACATATAAACACTGATCAGCAAACGTGCATAGTGAACTCAAATATGGAAAACGAAAGCTAATGCATGCTTGCTTGATACGTGTGTTACGCAGCACATTTGAGCGTCAACAAGAACCAATGAGGTTCATTCTATTGTGTTACGCAGCACGTTTGAGCTTCTGAAAGAACCAATCAGGTTTGTTGTTGAGCCTCAAGCAAGTACGGTTGAGCTTCTGTTTACCATATAAGTTCCTGATGTGTTCGCTGATCACTGTTTATATGAGAATAAAAGCCTAAATTAAATCTGTTCATCATATAAAGCAATTCACTTTTTTAAGTCTCAAAGCATTGGGTGAAAAGACTTTTGAAATGGAGGGACAGAAATCTCAAATTTCATAAAAAATATCTTAATTTGTGTTTTGAAGATGAACAAAAGTCTTATGAGTTTGGAACGACATCAGAGTGAGTAAATGACAGCAATTACATTTTTGGGTGAACTAACCATTTAATATAATATACTGTTGTGCCGCTATTCTGATTTTAAGCACAGAAATGTGTAAATTGGATGGAAACTTAGCTAATGTGAACTACTAATGTAAACTATGGCACCAAACCCCAATAAAGACCATCTCTAAAAATATCTATGGTTGCATTAATGTTTTTTTCCAGTCATAGATTAAGTTGAGAGGATCTACATGTTCCTGATCACTTTATATTCTCATGTGAAACCTAGAAATGCACACATGGAGCTCCACTGGATCCACACAAACCCTGAGCTTAAAAGCTATTTGCAAATAAATGTTTTATTATAAGCACGTACATCTTCCACAAGATACTGAGGGATCTGGGTGGTCTTGCCGGATCCGGTTTCCCCCTCTATGACCAACATCTGGTGGTGTTTGATGGCGGCTAGAAGGTCTTCTCTGTAAGGAAAGATGGGCAGGCTGCGTCTCACTTCCTGGATGGACTGCTTCTCTTTCTCAGCTTGTGAGATCTCGGGTTCGCTTTCCTACAGTTCAAAAACAGGAAGATGCGAGATTGTTTTTACTCTCTGTATTAAAGACATACAGAAATAGAGCTGTGGAATATAATCATGCCAATCGCTGATGTGAACGATTCTGCATCGATGCATAAAAACTAAATAATCGAAATTTAAACAAATAGGCCTATCATACATATTAATGTACTGTTTTATTGTAAATAAAGTACTCTTATTACAGGCTATATCAATAAAAAAAAGATACGCATGTCCTTCGTAAGCAAAGCACTTGCATCTGTTACGAATTTCACAAAAGGAACATGCATAATTGTTAATCAAACAATAAAAGAAAAGAGGGAGTCATTCACTGGTCTTGACTAAATAACTTTTGTAGCTGTAATAATAATCAATTTATTTATAAATACACTAAAGACTATACAGTGGCTATTTTTTCATTTGATTATTCAATTAACTATATTGTGATTATAATATAAAAGAATTATTATTAATAAAAGAATTGGGGGAAAAGATGCATCGTGAATCGTTTTATCATCGAATCATAATCGAATCGTGAGGCAAGTGAAGATTCACACCTCTATACAGAAATATAATGAATACACAGAATAGAATTTTTGAGTGATGTCAACCTTCTCCGACAGAGTTCCCTTCATGGTAATGGCCGTGCTGACGAAGTTGATCATCTCCTCTTCCTCTAAAATGAGCTGATACTTCTCCTGCTCCTCCTTTATCCGCCGTTCCCGCTCTTCCCTGGCCCCAAACTGCAGGGTGGCGGTGGCCACTCTCGCCTCCTCCCAGCGGCCCTGCTCCCCGCCTCCCTCTCTGGGAGTCTCCTCAAACTCCAGCTCCATTTCTTTTTGAGGAATGGACTGAAAGGAATGGAAAAATAGGAGAAGAGAAAAACAATAAAATAATTAATTAAAGTTACGCATGTATAATAAATTACTTCATGGTTATTTAAAATAAAAAACATTGTTAAAATTTCCAGCAACCACATGTGACCCTGGATCACAAAACCAGTCACAAGTCGCACGGGTATATTTGTGGCAAAAGCCAATAATACATTGTATGGGTCAAAATTAGCGAAATTTTATGCCAAAAATCATTAGGATATTAAGTAAAGATCATGTTCCATGAAGATATTTTGTAAACTTCCTACCGTAAATATATAAAACATTTATTTGTGTGAGTGAATACACAGCACAATCGCCAACATAAATTAACAACTTTAAAGGCGATTTTCTCAATGTTTCGATTTTTTGCACCCTCAGATTCCAGATGTTCAAATAGTTATATCCCGGCCAAATATTGACCTGTCCTAACAAACCATACATCAATGGAAAGCTTATTTATTCAGCTTTCAAGTGACGTATAAAGCTCAATTTCCAAAAATGTACCCATGTGACTGGTTTTGTGGTCCAGGGTCACATGTATGTAATAAACACTACTGTTCAAACGTTTGGGGTCGGTATGATTTTGTTTTTATGTTTTTGAAAGACTTCTTTTACCCTCACCAAGGCTACATTTATTTGATCAAAAATATATTAAAACTGTTTTCTATTTGAATATATTTTTAAATATAATTTATTCCTGTGATGTCAAAGCTGAATTTTCAGCATCATTACTCCAGTCTTCAGTGTCACATGATCCTTCAGAAATCATTCTAATATGATGATTTGCTGCTCAAGAAACATTTATTACACTTGTGCTGCTTTTTGTGAAAACTACGATTCACTTTTTCAAGATTCTTTGGTGAATAGAAAGTTTAAAAGTTTGAAATAAAATTATTTGGTAACATTATAAAAGTCTTTACTGTCACTTTTGATCAATTTAATGCATCCTTAATGAATAAAAGTAATAACTTAAAAAGGCATGATTTATAGCATGATATTTCATTTTGATCACTGCAGCATTGCCATTTTGAATTAAAGTATCTCACAACCCCCCTGTAGCTCATCTCTTAGACCTACCTTGTTTCTATTCTCTTCTGGCATGTAGTATCTGTTCTTTCTCTCCTCTTTTTCTTTAGCTCCTGCTTTCTTGTAGTCTCGGGCCAGGTCTCTGATCTGCCGCTTGTAATCTAGGTCTTTCCTTTCCTTAGTGGTGAGTTTCTGAGTGGAGAAGAGGTATTCCTCGTCCGCAATTTCAGCCTCGAGGTCTTCCAGCTTCTCCTGCTCTCGTTTGGTCAGATACTGCCGACGTGACTGTTTCCTTAACTCTGGAAGCTGAAGAGACCACACTGAATGTCAACAGGTATCAATCACAGCTGTCTTATACAGATTACTAAAAACTGAAATGTTGTATTAAAAGGGTTATGGCAATTGGGTTAACATGCTTGCATAAATAAATGTCTAATTAGCATGAGAACAATGTTTCTGCATGTAAAGAAAGTTTCTCACTATTTTCCTTTGATCCTCTTCAGCCATTTTGTGCTTTTTCTGAGCTTCCTCATAAGCCTGAGATGATGAAAACAGACAGCGCAGATCATCAGCCCTCATATTTTACCACATCATACCGAGATCCATCAATAGCAAACTAGCAAACTTTATTTTGTTGGAGTAAGGATGTATTTTGCATTACCTTTTTGTCATTTCTTTCAACTACGTGTCTTGTCTTGTCTTTATCTTTCTGTTTCACTCGTTCAGCAAATGCGTCCCTCTCCTCCAGATCTTGAACTCTCTCTCTCTCTTCCCGCTCCCATTCTTCCTCGTCCTCCTCTTTAGCAGCTTTTCTTGGCTCATCCATGACCTTTGTGCTGAAATAAATCATTGAGGGGGAAAAAGCACAATAATAAAAACGAATAGTTCTCGCTTTCGGATTGAATGAACCACATTTAAAGCCTTTAATTGAGATTGTTAATTTGCATGATTTAGTGCATGCAAGGAAGTGCTAGCGGGTTTATTGAAATGTTAGGGGAAAACAGTGTAAAAACATTTAGATATATTGTATATTTGTAAAAATTAAAATTAAAAAAAATTACAAGTAAATAAATAACACATAACAGTACAGTACTATAATGAGTAGGAAAAAAATTAAATGTAACTTCATAGAAACTAAATATTTTCAGAATAATACTGTCTTTGACATATATAATTGTCGCTTTTATAGACACTTTTTAGATTTTAAGATGGGAGTCTCTCACACAAGGATCATATTTGGGGGTCTGTGGCATCTAAAAGATTGAAAACCCCTGTTTTAGATTATCATAATCACCTCTTTTTCTTGTCCTCTTCACTGGATGATGGACTTTCCTCACGTTTCTGTCTGAGGTTTTTCCTTTTCTTTCCTTTGTCCCGGTCTTTGTTTTTCTTCTCTTTTCCACTTTCCCCGGCTGTCTCTTCATCACTCTCACTGTCCTCCAGAAGAGTGTAGGTTCTGTTCTTTCTCTCCATTTCCATGACTTGTCGTTCAATCGCTCGGGCGGGTTTTTCTACCACGTGTTTTTTGGGAGCCTGAAATGGAGGGTTCATTACATTATATACAGTAAATGTATGTCTTAGTTTAGGAATTCTGTTAAACATACTGTCTGATTATAAAACCATACTTTGTTGTACAGCTCATGTGCAAACGCCGTGATTCTTTGATCAATGTCAATGGTTCCGGTTTGCTGAAGCCGAGCCACAAAGTCCTGAGGTCCAGAAGACTTCTTCACCAGACCGATCATGAACTGAGCCACATATCTGTCACTCAAACCCATGATGTCATGGAGCTGGTCACTAACCCACTGTTCCAGATTGGCCATTGTGACTGTACACAAAAACATAACACATCTATTTTATACAATTCTGCGTCAACATGTTATTCAAAATAATATAAAAGTGAATAACATTACAATACACCCATCCATCATCAGTATATGTGCAATGATAATAAATATTTACTAGATAACAGCCAAATGAGCAACACGTTTAAAACTGTAGGTGACTTGATTTTGAATTGAATATTTGATTAAACTAAGCCGTCTCAAATCTTATTTCTAATGAAAATTATGACCACAAGAAAAATTCTGAGTGAAGGCTGAGATTGTTTTATCCCGATAAGTTACTGATCGTGGAAATGAACAGCAAGTCAACACTAGCCTAGATTATTTAAATTTATTGACTAGTACTTTGAAGATCTGACCCATGAATTCAAACGCACCGTGTACATAGAGTGTTGAGGTTTATGCACATATACAATAAAAACACAACAGCATCATGACATAAATCATAAGAAACTTCAGACTTACGTTAGTAGTGACTCCACACGCTTTCTCCTATGAAAACATTAACGCTAAATTACTTCCGGGTAAAAAAAAAAAAGAAAAGAAAAAGAAACAAAAGGTTACTTCCGGGTCACTGTTTTCTTAATACGACCTGTCAAAATAAAAGTCTGAGTAAAACGTTCAAACGTCACCTAGCCATAGACACAAAATAAACGAGTAGAAAAGTTAACTGGCGTGAAAGAGGGAAAACGTTGTTGTTGTCGCTACTGATTGATCTGAATAATACATCAGAATATCTTCTTTTGAAAAGTAAATTATCGCCGGTGTAACTGCGTGGTCACGTGGTACCGGTTAGTTTTCTCAACGCAAAGATGTGATTATAGATTATTTTATTTGTGATTATTAGATAAGGCATGTTTAAAGTCATTTTATTTATGTTTCTGTGTGTTTATTTCAGGTACCATATGCTTGGATACAACAATAGATTGTAACGTTTATACATTTGAGTGTTCAACTCTCTCCATCGAGTCCTGAGATTTGAATTCCTTCATGTCATTCCTACAAGTCCAGCGGAAAGCGTGAAGAGCACCAGATGTTTTCTTCTGCTTACAATACTATAAATTAACATATTTTCAGGTGGACGTGTTAAAACGGATAAGCATAACACGTGCACTTGATATTAATGTTAAAACATAAGATAATACCTTAATATGACAAAAGTATGTTTTATTATCTAGATTCTAAAGAAAGCACATACTCTCTTTCTCCCGCTCTCTCTCCCACTCAAATACACACACATACAGTACGGACACACACTCGCACAGATACGTGTTGTCAGCGCTGCTCTGGTTATTTGATCAGAATAATAGTTTAACAACTAAAAAGCTACATTAATTTCTCATGAAGTAATAATGCCGCTGTTTTTGAAACAGTTAAACTACTACTACTACTACTAGGGCCGTTCATGTCGAGTGCGACAAACTGCTTCCCGTTTTGAGCATCTCTCTTCCAGAAATGACTTGTAGGAGGCAAGTCATTTCTGGAAGAGAGATGCTCAAAACGAGAGTCCCTGCGGCCGTTGCTATTTTTTTTGTCAGGTTTTTAAAAAAAACATTTGTCAGGTTCTTGTCTTTAAAACTTGTGTGTAGGACTAATTTCTTACGCATCTAATCCCAAGTCTCCTTTGCTTATTTCAAAAACATAATTTTAAAGCTAGTAACGGAGACTTCAGCCACCATATAGCAGACTAAATATTAGAGAGAGAGAGAGAGATTGAGCATGTATGAAGTGTCTCTCAACAGCGTTCAGCAGCAGCATCTCTAGCGAAACTGTAAGTTTAACTGCTTCAAGAACAGCGCCGTTATTACCTTGTGAGAAATTCATGTAGCTTTTAAGTTGTTAAAACTATTTTACTTATAAAATCATCAGAGCAGCACTGACAACACATTTCTGTGTAAGAGTGTGTCCATACTGTGAGTGGGAGAGCAGGAGAAAGCGAGAATGTGCAAAAAAACTTGGAAATAATTTGTAGTTTTTATCCTTTTGTCTACTATATTTATGGGCTTGGTCAGTGTCATTGTGTGTTTTGGTTTTATTTGCTGTTGTAGTCTGTAGGACCTTTGAAATAACTGAAATCATTTAGTAAAGTGATATGGAACTGTAATGCGGTCACGACCTGCCTGGAACTACTTTAGCTGTGCATTTCCCTAAAAATAATCTCAATTTTCAGCATCATTACTCCAGTCTTCAGTGTCACATGATCCTTCAGAAATCATTCTAATATGATTTGATGCTCAAAAAAAACATTCATTACTATGTTGAAAACACCCAGCTAGGAATGTTTTGTTCTAAAAATGTTCTGAGAACATTATCATGCAGTGTTCTAATCATTTTTTCAGTGCGTAGTTTTATCTAAGTTCCCAGAATGTTCTCCTAAAAGGTAGGATAACATTCTATTAAAACATAAAAATAAAAAAAAATTATGATTACATTGTTAGAACATTATTCCCTAATGTTCTTATAACATTTTCAGCGAGTAGTTTTATTTTTGTTCCCAGAATGTTCTCTTAAAGGTCCCATTGCATGAAAATCTTTTCACAGGCAAGGCTTAAGCATCCCAGACTAAAATGCATGTTTGAGCTGTTTTACCTGAAAGCAACTTGCACTGACATATCTTAAAATATGTCAGTGCCATTGTTTTGTCTCAAGATGCACACCAGTAATGTTTATTTTTTCGTTTTTCTAAGGCACATTTTTAAAAGCTAATTAAATGCACTAAGGCCTAATCCTGGCTTAATCTAAACCCTGTCTGTGAACCCCTAACTCTAAACATAACCCTTGTCTGCAGACTTTTATTTGGATACTCCAAGGTGTTGACTGCAGTGGTTAGGCCTTTAGCGCTGATACAGGACAAATAACTTCTCATTGTGACAGTCTGTAATGTATTTTAGCAAAGAGTGTTTGTATGGATTGTCCCTAAGCTAGAGCTATTGGTGCATTCAAGTCATGTCATAAAGATCGTATTTACAAGTTGAACGCACATGAACGCCACCACAATGTTGAAAATATGTAGGAAACTCAGGATTTTCTTTACGCCCCGAACTTGAAGAGTTACAGTAGGGGTGTGTCAGTGAGAAACATTTTGGAATACCACAATACTTAGGTATTTAGCAGTGACATTGTCAGGCTTTTTTACAATGAAGTAAGCTAATGCCTGCAAAAAATATGATAGCATTATAATATAACAATATAATATGTAATGATAAAGTTTACAGTGGCTTCATAAATTAATTTAAAACATTAAAAAAAAATTTTCATGCAAAATGTTCTACTTTTGTTAAAAAGTCAAGACAGGAATGAAAACATTTATCTCAGGACTTAATAATATCCTCAGCACATTTTACGAACATTGATTTGATAATGTTCTATTATTATGAAACATTGTGCCAATGTTTTTTTGAGAACTTTGTATAACCTGCTATCTCAATAAAATGTTGATTTGATAATGTTTCTCTTCTGTTATTATGGAACATTGTGTTAATGTTTTTTTTTTGTTTTTTTTGAGAAAACTGTATAATCTGTGATCTCAACAACATCCTAAATACATCCTCAAAATGTAACATTTAAAATGTTCTAGTTTTGTTAACACGTCACATTACAAGAACGTTTTATAAAAAACACTCCATCATCTCAAGCCTCAGTGATATCCTCAAAACATTTTATGAACGTTGATTTGATAATGTTCCTCTTCTGTTATTATGGAACATTGTGCCAATGTTTTACTGAGAACATTGTATAATCTGTTATCTCAATAAAATCCTAAATACATCCTCAAAATGTAACAGTTAAAAGGTAATATTTTAGTTTACATTTAACCTGAACATTATTTGAAATGAGAAAACATCCTTAAAACATTCTTTGAACATTACATTCAAATGTTTTCTTTAAAACATTAACCAAACTTGTAGGGAATGTTAGCCAAAGTTCTGAGAACGTTCCCTGCTAGCTGGGCAGTTGTGTACAATTTTTTTCAGGATCCTTTGATGAATAGAAAGTTCAAAAGAACAGCATTTATTTGAAATAGAATCTTTTGTAACATTGTGTCTTTACTGTAACTTTTGATCAATTTAATTAATCCTTGATCCCCCCAAAAATAACTTACTGACCCCAAACTTTTGAACAGTAGTTTTTAATGTTACAAAAGCTTTCTTTTTCAGATAAATGCTGTTCTTTTGACTTTTCTACTCATCAAAGAATCTTGAAATAAAAATGTAATTAGCTGTTTTCAACATTGATAATAATGAGAAATGTTTCTTGAGCATCAAATCATCATATTATTAGACTGATTTCTGAAGAATCATGTGACACTGAAGACTGAGTAATGATGCTGAAAATTCAGCTTTGATCACAGGAATAAATTACACTTTACTATTATATTCACATAGAAAACAGCTGTTTTAAATTGTAATAATATTTCACAATATTCCTGTTTTTTGTATTCTTAATCAAATAAATGCAGCCTTGTTGAGCAGAAGAGACTTTTTCTTTTTAAACATAAAAAAATATTATCGATCCAAACCTTTTGAACGGCAGTGTAGGCTATATTTTGCAAAGAATGTTCAAAATACACAATATATAGGCTATGCAGTGTAATCGATGACGAGTAGCTTTCGATAATATAGATGTAGCCTAATGCTCAACAAAGTTTGAAAAACTGCTGGCTCTTGTATAAATGGATTGCATTAAAAAAGGTAATAAACAATGTGAAACATTCTCTTGTAATAATAACGTGAAATGGTTTGCTTTCATTTCTTAAACCACATCAACTGATTAGACAGGAAGAGGTCTATAAAAGCATCACCTCAACTGACAAAGCATCACATGCGGAACAACGTATAGCCTATTTATAAACGCCTGAGATAGAGCGAGGCTCAAATCTTTTGGCAGAACTTGACATGCACCTACTTGGATACCAAATATAATTTTGGTTAATTAAAGTAAATATTTGGTTTCAGTTTATAGATTTTTGCGACTCGTGAGACGTTGTTTGGAGTAGGCTACCTCAATGGGGGGATTGATGAGTGATGGCTGCAGACCATGTGTTATTATATGTGCTGTATTACTGCTGTCCTCCGTCATAGGATACAGACCAGTAATTATTGTTCACGGGATATTTGATGGACCCAAACAGTTCGAGATGTTGGCGAAATTTATCTATCAGGTAGGCTAATATCTATCTATCTATCTATCTATCTATCTATCTATCTATCTATCTATCTATCTATCTATCTATCTACCTGTTGAAATAAATGCTCTTCTATTTTTAATTAGTTTAACTACAGATAATAAACTGCATTTTATTTGCATAACATTTTTGCTATGCAATCTTTTATATAGTATTTTGTGAAATGTATGTGTGAGGGGCGGCGGAGTAATTTAAAAGGTTAGTTCACCCAAAAATGAAAATTCTGTCAGTAATCACTCACCCTCATGTTGTTCCAACCCCGTAAGACTTTTGTTCATCTTAGGAACACAAATCAAGATATTTTTGATGAAATCTGAGAGCTGGCTCACTCCTCCATAGGCTGCTATGGAATCGATTTCTGCCATCCCAGAAAAGCTAGTAAAGAGATCGTTAAAATAGTCCTAGTGACTACAGTGGCTCAACCTTAAGTTGCCCACACAGAAGAAAATTAAAAGTTGAATAAAGTCGTTATTTAAAAAAAAAAAATTTGCGCACAAAAAGTATTCTCGTCACTTGATAAACTTAAGGTTGAGCCACTGTAGTCACTAGGACTATTTTAACGATGTCTTAAACTTTTCTGGGATGGCATATATCGATTAGGCCTATAGCCTATAGCAGCCTATGAAGGAGTGATCCAGCTCTCAGATTTCAGCAAAAAAAATCTTAATTTGTGTTCCGAAGATGAACGAAAGTCTTACGGGGTTGGAACAACATGAGGGAGAGTTACTGACAGAATTTTCATTTTTGGGTGAACTAACCCTTTAAGAAACATAAATGCTCTTCTGTTATTTTTATATTGCATTTCTCATTTACAAACAAATTCCTCTATAAAACTACATACAATAAAATGACATAAAACTTGCATAACATTTTTGAATGGGTACATTTTGGGTCAAAAACAGAAGAAAAAAAACACCTATTAAAATCACAATCTAAGGTTTGAGTTGCACAACCCTTTTTAAGTAGTTTCGGTTTCACATCACCACACTTGGTGCACAGTTCTCCTTTTTAAAATCTAAGTTGAAACTCACTAACTTCTCTTTTCAATGTCTAAGTCTCACCCAGGTACCAGTGTGACCACAATAGCCCTGTATGACTACATTGCCAGTATGAAGCCACTGTGGAAACAGGTAGAGAGCTTCAGAGAGGCCGTCAGACCCATCATGAAGAGCGCTGAAGATGGTGTCCATCTCATCTGCTTCTCACAAGGTCATCTAAACTCATTAAACTAATCATAAAACTGGTTGTTATATGCACTACCATTCAAAATATATTTTTAAAGCTCTTATTCTCACCAAGGCTGCATTTATTTGATTCAAAATACAGTACAAACAGTACATTTGTGAAATACAATTACAATTTAAAGTAACTATTTTATATTTGAATATATTTGAAAGTGTAATTCATTACTGTGATGGCAGATCTGAATTTTCAGCAGCTCCATTATTCTTAATATTTTTGTGAAATTTGTGATACATTTTTTCAGCATTCTACAATTAATAGAAAGTTCAAAAGAAAGGCATTTATTTGAAGAAAAAAAACAATGTTTGTAACAATATAAAAATCTTTACTGTCACTTTTGATCAATTTAATGTGTCCTCGCTGAACAAAAAAAAATGTTCTCAGGTGGTTTGATATGTCGAGGAGTTCTTGCTACCCTTCCTACACACAATGTCCACTCTCTGATATTACTGTCTTCACCAACAGCTGGCCAGTATGGAGGTCAGTCAAATCCTCCCCTAAACTACACACCACAACATCTGTTTTCTCTAGAGAAACTTCAAACACATTCATCTTTGTCCATGCTTCTACAGATTCGAATTATTTGAAATACTTTTTCCCTAAAATCATCAAGTCAAGACTGTACCATATTTGTTACACTACACAAGGACAAAAAATATCCATCTGCAACTACTGGAATGGTAAGCCGATGTGTCACTTTCACGTAACAATTTGCTCACTGTTCTGCATTTCGTTTGATTTACAGTGAATCTTACTTGCCTTTTTCTCTCTGTAGATCCACACCAAAGAGAGAGATACTTAAAGAGCAGCAACTATCTGGCTCCACTCAATGGAGAGATAGAGCATGCCAATTTAACAGGTAATTTAAGATGACACTATTATATGTGCAACTCAGATGGTTGTTTGTGCACTTTCAGTTCAGTGGCCTTGAGTCATGTTGTGTTGTATGCTTCTGTTCCCTCTCAGCGTGGCGAGACAGCTTCCTGCGCATAGAGACTCTGGTGCTGATCGGCGGACCAGATGACGGCGTTATTACACCATGGGAGTCAAGGTCTCTGACATCAGTGTTATTATTATTTTGAATGAGCTATATTCTTACACTGTAAAAAACGTGGCAGCGATTAGTTACAACAACTTAAAATTTGTTGAGATAACTTAAATATCCAACTTAACTAAACTTAATATTTTAAGTCAAGCATGAACACATACTTTTTAAAGTTGAAACAATGTTGGATTTTAAGTTGTGATAAATAATCGCAGCAATTTTTTTTACAGTGTAGTTTTCATGTTAATATTAGTTATTCGATTACGTGCTTTTGTTACTTTATTATTATTATTATCATTATTTTTAATATAGCTATTTAGGTTCAACGGGATAGTTCACCCAAAAATTCTGTCATCATTTTCTCACCCCCAAGTTGTTCCAAACCTGTATAAAATTATTTCTTCTGTTGAACACAAAAGAAGATATTTTGAAGAATGTCGGTAACCGAACAGTAGTATGGAAAAATATACAGTGGAAGTCAATGGGGGACCATCAATGTTTTGGACACCAACATTCTTTAAAATATCTTTGTGTTCAGCAGAAGAAAGAAACATACAGGTTTGGAACAACATAAGGGTGAGTAAATGATGACAGAATTTTCATTTTTGGGTGAACTATCCCTTTAATTGATTTCAGTTGAAGTAAATCTTACTCTTCGTTTAGTTCAAAGCCAACATTTCTAGTTTTTCAACTAATATTTATATTTTATTTCAGCTTTATTTATCAATTAATAGAAATGTTTTAAATAGTTTTAGTTAATATATTTGATCACATGATATTTAGCATCAAACGTTTATCAGAGTTCGACCGTCTTACGTGCTGCTAAAGGGTTAACCTGTGGCAGTTCAACCGACTGGAATGAATGTGAGAAATATTTAAAGTGGCGTTTGAACTTTAAAAGGTCTTATAGGATTATGTGGTGCCTTTTTAAAGCATGTTTGCCATCTTTAAATGTAGGTCCTGAATAAAACATACTCGGTCGTTTCATATCTTTTTACTGTTTATCTCTTTTTCCCCCCACAGTATTTTTGGGTTTTATGACAGTAATGAAACGGTGGTTGAGATGGAAAAGCAGGATGTGAGTGGAAGCATTCATATTCTGGTCATTTTCAAGGCAATATTAATTAGTTTAAGTTGTTCATGGTTTGTAGTTGCTATTGCATTTTAGTAATCCTAACCATTTTCCTCTCTCCCCAGTGGTATCTAAGAGATGCTTTTGGCCTGAAAACATTAAACTCAAAAGGAGCCGTGGTCAAGTGTGTCGTCCCTGGTGTTCACCATACATCCTGGCATTCAAACCTCACAGTCTACCAGAATTGCATAGACAAGTGGCTCACCTAATCTACAGAGACAGAAACAAACTGATGGCCTCACATGCATGTGCGCAATCCTGAATGTAATCATGTCTAGTGCCGATTATGATTGTACTCTTTTTAATCACCTAAGATATTTTCTATTATCTGTGTAGACAATGAATGATTTTCTGCAGTAGTTGTTTAGTTTTATTTTATGTAAAATCAGTTTTAATATTGTGAGCAGATTATTTTGTTAGTTTTCTAATTCTATTTATAGAGATACTACAGGACTAATATTTTGTTTTACTAAAAATAAATTATTAAATTGTTATAAAAAAAAAAAGTATAATGATTGCAAGAAAATGTGTGTGTGTTTCATACATTAGTACCGGTCAAAAGTTTGGAAACATTATTTTAATGTTTTTGAAAGAAGTCTCTTATGCTCATCAAGCCTGCATTTATTTGATCAAAAATACAGAAAAAATTACAAAGAAATTGTGAAATATTATTACAATTTAAAAGAATGGTTCTATTTAAATATACTTTAAAATATAATGTATTTCTGTGATGCAAAGTTGAAATTTCAGCATCTGTTATTACAGTCTTCAGTGTCACATGATCCTTCAGAAATCTTTATAATATGATGATTTGATACTCCATTTTATCAATGTTGGAAACAGTTGTGATGATTAATATTTTTTTTGGAACCTATGATACTTTTTTTCAGGATTCATTGATGAATAAAAAGTTTAAAAGAACTGCATTTATTCAAACAATATAACAATATAAATCTTCACTATCTATTTTTATCAATTTAACACATCCTTGCTGAATAAAAGTATTACTTTCTTTCAAAAAAAGAAAGAAAAAAATTACTGACCCCAAACTTTTGAACAGTAGAATAGCCTATATTTTTACACACGATTTCCATTTTAAATAAATGCTGTTCTTTTTTATTTTTTTTAACTTTTTATTCATCAAAGAATCCTGAAAAAAGTATCACAAGTTATAAAAAATATTAAGCAGCACAACTCTTTCCAACATAATAAGCATATTAGAATAATTGTTTAAGGATCACGTGACACTGAAGAGCAATGATGAAAATTCAGCGTTGCATTACAGAAATAAATTAGGATATTTTATAATATTCAAATAGAAAACCATTCTTTTAAATTGTAACAATATTTCACAAAATTAAAAAAAAATCTGTATTTTTGAGATATATTAAAATATTAATATATTTTTATATATTACTAAAATATATTTTTGAGATTATACAAATCTCGTCTGCAATGCGCATGGTTGTGCAAACAGCTGGAGTGCGCCACGCAGCTGCGGGTTTAAACAGGTATTTATGATGACGTCAGCAAGGTAGAGTGGGCGCGCGGCGACTGGCACTCCGGTTCGGACGCGCGAGAGCTCCTGTTCGAGACCGAGGAAACACTTCCTGAGCTTCGGTAAGCGACTTAATCTGTACTTTTGAGATTGCAGTGGGATATTTTCGATTATCGCAACTTATCAGATCAGTTGACGACTGTGTTGAAGAGTTGTTTGGTCTATCATATCATGTTTTGTCCTCTGCTGGGTCATTCTGACATTCCGTGAAGCCAAAAGTCAGTTTCGCGTTCATATCAGCTGCGTTTAAAGCGCTCTGATAGAGGTTTAAAATATTTTTTGAATGAGCACACGAGAGTAAAACAGGCTTGCTGAGATTATTCATCGTGTGGAAAGTTCTCTGCCAACGCGTCACTTTTTTACATAATTTGTGTTTTCAATCTGCGCCTTTGAATTGAAAGCGCTCGTGCTAGGCTTTCATAGATTTGATTTAAAGTAATAGTTCACCCAGAAATGAAAATATTGTCATCATTAATTCATCTGAAGTTGTTCCAAACCTTTGTTCTTTTGTTTTGTGAAACAGCGATGTTAGGCAGACTGACAGTCACCGTTCACTTTCATTGAATGGGGGGAAAGGTGTCTGTCAGTCCCTAACACTGTGTTTGACATTTCCTTTTGGGTTCCAAAGCAGGGAGCAAGTCATACTGGTTTGTAAAAACATGATGAGAGTAAATTGTGATGATTTTTTCATTTTGGGTGAACTAAGCTAGTGTGGCATCCACTTAAATTCTTCATCAGGTTTGTTTTATAAAGCATTTTTACCTAAAAAAAAAAAATCTTTGATGTAAATAATCAGATTTTGAAGTGTGTGTGTGTGTGTGTGTGTGTGTGTGTGTGTGTGTGTGTGTGTGTGTGTGTGTGTGTGTGTGTGTGTGTTTAGTGCTCAAGGCCAGTGTCCCAGCCCATGTAAACATTGACTGTCATTAGGGGAGAGTGGGCTGTCATTCACTGGATCCACCCCAGCCAAAGGACAACAGTGAACAACCACACAATACAACCACTGACAGATTTACTCAGGTGCGTAGAGTATATCAACTGTGCTAGAGTGCTTTAAAAGCACTCAGATGGAAGTATCATGCTGTATAATTTTGTAAATTATTATTTTATCCCCATGGGACACTCAAGGAGAATTTCGAAGAATGTTTACGCTGATGTCATTTATCATGATGATTATTTGGGGTGATCTATTCCTTTAAATTAGTATTTACCTTAAATATTTTATACCAGATATCATTGCCTTGGCTTCATCCACCAGCACCCCCTGTGCATTTCTTTTTTTTCTGAATGCTTTAGTCAAAATCTTGATATGTATTTTTTTTATTGTTTGTTTTTTTATAGTTTGTTTATTATTCTTAATATTATTATTATAGGGCACCTGCTGTATTTATGATGACTACACGAGGTAAAAGTGAAGGATGCCGCATCTGTGGGAATGACCTGCAGGGTAACCAGCGGCGATGGTTGTATGCAGGTCAGAACAGAAAGGGGGCGCAACCTCAGACCCCAACAGACTTTTCTAGCAAAGGAAGCTTGCCCAGATCAGCACAAAGCAGCCCGTGGGGTATGAAGCATGTTTCCAACAACTTACATTTGTTTGGTATAACTGAATCGTTTTTAAAATGCTTTTAAATGAAACAGAGGGGAAAAAAGCATAGGCTATTGCTGCATAATTAATTTGTGACGCTATTAAAGTATTGTTTAGGTTTAAGATAATCAGAGTTTTTTTTTTTTTAAAGATGATATTGCATATTTAAATATAATTATGTACTTTTATTTTTTAATTCTAGGCAGCACTTTATCTCTCAGCTCCTCCCGCTCGCTCTCGAATTCTCGCGGCCTGCTCACCCCTACGAAAGGAATCGACCTGCTCAGTGTGCTGACACACATATTAGAGCAGCCTGTACCACGCGGGGCCGGTCACGGGGAGTTTTTGTGTGGCAAGTGTGTGTCCGTTCTGGAGCGAGTTTTCAAGTTCGACTCCGTTATCGCCCGAGTCCGAGTGCTGTCGAGTGAGAGACTCCAGAAACTCTCTCAGGAAAGGGACAAGATTAGGCGATGGGTGCGAAGCATGTACGATCAGCGCCACTCTGTTAGTTCTAAGAGAAAAGAAAGCTCCAGTGAGGATGAAGGGGACAGGAAGGATTCGGTAGGGGAAGGATACAGAGAAATGCTGAGGGACAACATGGCCCTCTCCGAGTACGAATGGTGGTCCGAGAAAGCCGAGTCGTGTCCGTATTATAGGAAAACGGGGAAACGGTGTCATCAGGGCAAGAAGTGTGAGTGTTGTGACTCCTTGAGGGTGTCCGACTCGGACTATGAGTCCGTTTGTGGGATTCCACGTCACTTGCCTGATCAAGCCTTCACGTCATTGGGCCTCTCTCGAGACAAATCCAGCAGCATGCCCCTTCATTGGTTGAGCGTGCCATCTGTCAGATCAAGCCCCGCCTCGCTGTCTGGTTCCTGTCATTCTTTGCGATCTCGATCCCGCACTACCTCCATCCAATCGCTGGACTCAATAGACGGCACTGATGCGTTTGATTGGCAAGAGGAGCATTCGGCCATTATAGACACCGTTTTCAAAGAGTTGAGGGGAATTGAAGGAAAGCCGGTGAGGTCACCTGCTGGAAGTCGTATTCCCGTGTTAGACCGAGGAGATGTGCAGAATGGGAAGGATGAGGTTGATCTGAAAACAGGGTTAGTGAGGGTCCTAAATTTCGGAGAGGGGGACAATGGGACGGAGGATGAGTTTGAAGAAGAGAACGACATCCTGACCGAGCTAAAAGATGACTTTATGCCATTACAAAGAGAGGTGAGCGCTGTTGACCTCTTTTCAAAATTTTTGACCTCTTTTTCATACCTTGCCATTCATTTTTATCTCTCTTTTCTTTAGACGTCTAAAGTTAGGGTGCACCTTGCTGTGAAGCAGTTGCGTGAACAACTTGTTCAAGCTCAGGCTCGCATCAGAACTCTAGAGGCTCAGCTCAGGGAGACCAACAAACCAGCAACCGATGCTCCTGCCAAGCAGTTGAAGTCTCCGCAAGTGGTGAGTGAGACGGGGCAGGGATAATTGAGTTTAATGGCATGGTGCACTGAAGTGTGCACTGGAGGCATTGTGTTTTGGAGACTTAGCACAGCACGCCTGAGACACACCCTCTCCTAATCTTTCTGTTGACTTTTTGTTTTCAAATGATGCCTTATATAGGGCATATTACAGAAGGTGTGTGTGGATTTTTTTTAGAAAGACACAAACACACCTCCGCCAAGAATCTTCCCAAACCAGAGGAGTTTGCCCTGGGCTTTAGTTGCCGTTTCTTTCATAACAGGTTTTACAGCTGCTGTATTTTGATGTGCTTTTCTCTCTTTAAGCCTTAATCATGTATTAAATATGTTATATTTTTCAACTAAATCATCAAGAATGAATTCATAAAAAGTGGTCCAGACACTTTTAAGCCATTTTCATTTCAAGAATTTCATTGCATTATGAAGGTGACAAAATATCAAACTTAATTTGATACAATTTATTTGAAAGATTTATTTGTAAAATGTTTCATAAAAAGAAATTTGTAAGGATAAAACAGTACGTTGTTAACAATATGTTAATTGAAATAAAGCAGAACATAGAATATTAATATTAGATGAAAAAATTGCATGACAATTAGAAATGTTGTATTGGCAGCAAATAAGTTTTAAAGCTGCAGTCGGCAAGATTTTTTTTTGATCATATTCACTGAAACCGACACTATGCTCTGACAGAACAACATAAACCAGCCGGTTTTAGAAAAAAAACCGCACTTCTACCTCCACCTGGAGCCTGTTATTTGTTTTGCAAAAATCCACCGCTCCCGGTTCTTCTGGTCCAGTCAGCGCAGGGCTGTGTGAGATCTGACTGTCAATCACAGTTCGTGCACACGCCACAGATCCCCCCCTCCCCCGCGCACGTTACAATATCACATGCACACGCCTGAAGTTCACAGGTGTGTTGGATTGTACGAAGCTTGATCTACTAACAAGCTTCCAATTCCTCGGTTATTGCTATCTATGGGTAGATTAGCCAGGGCAGCCTACCTCTGAGTCCATGGTGTTGATCGATGCTGAAGAGACGGACGCGTTCACAGAAAATCTGGTGCACACGCACTGACGAGCACGAACTCGATGGGAGGGTGCTCGCTGGTAGTGGGGGAGGGGCATGAGAGTTGTAAACAATAACAATTTTGGCTAAGTCCACTCAATCTGCAGCTTTAAGTTGAAAATTTACAAAAATACACTAGATAACACTGAATAAAAATGACAAGAGCAAAATTACTCAAATGAAACCTAAAAATATAAAAAATAAAAGCTAACTCAAAATATTAATAAATATTATGTAAATAATACTAAAATAACACTGCATAGAAGTATTTGGACACATTGTTAAAGCCAAATAATATATTCTTAGTGATGAACTACACCTGTTCGGTTGGGACACCTGTGTGAACTTGAGGAGAACTGAGGGTACTACTGTTACACGGAAACGATGTACTACAATGTAAACGATGCGTTTTTTCGCGTACAAGACGACAATGTTGTCAAAACGATCCCGTTCACACTGATCCTTGAAATGACTAAAACACTGTATTATGCTGCCAGGCCAGTAGGTGTCACTTTGTAAAGAAACCCTATGAGTCTATAGACTGAACACGTCATATGCATGACGTCACCGTTTTCACAAATTCACATTTTTGTTGTTTACATGGAGACGATAACGGGATCATTTTCAAAAACTAGACGTTTTCAAAAGTTTGTGTTTTCAGGCCCCAAAACACGGTTGACGGCAAATACGCATAAAATGTTTACCGTTTTTAGCTGAAACCGGTGTCATGTAAACGACCCCTGACTTCATACATCGACTAAAAATCACCTTGACATCAGTTGTTTACAATTAATTGCAAAAATGGCTCAGAAGAGAGAAGTTAGTTCTGAGAAACACTTGCAGCATTTGCTTACAGATACATTTGATGGATTGTTATATAATGCAATGAATTAAGTGTGACATAAGTGTCCAAATACTTTAACCGCCCTCTTATGATCGACCTTAATTCGGCATTTTACAGAGTGCTGTAATTTCACAGCACTGGTTCTTTCTGGGTTGAGTCTATTGAATTGTTGTTCTCTAGTGTGAGGTGATAGCAGTTATATAACACTAGTGGAATGCAGTCACAAGAAGTCACAATGCCATGAACTGTCCCTCAGGCATGACATGGAGTCATTTTGCTAGGAAAGATGCCTGTTTGTGAGACTAATACCTATCTGATCTGTTTTGGCAATACAGACCAGTTTGAAGAATAAAAATGACATCATAGAGAGTCTCAGCCAATCACTACACAGCAGAGAGAACATAATCCAGGTGAGTCCTGTATTGATGAACTCGTTATAGATTCAGGATTAAAAACAGATTGAGTGGAGGTCAGTGAACTGTGTGCTCTCCTCTCTTCAGGAATGTGTGACTTTGATCCAGACGCTGTGTGCTGAGCAGGGAGTGGAATCAGAGGACACTGACAAACTCATCAAAAAACTGGCCAGTGCGGTGACTGATACACGCAGTGAACGCGAGGTGAGGTCTGATGTGATGATGAGCATGAGTTTTGTAAATGAAGACTGCTCAGACTTCCTAAATTAAGCCAATTATAATCACTATAGACCAACCCTAATCGTATAATAAAATGTGTGCCATTATTTAAAAGTGCATGAAAGCATTATTTAGTCACTTTATGAGCCAATTGTCCTCTTAAACATCATCCTATAATAAAAAATAGTAATAATAAATTTTATATACAAATAATAATAAATAAAACATTATCATTTATTGTTTTATTTTTTTTTATTAAAATTGTATATGTACTACTGTTCAAACGTTTGGGGTTAATTTCACTTTTTAAAACAAATGAATGCTTTTATTCAGAAAGGCTGCATTAATTATTTGATCAAAAGTGACAGTAAACACAAAAGTGTCAATTTCATATTGCTGTTCTTTTGAACTTTTTATTAATCTAAGAATCTTGGAAAAAAAGTATCACGGTTTCCACAAAAATATTAAGCAGCGCAACTGTTTTCAACACTAATAGTCCCCAAATCTGCATATTAGAATGATTTCTGAAGGATCGTGTGACAATGAAGAATGGAGTAATGATGCTGAAAATACAGCTTTGCCGTCATAATAATAAACGACATTTTAAAATATAATAAAATAGAACACAGTTACTTAAACTAGCAATAATATTTCACAACATTAATGTTTTACTATATTTGATCAAATAAATACAGTCGAGACTTCTATCAAAAACATTTTTGAAAATCTTACTGACCCCAAATTTTTTCATTATCAACTTGTGAGGACCATCATTTTAAGCAGTTTTAAGCTTGTGATTTCACCCTTACAAATATAGCAAAAGTACACAGTGTGAGCATACAGTGAAGCTCTGGCTAACACACCCAATTCTGGCTGGGTCACTGTGTGTGGGGTAATTAACTTGGTAAATGAGCACTTCATGTTTGCTTCAAATGAGGTCCAGGAAATGCTGGATGCACGTGCAGTCCATAGTTCTTATACTTTATTTCAACGGTCATGTTTTAATCAGGCAGTCTTGGAGACCCAGCTGTCAGATGCAAGCGAGAGAGAGAAAGCCCTGGAGAAACAGCTGCAGGCCGTAAGGGACGCTGGCAGAGAGCGAGACCGAGACTTCATCACACTCAACACTGTGCTCCAGTGTAACCAGGATGTTATTAACGTGAGTTAAACAAACAGTGCTGTAATTCAACGGTACACACATATGTTTACTTAATCACTTGGCTAGTGCCTGCTGCTGTTATACATGACTGCTATAGATTTGTTAGTAAATGAGGCATTGATGGCTCTTATACAGAAAACAGAGCTCTCAAAGTGCTATGTTTTTTAGTTTCACAATAGGTTTACATTGTGAACAAATAAATTAAGTCATTAAATGGTGAAAAATGATTCAGCCTTCAACTTTATTTGAGAATAAAATCAATGTTTTGTATCTTCAAATAGCACCTGCGTGTAGAGCTTGGAGAGCGAGATCGAGCCCAACAGGAGATGATGAAAGAATGGGAAGTGTGGAAAGAGAGAGATTCAGCCCTGACTGCACTGGTGAAGGATAACAAAGACTATATTTCCCAGCTAAAGGAGGCACTCGAGAGTTCATGCAAAGATGTGCAGGTAGATGTGGTGGAAACTCGCCTCTCGCTGTCTCTGACCTCTCTTGCAATTGATTTAGTTAATGTATAATTTCCAGTAGTTAACTATTCACTTTTTCCTCGTAGGCACTCTCAGACTCTCTGATTGGACGGGGGTTGGAAGGGGGAGAAGCTGAGTCTGGATTGGTTAATCGGCTGCGAGAGAAAGAAGCTCTGCTGGTGGCGAGCTTCAGAGATAGAGAGGAGCTCAGCACCACCATGTTGCAGGAGATCTCAAGACTCTCCTCGGCCTTAACCGACGCTGAAAACCTCATACTGGTAACGTCTGATAAAAACATGTTTAATTTCCACAATTGTGGCTTTTTCAACACTCATTGCCAATCATTTTTAGTGTGCTGAACATCTCCAAAACCTTCGACTTATCTATTTTGATACAGCAGAAAAGCAATTGTGCCACCTGGTGGTGTGTACATGCATTGCTCTGGCCAATACCAGTAATTAGTGATGCATTGAAATAAAAAATTGACCGAGCCACTGAAATGGTTTTCATTTAGCCAAAAAGGAAACCGTTAATGAACAAAATCAATTTATTAATCACATTTATTTAATAATCAACACTCAAATAAAAACTTGGATGCATATTTAAGTTACAGATAAGGCATTTTATATTTTTATTATATAATTTCTACTCCAATTCATTGTTGAAATATAAACATTTAAACAGTGGCTGTAATAGAAAAACATGTTTTCATGACAGATTTATTCAAATATGCATTAAATAATGATAACAGGCTAAATGAAAATATTAAATATGTAATATAGCCCATATATTTATCAAAATGCGCCTCTCGAGTTATTTTTTCTAGCTATCTAACGAGCTATGAACATTGGCGCTCTGTCGCACCACATTAAAAGAGCATCACATTTATTGTTTAAATTACATTATGAAATTTAAGAAACGTGAAGGCTAGGACTTTTTCCATAGCAAAAGTAACAGAGCACAAAATGATTGTGATTTATTGGATGGTGGGCACAATTTAAATAATGAGAGTCCAAACCAGTGCACTCTCAAGATCTGGTTTGTAAGTTTTCATCAACATGCATCCATGTTCTTTCAGGACCAAAGAGAAAATCACAAACGTGCCATCACTGCCCTATCAGAGCAACTCAAAGACACACTTAAGGAGCTGAGAGAGAAGACCAAGGAGAGGAAGGAGGCTGAACTGGGGTGGAAGAAGGAAAATAAGGAGAGGGCTTTCGAGGAAGGAAAACTGAGGGACAATCTTCAGAAGAGAGATAAACTTATAGAGGTAAATAACCTGCCTCTGCTTACTGTAGGTGTGTACATCCACCGTGAGCACACATTATTGATGTGATATTTTTTTGTTTGCCCTTCATAGCAAGTTCTTCTGGAGTTAGAGGAGCGGGATGGTGTGTTATCAGAGCTAAAGCAAAACATCTCTAGCAGACTTGGACCCAAGACAGCCCTCAAACACACACTGTGAGTGTGTGATTAAACGCATACTGTGAGTTTAATGATGCTCTGTGAATACTGAACTGCACAATATATTGTTAATTGACTAAAATGTCTAAATTCTGTCAGATGCCTTTCAATTTGCGGCACTAAACTAACAGAAATGATGATCTGGTTCAGCTTCTGATAAAGTTAATAATACTGTTCAATTCTTATGGTAGTTCTCTAGTTTAGTCAATGAATTTGAGAGCGGCTAATGTGTACAGTAAGTTATGAATAGTGCCATTTGTATGTTCTGACAGATTGCTCAAAACAATCAAACAAGTTGAGGGTATATAATGAAATATTATGTTATGTTCATATGAATTTATGATTGGTCCATAACAGGTTGCTTTAGTCATTTTGATTGAATACAGCCATAAAATGTTCTGATTACTTCCCACACCGTCAGATTGTGGTTCCAAGATTTACATAGTTACACACACGTGCCTTTTCAGCACTCATACATGCTTTGCTTATTAATAATTATTTTCCAGTAACCCAAAATCCCTACAGCCTTTAATTGTTGTTGTTATTTTTATTAAATGTTTAAATTGTTTTATTGATAATGGCTGCTGAATATGTTGAATGCTGCTTTTTCTCTTATTGTTTGATTTACTGTATCTTTCCCCTCATGTTCTGTTCCATGTGATCTTATATTTGTCCTGTATTTATAAATGTTTTCTCATGTTGATTTGTTTTTGAGATGCAGTTAGATTCCCAACTTGGATGTGCTATCTTTGTTCCAGTGTAGGAAAATCTTTTTCACAGTAGAAGGATTTACAGACTGTCTGAAAAGGACATGTTTTTTTTTTTAATTAGCTTATTTTATTTGGGTAAGCTGGAATCCCCACAATTTGATGCATACCTCATAAATCACATTTAAAATGAAGCCTCAAGTTTGCGTGGGTTTGGCAGTTCTAGAGGTTTTCTTTTATTAAATGTTCTTTCTTGAGAACTCAGGGGTTTAATTGACAATAAAGCCTCAAATATACAAATTGGTGTGCTTTGTGTGATCATTATGTCTCTGGAAAGCATCTGGAGAACTTCATATTACACATTTAAAAAAAATATATTTAAGTATATAATATAAGTATATCTATTTCCTATAGGTTTCAACATAATACAAATCCTTGAAATATATATGTATATATATTTAAATTACAGTGTGTATTTATAAATATTTTTTAATTATAAAGGTACAATATATAGTTACAAATAATTTGATTTTGATCAAAGTATGGGTTATTTCTTTCAATGTAAAATGCATTTAAATGTAATATTAATGCCAGTGGTGGAGTGTGTTGAATTGTGATTGGTTTTCATCAGAAATTCTTCAGTAGGCCTTGTAATATCTGATATTAAAGCTAGCATTTTTTTTATTTTTTTTTATGCCTCCATCCATGCGTCAAAATAAATCTTTATTTTAATAATTGATATGGTGTGACAGACTAATTTAGGGTATCTGTTCTACATCACAGCATACGATCCGCTCACATCATGTAACAGGATCTCACTGATTGAGTTGCAGTATGAATGGATCTGACTGAACATTGACGCTCATTCACTAGTGTGTCTCGCGCTACCCAATCAGAGCTCTGTGCGCGTCCCCGGTCACTTGAGGAACTGTTGCGTTGGAGACAACCAACACTTTTTAACCCAAACAATTTGGAGTTATTCGGGTAGTTCCACCGATGGTAAAGCTGTCGTAGTTCAGTACTGTGACCATGAAGCGATCCGTCCGGTCCGCATCTCCGGCTGTGGCTGTGGGATCTAAAGGCTGGAAGGACGCGACGGTCCGCTCGATTCTGCGCGCCGCGGATCTGACGCGTCAAACTCGCGTAGATCAACTGCACTCTTCTACACGCTACCGCAGCCACAGCGGTGGGACATTTACCCACACAATTCCTCAGTTAACAGCTTGCAGTGACGAAAAGGACCACAGTGAGAGTGACTCGGAAAAGAAAGATGAATTCCGACCTAAATACACTGGAAGTATGGTAAAGTAACTCAGAAGTAGCCATGCTATAGGTGGCTGATTTGCTTTTAAAAAGCAAGTTTAAACAATATAAATTTACAAACTCAAGTATGGAATAATAATCTGCATGTGAATATACACAAATAACATGTAATTATCTCCCCAGTCGTTTACCCACTAAACATTGGACGTCGGATAGACGTGCAGATCATGTCTATATTGGGTCCGTCGGTCCATGACCAATTCTGGACATCTATTCGACGTCCAAACTAGGTCCACTATTTGGACGTCCAACCATGACCCAACTTGGACGTCATATAGACGTTCAACATTGGACCTTTGAACTGGGTAATTTTTTTCGACGTCCAAACTAGGTCCACTATTTGGACGTCCAACCATGACCCAACTTGGACGTCATATAGACGTTCAACATTGGACCTTTGAACTGGGTAATTTTTTTCGACGTCCAAACTAGGTCCACTATTTGGACGTCCAACCATGACCCAACTTGGACGTCATATAGACGTTCAACATTGGACCTTTGAACTGGGTAATTTTTTTCGACGTCCAAACTAGGTCCACAATTTGGACGTCCAACCATGACCCAACTTGGACGTCATATTGACGTTCAACATTGGACCTTTGAACTGGGTAATTTTTTTCGACGTCCAAACTAGGTCCACTATTTGGACGTCCAACCATGACCCAACTTGGACGTCATATTGACGTTCAACATTGGACCTTTGAACTGGGTGATTTTTTTCGACGTCCAAACTAGGTCCACTATTTGGACGTCCAACCATGACCCAACTTGGACGTCATATTTACGTTCAACATTGGACCTGAACTGGGTAATTTTTTGGACGTCTATGACAGGTGCAGGAAATTTACATGATTATTATAATTTTTTTTAATTTACAAATGAAGAGCTCTTTTCCAAAACGCGAGTTTGTCGTGTCATTTTGCTGTGTAATGAACCTATTCACTGCTCCATCCACGTTTCCAAATCGCTATATTTAAAATGTAATATATTTTTAAAATATTTAAAATATTATATTTTAAATATTTTAAATGTACTGCAAGATGCTCGTGATCCAAGCGCCGAACCTATTTTTAGCCTAAACGCGATAATCATAAATTATATCACTCTCTCTGTAGCTCAAACAGTAGGGCGTTGGCACGTGGAGCAGATGATCACGAGTTCGAGTCCCAGGTAAAGCAAGGTGTGTGTGTGTGTGTGTGTGTGTGTGTGTGTGTGTGTGTGTGTGTGTGTGTGTGTGTGTGTGTGTGTGTGTGTGTGTGTGTGTGTGTGTGTGTGTGTGTGTGTGTGTGTGTGTGTGTGTGTGTGTGTGTGTGTGTGTGTGTGTGTGTGTAGCCGATGTTTTGTTTGAGAGCACTGAGCGCGATTTATTGTAAACAAACTTTTGTGGATGGACGTCGAAAAATGACGTGCGGAAGACGTCGAAAAATGACGTGCGAAAGACGTCGAAAAATGACGTGCGGAAGACGTCGAAAAAAGACGTCGCCTGGCGTTACAAAACAACCCCTTCAATGGACCAAATTTGGACGTCCAAAAATTACATGAAAATGACGTCACTACGACGTCACATTGCGCAGTGGGTTAGCCTACCTATCATATTGTGATAGGATATGCTTAAACGGACAGTTTGGGTTTCTGATTGGCCAATATTGGCAACAGCGTTGCGCCGTCCCATGACGTTTTCACCATATTGTTGCGAATTGTCATTTTTGTTGTACAGGAACGTTATGTTATTATGACTCTTGAGTCTGAATGTCTAAATACATTTTCGTAATAAAACAACATTAATTAAGTTAGCTTGTTATAACTTTAATACAGCCTAGAGCTTTAACTCTACATACTCCAAACTCGGCTCAGACCTTCAGACTATTCTGACTCGGTATGCTATATCTTTTCTAACTGATCGGACTTACGGTTTTCCTAAAAATGACGATCAAAACTCGGAAAAACTCCCATTGACTTTTTCAAACTAACCAACCGACAAAAATTCAAATCTAAACACCTTGAAGACTAAACCAAACTGCCGTTCGCAGACTCATTTAGCAACCACCCAGAACACCCTAGTAACCACCCATAACATCCTAGCAACCGCCTAGCAACCACCTAGAACACCCTAGCAACCACCCAAAATACCCTAGCAACCGCCTAGCAACCACCCAAAATACCCTAGCAACCGCCTTGCAACCACCCAGAATACCTTAGCAACCGCCTAGCAACACCATAGCAACCACCCAGAACACCCTAGCAACCGCCTAGCAACACCCTAGCAACCACCTAAAATACCTTAGCAACCGCCTAGCAACAACATAGCAACCACCCAGAACACCCTAGCAACCGCCTAGCAACCACCCAGAATACCCTAGCAACCGCTTAGCAACCCCAAATGCAACCACCCAGAATACCCTAGCAACTGCCTAGCAACACCATAACGAGCACCCATAACTTCCTAGCAACTGCCTAGCATAAAACATTCTGGTCCAAACTTTCTCAAGCCAACTTAAAGTTTGTCTCGACGAACTTTCGCATCTAGTTAAAGTTTGTATCCGTATCACAGAAAATAGACTAGGCTAATATTCCAATGCTTTTGCGTTCTTTCGCAAAACGTTTGCGTTCCCCTGAGATACGCAAATGTTTCGCTAACGGACGCAAAGTTTCTCGTGGGAATGCTAAAGCATTAACTTACATAATTTTTATTCCATCCAATATTTTTCCACAAACATCAAATATTCTTTTCCATCATCATGTTGATTTTAAGGTGATATTATAAATAGTTTTATAGGGGATATTATGTAGGTGATACCGACCATTAGCCAACTTACACTGGATTATTGACCACTAATAAACCAATTTCAATCAACCACTAGTATATTTTAAAATATATTACAATAGAAAAGTTATTTTAAATTGTAATAATATTTCACAATATTACCGTTTTAGGTAACACTTTATTTTAGTGTCCTTTACACATTACATGTAGTTATTATATTAATTACTATAAATTATGCATAATTACATCCAACTATCCCCAAACCACACCCTTGTCCTAGCCCTATAGAAATTACATGTAGTTACCTATTATTACTCAGTACTTAATTATATAATTACACTGTAACACAGACACCTTAAAATAAAGCACAATCCTGTTTTTACTGTATTGGTGAGCAAAAGAGAGAGAAAAAATATTTACGACCTCAAACTTATGAAAGGTAGTGTATGAAAACACTAAAATTATGCATTTGCATACGCAAATTAACTGTCTGAAGGTAAATGTACTGTACATGTTCAGTAGGATTCTATTACAAATTCCAACATTGCATGATAACTACAGCTTTGTTTTTCTTTGATAGCTCACTTCCAGAATCATTATTGGCCCCTTTCCCCCGCCGGTCCTGCGTGATCAGAGTGCGGTGGTCAGCGCAGGTATGGTGGCTGAATATATGCGGGGTGTGAGAGAGGTGGAGGGTCACCTGCGCAGACAAGCAGGCAGGGTCACACAGGAGGACACCAGGGTGGAGCATCAAAGGGAACGACTGGAGAAATTACTCCGCAGTCTGAGGAAAGCATTGCAGGTCAATCAGCAAAGTGCTGATGGCAGGACATTTCGACCAGCCACGACAGAGACCGTGAGTAGCCACAATATAAACAAAATGTGAATCTTCAAAATGTATTAAATCTCATCGTGATGAATAAAGAAAAATAAAGAGTGCAAAAATCATGGCTTCCACTAAATGTTTTGTCAAGATACGGGATGGAGCCGATGATCTTCTACACAATGAACGAAGAGTCCTGAATGTGCTAAAAGTAGAACTGGAGAGCATGTTGAGGAAGACTTTAACTCAACAACAGGTGAAAAATAGGCCTTGCTGGATATTTAAGATATGTCGGATGCCTGTAATTGTTTTCACACAAAATGCATGAAGTTGAACTTGCATCTTCAGTAGAATTAAATCGTTTCTTCAAGACTGAAAAAAAGTCTTATTTTTTTTAGGTTTTGGCTGAGAGCAGTAAGCAGTTGTTGGATTGTGCCTTTGAGAGATCCAGAGTAATAGATCTGCTTCCCCAGCATGGCTCACTCTCAGCGGGTGTGAAAACCTATCCTTCACCCCTCTCACAGAAACCTGACCCCACCGGACCGTTCACTCCAGGTACACCAGGACACTTTTATATTAAAGGCACACTATGCAAGTTTGTACCCTAAAGGGCATGTTGCAGGTTAGAGTACCCAGTAAGCCAATGTATAGAAAAATAATGTAGGAACTAGATTTAAATATAAACATATACTTATAAAACGCTATTTAGGCTTCTGGAGTAGTTTTTGTGAGAAAATGTTACTTCCGCATTTGAAAACTGCCGAACCGGAAGTGACGTAACACGAGGGAGAGCGGTCAAAGTAAACAAAAAAAAAAAAAATCACCGAAAGCAATGGATTGCAATGACAGCTCGGAAGCTGAGGAAATTGTAGCCTAAATGTTTACTCGTATGATATATATAATTCATGTAATTGATATATATATGATGATATCATATAATTATGAGCCTGATATGAAGCCAAGTGAGCAGGACAGGCCAGGGTTAGACAGAACAATGGTGAGTTGTGGTGTGAGGAGAACAGGGCGAGTGTAACGGTCACCAGCTGGAGTGCCCTGGAAAGCCACCAGAGGGCACTCGACATCAGACACTCACTTTCACTCTCAGACTACATTTCCCATACTCACTGCCCGGACTCATCTCTGATCACTCATCACAGTCACCTGTACCTCATTATCACTGATTGCATTCACCTGTGTCCCATCACCCTGTTAGTCTCAGTCTATTTATACCATGTTCATTCATTCACTCACTGCGAAGTCTTGTTTTAGTGTTACACTGCAATTCTGAGCATTCTCTTGGTTTCCTTGTCTCTTGGTTTTTGGATATCTTGCCCTGTTCCCTGGATTACTCTCTTGCCTCTGGTCCCTGCCTGTTTTGTTTGTTTGTTTGTTTGTTTCTTTTGTTGGACTGCCTATCTGTGTATGACCCTTGCCTGTATCTTGGATTACGCCTCTGGATTGCCCTCAAATAAAGCTGCACTTGGATCTAAACCTTCGTGTCTCTGAACAGTCCGTAACAGCGAGAGAACAGCGTTAGCTTATAGATGTATTCACGTTAGCCGACGATATGTATAACACTATGCTCAGATCACAATACTGTACATATTATTATCATCATGTATCAGGCAATAGCAAAGCTAGTACTTAGACCCTTACCTGCATGTGTTATGTGTGTCAGCCATTAGGAGACAGTTTCCAGAGGAAGAGGGACTTTATAAAGGCTTTGAATTGACCCATTTGGTGACGATGAATAAAAAGAATGATCACAATCACAACTGTCTTATTGTATAAAAACTTTATATGTAGAAACAGCCAACACAAACATTAAAGTCGGTTTGTACAGATTGAAAATGAATTATAGAACATAATATATTATATTTATAATAATAATGTGTCGGCTGCAGACTAATAACAAACACATAAATGCATTACATTACAAGTTTATGTAGGATATGTTAATGAATTAAATTAAGACAAGGCACATTTTGTAAAACAGATGTACAATAAGTGATGTGTGACGGATCCGTGAGCGTCATGTTTCCCGCTGGCGGCCGAACCACATGCTGACGGCGGACCGTCACCGGGCGACCCGATGAAGGAGCCGGGACAGTGTGCACATATCGCCGGGATTATAATCATCTGGTCTAACGTTATAGTGAATGCTACACACTACCGCGTTATTCAAAGCAGAAGTGAAGTCCCGTCTCTTACCCTGCACAAAACGCAGTTCATTACAGGCACGGAAGATCGCACCGTCCTTTTTCTTATTCGGAAACCTGTGGACTCGGTGTCCTGACAGGCCATAATTCACAATCATTTACCACGACGATGATTAATTGAAATACAATAAGCACCGAAAACACACTGAATCATGACCGCTCCAACTGAATACCAACCTACTCCGCACTGAGCGAACGCAGAGCCGGTGTCGACTCCCTCGGGTGATGTCATATGACGCGATGATGAAAAAACAGCTTTTTCAACACGGTCAAGGAAACTGTCACGTTTCTACTAAATTTGTGCCCTTATGTCTTGCAAAACAATTTTAAATCCTGCATTAACTTTTCATACTGTATTTTCATACAAGTTTATATATTAATTTTGAAAGAAAAAAAACCTGCAAGATGCTGCAAAGGGATACTCCACTTTTTTTGGAAATAGGCTCATTTTACAACTCCCCCAGAGTTAAACAGTTGAGTTTTACCGTTTTCGAATCCATTCAGCCGATCTCCGGGTCTGGCGGTACCACTTTTACCATAGCTTAGCATAGATCATTGAATCGGACAGGACCATTAGCATCTCTCTCAAAAAAATGACCAAAGAGTTTAGATATTTTTCCTATTTAAAACTTGACTCATCTGTAGTTACATCGTGTACTAAGACCGACGAAAAATGAAAAGTTGCGATTTTCTAGGCTGATATGGCTAGGAACTATACTCTCATTCCTGCGTAATAATCAAGAAACTTTGCTGCCGTACCATGAGTCCAGTAGGCGTAATGAAATGACGCAGCGCCTGAAAATAGTCCCCAGCAATATTAGGCAACCAGCAATGCAGGTTTGAGAGGTGGTGCCCCGACAAATCTCGCGAGAAGCCTCTATGGAAGACACTAGCACGCATTTCAGACGTGAATCATGGCAGAGTCGGCAAAGAAAACGAAGAAAGCGCGGTTGGAAGAGTGCAGAGACGGCTCTGCGTGAGTGGTATTTACGACAGTAACGTTAAATACAAGTACTCCACAGCGACTCTAGGGGTCACTGTTTGAGAAAAACGGAAACTGCATAGTGTGCCTTTAAAGTCTCTTTTTGTCCAACTTATAAGCTAACAACTGTTGGTCTCTAATCTTTCTCTGTCTGTCTCTTACCATCATCATTAAGAGTGCAAACAGGCTTTGGATTCTTCATCAACCGTACTCCGTGAATCTCAGCAGCTCAGAAAGAACGTTTCACAAGTCATGAGTGATGTCATCAAAAAGCAAACAGATATGCACCAATCAACCAGCGAAGCCCTGCAGAAGAAAATCACTGAAACTATCCGTCTGGAGGTGTGTGATTACAGTGCAGAGAGAAAAGGAATACATAGGATCATTGTTTACTAATTCTAAGTATTCTCAGATAGAATTCTGTAGAATGAATTTGAATAAGGTAAAATCAATGAAGATATGTACTACAGTTCAAAAGTTTATTTATTTTTTAAAAGTAATTTATACTTTGATAAATTAAATTGATCAAAAGTGACAGTAAATACATTTATATCACAGAAGACTTCCATTTCAGTGCTCTTATTTTGAACTGGAAAATAATTGTTTAATGGACATAGAACTTTCCAAATTACAGGCATTGAAATCCCATGGAAATTTGCATAATTTTATTTGGAAATGGAAGAAAAATACCCTATTTTGTACTTGAGGAGTTAAATGTGACTTTTGATCTAAGGTAATTAAAGGTGCTTAGTGTATTCAGGTATACATACTTTCTCTTCTTCCTCATCAGCAACATCTGACACTGAGCTCCGCTGCCACGAGACAGGCCATTTACCGCAAACAGAGACAGATGCAGTGTGCTGGCTACAGTCTTGGCAGAGCTATGGTATGTTATTTTTAGGGTCACATATTGATATTGTAAAAGCAATTTTATAAAACGGATAGTTCCAGTCCTTGATTCTGATTGGTTGAGCCGCGTTCGAAGCCGTTGTAAATTACTCAACAAACATACACCCGTGAACGCATTTACATTAGTATTACTATCAGTATTCACTAATACTGATAACCGTTTTTTAAACGCAATAAGCCCCTTGAAGCTGTGTTTAACAGTGGATTTAGAACAGCTAAGGGGCATTGTTAGGCTGTTCTAAATCCACTGTAAAACACGGCTTCGCGGGGCTTATCGCTTAATTAACTCTTACCTATAACCATGTATAGCCTAACAGTTCACTAAATTAACCTATAAGTGCTGCTAAATATCCTACATTCTGCATAACATGTTGACTTTTTCACTCATTGATTATTAAAGATGAATTCCTTCCCTCCCTGCAGGGCCCGGTTTGCAGAGCTGATCTGTTTTGTCGTGAGAGATTAAGCAGGCCTATGACTCAGCTGTATGGGCGGCATTCAAGTGTTGGGCTCCCGGAATCCGACCTCCTAACATGGGTCAGCTTTTTTGTAATCTGACATACCTAAAATTCCTTTATGAACTTTCAATCATAAAGGGCAATACTTCCTAGTCTTTGGTTCTGTAACATTTGGAGAAAGCAGGCTGGGGCGAGGATCTAAGCGCAGTGAGAACATTTAACAAACTAATCCAAAACTGGGAAACACAGGGAGCGCAGAGAGCATAAATGAGACATACCTGGGTAGACTAATCAAGGGAGAAAACTACAAAGAACTACAACATGGCACAAAAGTCCTCCCAAAACACTTATTTTAAAATGATTTTCAGAATATATTTGAGAATATGCAGTTTCAGTATGATTGATTATAATTCAATTGCATAATAATGTAGAGCACAAACAGTACATCATATTTTAAAAAATATATATAGATTTGTGGTCAGTAAGATTTTTTTAATGTTTTTGAAAGAAGTTTCTTATGCTCATCAAGACTGCATTTATTTGACAAAAAAAATACAGGGGAAAAAACAGTAATATTGTTCAATATTATTACAATTTAAAATAACTGTTTTCTATTTGACTATATTTGAACATTTTATTTATTCTTGTGATGTCAGAGCTGTATTTTCAGTAATATCATTACTCCAGACTTCAGTGTCACATGATCCTTCAGAAATCATTCTATTATGATGATTTGCTGCTTAAGAAACATTTTTATTATTATTAATGCTGAAAACAGTTGTGCTGCTTAATATTTTTGTGGAAACCATAATTTTAGTTTTTGAGCATTCTTTGATGAATAAAAGTTCAAATCAGCATTTATTTGAAATAGAAATCTTTTGTAACATTATAAATGTCTTTACTGTCATTTTCTAAAAAATAAATCTTACTGAGCCCAAACTTTTGAACAGTAGTATAGGTTGATAGTCTAAATTAAAGACGTTTACATTTACATTTACAATTACAATGAGTGCTCTGTTAACACATACATTTCCCTTGTACTCTCAGGGCAGTACTATGCTCCGGAAACATCTGGAATCCTCAGGGAAAGAGATTGCAGAGCTGCAGTTTGCCCATCAGCAGCTGGAGGAAGACATGTACGGAAAGCGTGCCGCTGGCAGTGTGGACTCTGCTGTGGTCAGGCTGCGGCGTAGACTCGTACGTCCACAGTCTGTCCGGCCTGTAACCAGTTAAAACTCTAATAACAGCAATTTTATCATAAAGACGGTGCTTCACTTTCTAAAGGTAGAAATCTGGGGTCTTTCTATATATATTACAAAGTTTCCATGTGGTGTTTTCAAAATGAGTGTATGGTGATTTCTGTGTCATTTAAAGTAAAAAGATTTTTGATCATAATAGTTAGGAAATATAAATGCGAAATGTACGGAGGCCCAGTAGTGCACAACACAACGAAATTTAAAAAAGCAAACATAAGGCCCATGAACCCCATAGTGGTCTGGAGCATTTCCGTTGTGTTGTGACATGATATTGTTGTGTTGTGAACTTATGTTTGCTTTTTAAATTTCGTTGTGTTGTGCACTACTGGGCCACCGTAAAAATGTGTGACAGACATGTGAAAATGTCAAAGATATATGCTACATTTTCTCTGTTTTAGTTCTTTAATATTCGGGTCTTTATCTGGGTCTTGAAGGTCTGATCTTGTCTTTAACTCTGCCAGTAAAACACAGCAATGTCCCTATAACACAAACACTTTTAAGGGGTCCTATTATGTTTTTTTACATTTTTGTTTAATGTTGCCGTTTGAGCATGAAAAGGTCTAACAAATCAGTAACAAAGCACAAAGTCTACTACAAAGGGAAGGGAGTTAGTCTCTATATATCAGTGCGCACTGTTTCTGAACTCCCTGAAACGCCTCGAATGTAGTCTTGGGGTTCTTCCAGGAATGTACATGTCACGATATTCCTCATGCTTAAAGGACAAAAACTACGATAAAACCTGTTGGAAAGAATCTTTTGCAGCGATTTTTGTGTGAGCATATCAGTGAACACCCCTGACCACTCGGTGAGTTTCACGTCTTTGTAAACGAAAGTTTAATGCGTTTTAGGAAGGGTTATTCCAGTGCACCTATGCAACCATTGTGGAGGTGGGGGGGGGGGGGGGGGGGGGGGGGGGGGGGGGGGTGCTACCACAGAAACCGAAAATTCTCGGGCCAGCAGCATTTGTCCAAATTTCAATCTTAACCATTGTATTTCATCAGAAACGATCTGAAAACAGGGCTTTAAGTGTAAAATACCGAACTTGTCCTTTAAGGTATACACAAAAAAAAGGGGGTGAAGCCTGGTTACATTAGTAGTGACATTTCTGAAACACGCTCGAAGCGATGGACCAATCACAACACATTGGTCCAGCTGACCAATCACAACACACTGCGCTTTTCGGAAGGAGGGGCTTTATAGAGACGGGAACTGAACAGTCCTGCATTTCCCAAAAGTACCATAAACCTGAGTAGATCGTAGAACCATAACCACCAATGGTCTCTACAATCAACACAGCTCAGAGCGTTACTAAAAGACTGGGAAGAGAGGTACTGCAACAATGTAAAAGCATGAAAACCTATTCTAATAGACCCCAAAGTCGTGTCCCACTATACACTATGTACTTATGCACTATGTACTCAACCATGTTGTGTATGAATTTTATAAGGTTATTTCTTCATTCAACATTGGGAGTCTGATATCCCTCCCCCTTGATGTTGAGTGCATGAAGTGTCCAACATTCCACACTTCGTTTTTCGGTTAATTAAGTGCATCATCTGGGTATTTAAAGTGTACTTTTAATATTTGGAATTTTCATTTTGAACACACTTCTCGCAATATTTATACTACAAAACTCTAGACTAGTGCATAAGTATGCGGATTGGGATGCAACTCATAATACAAACAAATAAATGCACTCCTGAGATATGTTAAAAGGCAGAATGCCTTAACGGTGATTTGAGTTATGTTGAATGAGTCTTATCTGTGTCTCCAGGCTCTTACTCTCTTTCACCAGTTTCTTCCCCGCTTCTTTTAATGTCTCCCTCTCTTCCATCACTCTCTTCTCCTCTTCTCTCAGCTTCCTCATGTTCTCCTCAAACAGCCACAGTTCCTCCTCAAACTGCTCTTCCTCTTTCACCAGTCTGTCCATCAGTTCAGCATGCTCTCTTTCTCTCTGCTCCAGTTCTTTCTGCTGCACAGCCACAGTCCCACCAACCACACCAGGCTCCAAACTCTGCTGTTGAGACGGTAATAAGTGTAAATAATCATTGGAAAACATGCTTCAAATAAACCCTACTTCAATGTATAATATCAACGTGTAACTCTACCACATTCTAGATAAAGATCTTAGAATAAACATGCAGTGAGAAAAACTGCCACACCAACCCTTTTGACATCATAATCGCTAAGATTTGGGGGCGGAGCTTCTCCCTCGAGGAGAAGGAGATTTTGAACTTCAAAGCAGCTGTCTTGAATTATTATAGCAGCCTTCAAAATAAGAGTATATTTATACATTCACACAAACACATACACATTTAGCAGTTATTAATTATAAGATAATCAATAACTCCCACCTGCAGACTGTAGAGTATATGGATTAAGTTGTGAACACCCTCTGCTACCTAGATTTGTAGAAAAAATTTAAATATGATTCATGATTCATTTATGATCCACAAGCAGAATTTGTACATAAATGACTGATTACACACATTATTCCATTGAACTGAATCGGAAAATTTGCGTAAGAATGTTTTAGAATATTATAGAATGTCAGAGAATATTACATGCATGTGTTTCAAGAATAAGGTCAAATATGTTTTCAACACAAATTCAACACTTGCAGATGTGTTTACCTTTAAATAAGTCTGGTGGGCGGGGCTTATCGGGGCTATTGTAAGAGGCCCCACCCCTGTTCCTACCATAGCACTCCTCCTGCTCCTGCCACTTGGCAAATTTTGTTCTTTATCTGGACAGAGATAGATATCATTTGTGTGTGCATAAAACAGACAGACAGACAGACAGACAGACAGATAGATAGATAGATAGATAGATAGATAGATAGATAGATAGATAGATAGATAGATAGATAGATAGATAGATAGATAGATCTATAAATTGTTGACTGGTATTTAGCAATCTGAGTGTTGGTAAAGTGATTACTCACGGTTTGCTCTTTCCTGGCCAAAGTTATGGTTATTTGGTGCCCATATGCAAGGAAAAAGCCAAGACAACAAAGTGATAGCCAGCTTCACCACTGGGAAAGAAAGAGACTTTGATGAAAATCAGTAACACCTGACTGTGTCCGCAGAGAGAAAGACAGATTCATTACCCTCTTCCTGTGCGTCAGACAGTAATGTGACACCCTGAGGGGTGTTTTCAGGGTGGGGTTGAACAAGAAGGCGGCAAGTAGCCAGACTCCATCTACCAGTCCCTCTACAGATCCTTAACTTCTCCTCAATAACAGAGCACACCTGCAGATCCAGAGAGAATAGCGCCTCTACGTGCACAGACATTCACAAGACATCAGACATTAGGAACAATAAAGTCGTGCACAGATGGATGATAGATGCGTGGACGTTTACCTTGTAATTTCTGTATCTTCTTAACTTTGATTTCCCCCTCATTCTTCTTGGTCTGATCATCAGGAAGGCTGAAACAAATATAAATATACACCATTCAAAGTTTAGGATCGGTAGAGTTATTTAAATGTTTTTTTTTAAACGAAGTCTCTTATACTCCTCAATGCTGCATTTATTTGATAAAAAATACAATAGTAAAAAAAACGGTAAAATGGGGAAATATTATTGTTTCCTATTTTTATTTATTTTGAAATACTATTTATTTCTGTGAAGGCAAAGCAGAATTTTCAGCCGCCATTACTTATATTCTATAAAATCATTCTTATATGAAAAAATCTTACTGACCCAAACTTTTAATTCATTCATTCAAAACAAGTAAAGAATCCTAACACACCTCTCGGTGGCCTGCCTCAGCAGTGTCATCCACGTGTTACGCTCCTCGCGAGTCTGTGTGTGTATCTCATACATCTCCGGCCCCACAGAGTAATCGCCACTGATGAGAAATAATCCTTTCTCCTGATTGGCTATTTCTCTCACAATGAGTCTTCGCAAGGGCATCACAGATGGCTTCTGCTCCTGAAGATACAATACATTTAAAACTGATTTTAACATTATATTTAAAGCATATTTAAAACCTTTTTGATTTTAATATAATATTGATAGCATTTACATTTTTTATAGGGTCTAAATGTATGATCCTAAGGGCACAGAAAAAAAACGATATCATTTGTAGGCTATATTTCTGTACCAATGCGGCAAAGACGAACTTCTGCTCTTTCTCCTGTAGGAAAGCCAGAACATCTGTGAGGAGCAGCGCAAGAACATCTGTAAAAGAGAGAAAGAATGGGATTCTGGAATGGAATTAAATAATATATTAATGAAGAAAAAAAGAAAGAATACAAACTAGGCATGGACCGTTATCGGCCAATAATTCGGTATCAGCCGATAAAAGCAAAAACATTATTTGTAGCGCACCTCCAATCCAATAATCACAAAGAGCTTTGTGCTTTGTTACTTCTGATAAGAAGTCTCAGCTTTTAAATTCTGTCCATTTTATCACGAAATTCAAACAATAAATGCCGTTTTGACGTTATCCAGTGTTCACAGTTCATTAGTTAGCTACAAATAGCACTAGAGAGTAGCTTATTTACTGTTAATTATACACTCACCTAAAGGATTATTAGGAACACCATACTAATACTGTGTTTGACCCCCTTTCGCCTTCAGAACTGCCTTAATTCTACATGGCATTGATTCAACAAGGTGCTGAAAGCATTCTTTAGAAATGTTGGCCCATATTGATAGGATAGCATCTTGCAGTTGATGGAGATTTGTGGGATGCACATCCAGGGCACGAAGCTCCCGTTCCACCACATCCCAAAGATGCTCTATTGGGTTGAGATCTGGTGACTGTGGGGGCCATTTTAGTACAGTGAACTCATTGTCATGTTCAAGAAACCAATTTGAAATGATTCGAGCTTTGTGACATGGTGCATTATCCTGCTGGAAGTAGCCATCAGAGGATGGGTACATGGTGGTCATAAAGGGATGGACATGGTCAGAAACAATGCTCAGGTAGGCCGTGGCATTTAAACGATGCCCAATTGGCACTAAGGGGCCTAAAGTGTGCCAAGAAAACATCCCCCACACCATTACACCACCACCACCAGCCTGCACAGTGGTAACAAGGCATGATGGATCCATGTTCTCATTCTGTTTACGCCAAATTCTGACTCTACCATCTGAATGTCTCAACAGAAATCGAGACTCATCAGACCAGGCAACATTTTTCCAGTCTTCAACTGTCCAATTTTGGTGAGCTCGTGCAAATTGTAGCCTCTTTTTCCTATTTGTAGTGGAGATGAGTGGTACCCGGTGGGGTCTTCTGCTGTTGTAGCCCATCCGCCTCAAGGTTGTGCGTGTTGTGGCTTCACAAATGCTTTGCTGCATACCTCGGTTGTAATGAGTGGTTATTTCAGTCAAAGTTGCTCTTCTATCAGCTTGAATCAGTCGGCCCATTCTCCTCTGACCTCTAGCAGCAACAAGGCATTTTCGCCCACAGGACTGCCGCATACTGGATGTTTTTCCCTTTTCACACCATTCTTTGTAAACCCTAGAAATGGTTGTACGTGAAAATCCCAGTAACTGAGCAGATTGTGAAATACTCAGACCGGCCCGTCTGGCACCAACAACCATGCCACGCTCAAAATTGCTTAAATCACCTTTCTTTCCCATTCTGACATTCAGTTTGGAGTTCAGGAGATTGTCTTGACCAGGACCACACCCCTAAATGCATTGAAGCAACTGCCATGTGATTGGTTGATTAGATAATTGCATTAATGAGAAATTGAACAGGTGTTCCTAATAATCCTTTAGGTGAGTGTATATGTATGTTTGTATACATTTGTCATGAAGACAAGTGTTTAAGACAACTATCTTATGTGCAACTGAGTTGAATTCAAACATTTCAGTTTTTATTTTGGTGTAATTATTATATCTGAAAATAAATAACAGTTAAATATAATAGTTTAAAAAAATAATTATTTTATCATCTAATATTATAGTAATGTATCAAATAAGAAGGTTCCCAGTATAGTTTACAGCATTAGCTGTGAGAGTATTTTTCCTTTAAGAAAATCAAACTATCGTTATCGGCAGGCAGATATCATTCTGAATAATCGGCTATCGGTTATCAGCAGAGAAATGTAATAGGCTACCTCTCAGTCTGCCAGAGGTGGTCCTACAAGTCAGCACTGAAGAGTGTGTAAGAGTTCGGTGTGTTTTCTGCAGGTCTTGCTTGCCGAAGATCTCCCCGTTCTTCAGGCGAGTGCAGCTCTTGTTGTCTAGGCGACTTATGATGTCCTGTAGTTTCAGTGCATTCTCATAATCTCCCACATGCCGCTCCACCTCTTCTATCACCCTCCGCAGACCCTCCAGTGCCACGGCGATATCATAGCGCTCAGTACTGCCGTCTACAGAAGTGCCAGCACACCACAAAGGTGACCATTCAGATCCCTTTTTATCAAATATCATGTTTTTTTAATCAATTGTATAATGTAATAGTGCTATTCATATGTATCTTTGATTTTCAGGTTAATATATAAATACATATGTCTTAGGCACGTTAGTATTTTGACCAAAAAAATGGTTTTAAGCCAGTTATTTATATATTTTGCTGTAGTGTCAGTGGGAAATATCAGTTTACATTTCCAAACATTCCTTTTGTCATTAATTGTAATAATCCAGTGAGATTTGTCTTCTTTTTTGAAATCTTACCATCATCGAGTCTGTCTGTGATTACATGAAGAAACAGAAAATCTGAGACAGACTAAATCCAGAAGAACTGTGGCAACATCTCCAAGACACTTGAAGAAACAGTTTCTTTCTGTTTCTTCATGTAATCACAGACAGACTCGATGATGGTGAGATCAGATCATACCGTCTGTTGTTTTCTATTTTACTTATTGTTACTAATAATGGTAATTATGTCAATTGTTAACTAATTTCAAAAGTAATATTTTTCATATTTAACTGATTTAACTTACCATCGGTGTGTTGAAGGAGTCTCTCTACCAGAACAGGGTACTTTGTAATTCTCTGGGTAACAAGCAAAAGGAATTCTGGGATTTCACGACGCTTGACGACAGAGTTGGTACTCAGCTGCTGTAGACGCAACACACACGGTCATCAACATAAAACTCAAACTGTTTCGTATGAGTGTGTTCGTGTGTGTTTAATCAACTTACTTTGAGAAATAATTGTAGTTTCCTGTTGCTCTGTAGTTGTTGCTTATAAACTTTCAGTGCTTCTGGATGACGACTGCAGAAATGGCCGTACAACTCTATCATCTGAGAAGCACTTGGGCCTGAGAACTACACACACAATTGCTAAATGAACCTAAGGGAAGAGCTAAACTTGTGCAGCCACAATAAGTAAACTGGTCAAGTCTACAGATGTTTAGGTTCTTACTTGCCTGTTGACGCAGAATATCACCAATTTGCAGGATGATGTAGTTCTTGTGCTTTCCTGGGTGGATAGACACCCTCTGTCTGGTCTCCATGTCTATAAGAAAGTTTCTATGCAAAACCAAGAGCTCATCCACCCTGGGAAAAATCTGACCAATCGTGTCCTGCTCCAGCTGCACTTCCTCCAACATCCCCGGCCTTAAAACATCAGCCATAACGGAGAGAGTCTGGACATGGTGAAATTCTGTCTGCATCAGCTCTGCGACAAACACAACTCTAACCAATCAAATTAGGCTTAACTAAAGCATCCAATCAAATCAAATCCAAAAGACTTTTTTAGACAACAGTGTATTTCATATTATCAAATAAACTCATGAACAATATGTTAATCGTTACTGACCATAGATGATCTCCTGCCTCTTGACCACCTCTTTGTCCAGTGTCCTACTGAATTCAGTGTCCACAACAGCGCTCCAAGATTCAGCAGAGAAGTCAAATGATACGTGAGCTGACGAATCATCAGAATCTGGCAAAACATACTGTAAAAGTGACTTATTGTTTGTGTAATTTGGAAAAACTATAGTTCAGCCAATAAGCATGTTTTTTGACATGAATGAGATCAAACATCACTAGTTTCTATAGACCTTATGCGCCAGAGAAACTTTGCGGTAGCTCAGTATATTTCTATGGCATCGCTGTCGAAGTGAGTATTTAGCTGGTGAAGTGGATTTACTTATTGTACAGTTAAAGGAAGTTATCATGAGCATTGTAATGTTTGAAGCTGATGTCATAACAAATGGAAAGATTTTAAAACGAGCGGTTCATTCATAAGAGCTTACCTTCATGCTGTGGAAATACAAATCAGAAGACAGAGCACAATGAGCGCAGCGCTGAAAAGGGGCGGGGCTACATAAGGTCTATACTTCAAAAATCACACACAACTTTTATGCTGGTTTTTCTTCTTTTTTGTTGTTAAAACCGTAACAAAAACATTTTCATCACTTAAATAAAACAAACGTTAAATGAAACAAAATACAGAAAGACATTTTATTTCAGCTAGTTGCTGAATTCTTTTTAATTTTTCACATTAACTTTATGTACTAAAATAACTAAAAGGGAAATAAAAATGAATAAATTCTATATAGACATATATTTTTTAAAAAGTGAAAGTTTTAAACAATTTTTTTTTTTCATTTTACTAGTTTTTTTAAAGTTTTTTTTTACTTTAACTTAAAAAAAATATATATATGTCTATTTTTGGGTGACCTATCCCTTTAATGATACTAAAATAACACTTTTCAACATTCCAATCCCCATTTAATTTCATTGTATGGAAAAAATCAGCAGGAAGTTCTGCACCTTTTGAGTTCCACAGAAGAAAGGCGTGTTCGACTTAAACGGCGCTGCACAGAACGATTGGTGTATGACATCAATGTACCGCAAGAGCGATTAGACTAGATTATGGTTTCAAATCGCTCTTGCGATAATTTGATGTCATACAACGATCGGTCTGCGCAGCGCTGCTTCAAGTCGAACACGCCTATTAACTCACTGGAGGCGGGGCTTCCTGAAGAATGACCAATCAAAGACTTGCTTTTCCGCAGCGTGAAATCATGGCCACACCCCTCACTGTTGCTTCGCTTTCTGATACAGAAACATACAAAACATCTCAAAATGTAAACGTTAGTGACATAAATTCAAATGAAGTTTATGGAAAACATATACAGACCTGTGTAACACAGTGTTGTTGTCATTGACCAGAGACAGAGATGGAGAACTTTGACTGGACGAGTCTGTTAATGAAACATACATGATCACATGAGCACTGCATGACATGGCTGGTTGGTTGGTTCCATTATAATTCCAGAGTAACATGATTGGCTCTCTCACATAGTAAAATTGAAGAGTCACTGCATTTCAGATGTGCCTGATGAGGATTCTGGGTTATAGAAATAAATGCAATTACAATCTTTCAAATTAATGTAGTTTCAAGTACTTTTGTAAGTAAAGAGTCAAGTGTTTACACACACACTCACATTTAAACACAGAGGGGCAGAACCACAGCAGGTCTTATGAATGATCATGGAGCAGTCTTTACAGGAAGTGACATCATGAAGTCAGTGTAGAATTTTGGTACAGCAAATATTTGTGCAAAAAATAAAAAAAAATACATGTCGTTTAAAGAAACACACACTTACATGTGCACTGCTGTGGTTCGTCATTGTCAGCTCCCTCACAGACTTCACAAGCTGCTTTAACAGGCTGCTTCGGCGGGCAGAGCTGGTGCAAGGCGGAGGAAACCTCTGCGTTTATCTGTAAACAAACAGTTTCCTAAGGATATACATACATAGTGTCTAGTCTTAGAAATCACCATTAATCAAAAAGAAAAATCATCTCTTGATAAGGGTGGCTGACAGGAAGTTAAAAAAAGACACTTTTTTTTCCCACTGAGATTTTAAAATGCATGGACCAAAATATTTTTGAAACATATTATAAATATTTGTTGTATACAACCAGACTGTAAAGCACATATTTTGTTATATATATATATTCTGTTCAATTTGCAAAATAAACTTTTTCATTGACAATAAAAAAATTCCAATATACCGTATATATATACATATTATATACATATACTGTATATACACACACATATATATAATATATATATGTGTGTGTGTGTGTGTGTGCATATATATCAAAATGATATGTAATCTTTTCCCTCAAATTTTCTCATATTTTGTGGCCATTTCTGCAAATAAAATACATTAAAAGAAAATATCAAAAGTTATATTTTCTCTGTATGTGTTTTATTCCATTTAATTTCAGTCTGTTGCACACTTTTACTGTCTTTCTCTCTCTCACCTTGCTTTTTATTTTGGTGTTGACCATCCGGCTCCTGAGGAAGCTTAGTGTTCGACTCACTTTATATTTCTCTGTATCACTTTTGGATGTAGGGATGAATTTCTCTTTCTCTTCTTCCTCTGAATTGCTACACCACATACTGGGAATTTGGAAATAAACAGTGAAAACGTGTGTGTGTGTGTGTGTGTGTGTGTGTGTGTGTGTGTGTGTGTGTGTGTGTGTGTGTGTGTGTGTGTGTGTGTGTGTGTGTGTGTGTGTGTGTGTGTGTGTGTGTGTGTGTGTGTGTGTGTGAAAGAGAGATCAAATACCTTCTGATCTCTGTGGATGTTTCTACATCATTGAAGGGGAACGGCTCTGGAAATATAAAACAATTGAACATACTTGCAAACTACTAGTACACTTTATTTTGCACGTCTCAATATATCTTGAACTCACTAGTCGAGATACACATAAGAATAAAAACACAAACACACCGTCCTGTGGACTACAGATGGGTAATTTGTCTTGGATTGGAGAGTCTTGTTCAGATGCTGTAGAGTCTGATTCAAACCCAAATGAGTCAAATGAGTCCTGAGGAAACATTGTCTAACGAAAAAGACATTTCTTAGTAAATATTACAAATCTTCTTGCATCCACCACGATTCTAGATACTACGCATTCACAAAAGCCTTTATGGATAAATCTTCGCCTCACCTGATTCTCACCAGCCTGCAGGGTGTTGATGCTGGTCGTAATGGTAACGCTGGAGTCAGTGAGCGAACTGGTCGTTGAATCGGTGTGAGTTGTGAGTCCATCTACAAAAACACATGTATGGACTTTAAAATCAAGATACAAGAACACACAGCATTAGATATCAGGTAATCAATTAATAATCAAAATTTCAGCTGCTGAAATAGTAAATTTAGGACTGGAGCTTCACTGAAGTTCAGTATCAACTATATTGTTGGCCAGATGTTCATGTTTGTGGTCATTATTGGTCTAATTATTTCATTTTTCCCTTCTAAAACTATAAAGGGGGGAAATGATTAACTTAATTCCAAAAAATGCTTTACTGGGAGTTGTATGTAAAGTTGACCTATATAACTTCAGAGGGAATTTCAGAGGGACCTACAAATGACTTTGACACACTTTTGTCAGTGAAGGACAACAGGTGTCTTATATTTAACACATTTGAATGTACTTTTGAAAGGCAGATAAACATTATCATTACAATAGCCATGAAATATTTAGTTATCGTTGACTAACTGATATAAACACCCTCATTCTCATATAAAGGCACGAGGCTTTAGCCTCGTTATAAAGGCAGACTGTACAAAAACAAACGCTTACCACAGTCGTCCGGTGATAAGAGCTCCTCATCTTCATCCTGACTGGTGTTGTTAAGCCACTCCTGACAGGAAAGCAGGACATAAGAAAGTGAAATGAAAGAAAACAACTAAGTAACGAAAAAGCCAAAATAATAATAGAATTAGTGAACAGTTTTGGGAAATAGCGTTCAAATATTTCAGTAAATAAATAGACACTTCTCAAGGACACTTCCCATTAACGACGTGAGGTTACTGTATTTTATTGAATAAGCAGCACAGCGATGACAATGACGTGATACACCGTTAGGCTACATTTTCCCTGACAATATTTCAACATTCAAGCGTAATACTTTTTTCGCCTGTAGGGTAGGCTACTTGAATCACATTAAGCCGGGTTTTTTTTTATTGAACTGATCACGATCACAAAAATGGTCGGAATTCCGTCTAAATAATTCGGATTGTTCACTCAAGCACGGAATCGTTTCGTTTGGGGCAGTTTCGTTGATCCGTCTGAATTAATCTGACAGAAATTCATGCAATTTCAGTGTAACTTTGAGTGTATAGGCTACTGTTTTCTTGAGGGTCCTATTTTTATTTTTTAGAAACCATTTTAATTTTTTACTTTTTTGTGGGAAATGCGATCATTGTTCATTATTATACATTTTTGTGATTGAATTATTTGAATAGTTCACTCACGTAGGCCTACTGAATCGTTTGGAGCAGTTGACTGTGTGTAACTAATGTAACTTTCACTAAAGAGCTGAGGTAAAGGCCTACTATAGGCTACAATAATGTTTCCTCAGTTAACATTTGTTAATTACATTAGTTAACATGAACTAACAACGAACTTCAAGGCTACTGCATTTATTAATCAAGTTAATGTTAATCTCAGCATACACCTTTTAATATTAGAAATTGCATCTGTTAACATTATTTAATGCACTGTGAACAAACGTGAACATGAACATTTTTATAACATTAAGAAAGCTTATTAAAAGCTGTAAGAATATATTTCTCATTGTTAGTTTATGTTAGATAATGCATTAATGTTAACACTTACTGTAAAATGCTACCACTAGCTGTCATAGCTTTTCTAGCTAGATAATCTAACATACATAGTCTGTGACAGCCACTTACATTGTGAAGCAGAGAGTATGGTGATCCTTTTTTTTAGGTGTGCATGAAAATGGAAGAGAAAGAGAGAAAACTGCAAATGTATCGCTACTATACATTTATCAGGTACTTGACCTATATAACTTTCAGTCAGTCTTGTGAATATCATTTTCATAATCAAAGGAGAAACACTAACCTGAGAATGAAAACAGAGTGTTGCTTTCAGCTTTTCTCTTTGTATCCACACTCAGACCTTTGATCTGAGATTGTACAAACATATAAACAACAACCAAAAATCACAAATCTTCAAAGCAAACTCAGTACAGAACTGATTCCAATCTGAAACACTCAATTCAATTTCATTTTAATTCAAAGCTAATTACATAATATCTGTGTGACCTTTAACCTCTGTTATCTGACCTTGTTTAGTAGCACAGAGTCCCTCTTACACTCTCGCAGAAGTAATATGGATGACTGTATGGTTTGTGTAGAACAAGAGGACTCGGATACACACACAGACAGAGACAGCATCCCAGAGGCGTGGCTAAACCTGAGGAGGTGGGATTTACCCGCCCACACATGTGACACGCCTGCCAGGGGAGTGGTTAATGGATTAGGAGGGCTGAAAGAGAAAGAGAAGAATAAAATTAGTTATAATTGTTACTCATGAAATCTGTTTCTCTCAGCTTTTTGTGAGAAACAAGCCTTATTTTGTGAAGATCAGTGAATAATGATGTATTTAATTTCTTTATGTCACATATATCACAAATGAAATATTTTTTTAGATGTAATTTTTGGCGTTTTTGCCTTTATATAGATAGTACAGTTGTAGAGAGGACAGAAAGCAAAGTGGGAGAGAGAGGTGTGGGAACGGGAAAGGACCAGGAGGCCGTGACTCGCACTCGGGTCGCCCATAGCGAAATTCGCCCATAGCGAAATTAAAGATTAAATATGAAATATAAAATATAAATATAGCACAAAGGTTAATGCAAACACATTGATGGGTACGGATCCACATAATAAGGATACATTACTGCTTGAAGAGTTGTATCAGAGCGTGTTGATTGGTCTGTTGGGCCAGCTGAAGGGGCGTGTCCCCATCCTGATTGGCTGAACGGATAGTCATCAGGGCACCAGGCTGACAGAGAAGGAACTCGGAGACGCTCACAAATCCCAGACGCACACATACATGTAGGAGAGATTCTATGTGCACAAAAACACACAAATGTACAAATAAATTGCATGTTTAGTCAATTAATAAATGCATTATAATACATCTTCATTTTCCTCTATGTGTTTCCCACTTTGTTTGTCTGTGAAACTCAGTCAGTGACAATTTACTTTGGACATCCTCATTTGTGGTCACCACGGTGACCTGTAATCCAATTAGAACTCTGCATTTATAATTCCACTGCTCATCTCCGGACATTTGTGTCATTTGGATGTGAAGCAGGAACAGTGAAATCTGATTACACACACACACATCCATATAATACACGGAAGCAGGTGCTGCACTTGCCTTTGCCATCATGCACACACACACAATAAAGTTCAAACACACACATAACACATGCACACACCTTGTGCTGATTGTCCGAGCAGGTTGTGAGGGGTGTGTAGGTTGGCTAGAGCGAGTGTGACCCTTTCATCCATCTCTGCCTGTGTAGAGCTGTCTTTCAAACCGTATCGAGCACTCAGATCTCTGTGCTCAGTGGTGCTGAGGCAGTCGCTATGGGTAAGCAGGTATTCAGCCAGCTCCTGTGCATCATCCTCCATGTATGTCAGAGAAGACACACCAACACACACCACAGCATCATCTGTAAATATATACGCTCGGACACGCACCATCTCAGACTGGTTATGGCCTATTAAACACAACCAACACACAGAGAACACTTACTGCACAAATAATCAGCGTGAACAGTCTCTTGCAAAATGTGGGAGAAGTAAATTAGGAAAAGTTCTTTTTAATCTTTTTTTTTTATCATTTATATAATAATAATCCAATAATCCAATCTAATATTATATTATATTATTTCTTTATTATGGGACAATCCTATGTAGGACAAGCGGTTTGGAGATTATATTATATTAACATATTATATTATATAAATTGTAACATGGCGGCTGGTATAATGATGCGCTCGACGAAGAAAATTATTAGAAATACACACTTTAATACAATAGCAAACTCAGGAGAATAAAAACCATGTTAAACACAAACAATAACTGACAAAGGACAAAACTGAAAAGGGAGTAGCCTATAAATGCACGGGATAATCAGGAACTAAATACGATACAGCTGGCGATAAGCACAGGAACAAACAGGAACATAAACAGAGCAGGAAAACATGAACTAAAGGAAACAGAACAGATATTTAAAATAAGACATTTTATTTTATTTTATTGATTTTTTTTATTGATTTTTTATTCACCTGGGACAATGAAGTACAGCATGGAGTGAACTCTAGTTTGCAGAACGTGTAGTAGAGTTGAGCCCTCCAGAACCACAAACACCTCTTCCTCCTGAACTGAGGGGATCAGTGCAAAAACCTTTGCTTGGCCCTAAAACACACATGCACAACATTTACTGCTTAAATAGTCTAGTTCTATATATTTCATCGCAGACCTGCATAGCAATTATTGTGCTAAAATCACATTTAGCAATATTTTCATCTTAAAAACCCAAAGACAGAAAAAGTGACAGAAAAAAGAATGTTACTCACATAAATAGGAACCTCTCTTCTGCTTAGCTTCATTGCTTGAAATTACAGAAACCTTCAAGAAATAAGTAGAAATGTATTAATTAACCAATAAATAAATAAACATTCATACTTGAAAGTAATGTCAATTGATGAAATTACCCAAAAGACGAGGACTGAATTCTACACTCTCAGCCGCAAGCTGAAAACTGAGAGAGAATGGGGAGGAGTGAGTGAAGAACAACAAGGATGGGGAGGAAAAGATTAATGAGACAGACACAAAACAGGGACAAGAGAGATGAATGACAGGCAGAAAGGATTGATCAGTAAATGATGATCATATCTAATAATTACTGTCCCATGCTTTTGTCATCATACCATCTATCTATCTATCTATCTATCTATCTATCTATCTATCTATCTATCTATCTATCTATCTATCTATCTATCTATCTATCTATCTATCTATCTATCTATCTATCTATCTATCTATCTATCTATCTATCGGGGTCAGCCCTATGTTCCCACAGCCCTATGTTCCCACAGCCTTATGTTCCAACATTTCTAAGAATTTTTTTTTTACAGAAAATTTTGAAAATTAGGCCCTATGTGCCCACAACCATATGTTCCCACAGTCCTATGTTCTCTCATTTAACTATGTCCCCTATGAAGGGTAGGTTTTAGTGCTTGTGCTGGTACAGGGATAGCCCAATTACATCCCAGACAAGTCTCCCTCCTGTGAGGGGTAGGTTTTAGGTATGTCAAACAATCAAGCCTAATTCCCCCACGAAGGGTAGGTTTTAGTGCTTGTACTGGTACAGGGATAGCCCAATAACATCCCAGACTAGTCTCCCTCCTGTGAGGGGTAGGTTTAGGTATGTTAGGGTTAGGGTTAGGGTTAGGGTTAGGGCTGTGGGAACATAAGGCTGTGGGAACATAGGGCTGTGGGAACATAGACATGCTCCCCTATCTATCTATCTATCTATCTATCTATCTATCTATCTATCTATCTATCTATCTATCTATCTATCTATCTATCTATCGTTCGTTCGTTCGTTCGTTCGTTCGTTCGTTCATATCTATATGTCCGAGTTGAGTCTCAGGATACAACGCATAAAACTAGTTTTTAGTAAAAGTGTCTGCCAGGTTTTTTTTTTTACGATCAGCGCCATCTTTTGGACAGCACGATCCCTAGAAAAGTTTTCTGTAATAATCAACTTTTGTCCACAAGAGGCCGCCAGCAGTAAATTGATCACACGATTCCTCTTGTCAGGCTTAACGAGAAATGTAGTTTTATGAGGGTTTTTTCCGTTTTATCTCATAAAACTTTCTCATGGAAAAAAAAAACATCATTCAATGATTGCATATGTAAACATACATATAAATATGAGCAGTACATTGGAAATGGAAAGACGTTGCACAGCAAGAGACAAAAAAGAAATAATAGCCTATAAAAGGTAGAAATAAAAATGTGCATCAGCTGATTAGCTTTTCCAGTGGACTGCAAGAGAGAGCTATGGCAGTGCATGCTGGGACTGAAAGAAGTCTTTGAGCTGTGAACTTTCCCCCACTTATCCAAACAACCCAGTCCCAGAAAAACCGCAGTCTGAGAGTGACATATGCTGACCTCTATAGTTGCCTACTGCACGCGCACACACTTACACGAACGCAAACAAACACACTTACATGCTCTGTTTCTGTTTACCTCTACCCCCGCCCCCCTTTTACATTCTCTGTCTTCATGTCCTCCATATTTGCAAAACTGTTTGGAAAAAAAAGTGAACAAGTAAAGTGGAGGTTTGCAGAGATTCCTGAGGGTTTTTTCTCATCTAAAATCACATGCAGGGGCTTAAACATTCCTGGCCATTTATTGACTGAGAAATGAATTCTCGCTCTCCCTCTTTCTTTACAGCTTTACCTCCTGCATTCTCATGCCAAACTTGATATTTTCTATTCCTAGTTATTTGCAGTAAAACTCTCTCTCCGCCGCCTTCTATCTTTTTTTGTTTTTGTTTTATGTTTCAAGGAAGCCAGATTTCCAGGAATTTCTGCAGTCCTTCCCTGCTTGTTTTCAAAATCCTTGCCCAATCGTATCACTCACATAATTCCTAATCCTGTGACATGTTTAAAGAATCTAAATGAAAAGTTACGTAAAATATTTACACTAAGCACTGGGATTAGGATATGCACAGTAAACATTCCGTTCGGCATATTTGTATCCGTCCGGCCCTCCCTGGAAGGTTCCCTTCTGTGCAGCCTACATGGAATTTAGGACACCCTCTGATCAATGAATTTTAAAGGGATTTGTCTTTATCACAAAAAGTGACCTATGTGACACTAAGCAAAAAAACAGTGAGTTTACTGAGGTATATATACACTTCAGGGTAATTCTAGGGGTGTCATTAGTGTCTATCATACACATGTGTTAAAAAATACTTCATTTAACTCTGTGTGTGTGTCCTGATAAACCCTACATTATGGGGACAAAATGGGGAAAAAAATTGGTCCCCATGAGGAAAACAGGTTATACATCATACAGAATGTTTTATTTTTATTTTTTATTATTATCTAAAAAGTTTTCTGTGATGGGTAGGTTTGGTGTAGGGGGATAGAATATACAGTTTGTATAGTATAAAAATCGGTATGTCTATGACATGTCGCCATAAAACATAAAAACGTGTGTGTGTGTGTGTGTGTGTGTGTGTGTGTGTACATAAAATATTAACTAAATTAATTGTATTATATTTGGAGAATAATATCAAGGCAAGGCAAGTTTATTTATATAGCACATTTCATACACTATGGCAATTCAAAGTGCTTTACATAGAGAGGAATAAAAATAATCACAAAATAAAAGCAAGGAAAAGTTAAGATGGAGAGGATGCCAAGCTGACTAGCTGAAGATGTTACTGTAGCTTTACCTATTAATAGACACGATACTTCCTTAAAAATAAATTCCAGCACAGCGCTACAACCATAATGAAATGGCCCTTCACAATAGATGATGCTTTACAATCAACTCTGTTAGAGAGCTACATGTGGCAAATTATCTGTTCAATAAAATACCTTATTCATCCGAGTAAATAAAAACGCCATCTCCGCATCTATTTTACAACATTTTAAATCCCTAGTTCTCGCCATCTCCAAAAAGCCAAGCTGATGTTGATTCTAGTTTTCTAAAAATGTAAATACATAGTGTACCTTTAAAGCATGTATTATTATTAAACAATGTGATTTAATAAACACATTGTGGTTTTATATGACCCTTAAAATCTTTTGCAAATGTTGAATCGATGGCTAAAAAGAAAAATCATAAACACCTAAAGTGATCATAGTTACATTCATCAAAAAGACACACCAAAAGTGCTCTGGAATACACAAAAGAGTGAAAGAATAGTGTTAGATTTGATTGGGGAGTTTGATTGACTATTTAACTGGATTAAGTCAGATTCAATCAAACTATTTTTAGGTGTTATCATAGGAAGTCTATATGAGGTTATCAGAGCTGAAATGCTTGTTTGACAGGCTCTCCCACTGTCTCTGTATCTAAACATGAAACACTCAGGAAAGTCCTGCAGATCTTTCATCTGATAAAACAGACACCGAGTCAGTCAGTTTGCGTTAAAACTGGAAAGTTAGGCTCACTAAACAGCAAACATAATAAAGGCAGGCATGCAGGGTCATGTTCACATGCATATAGCTTTACAGTCAAAACTTTGTGGAAATGTGCTTGAATAAAAAAAATAACTGTGACCTTAGGCAGCAAATGAACCATTGCTAGAATACAGGCATAGATACTTTCACAAACACACAAAGGTGGCTTCCTAAACAGCCCTTCACAGAATAGGAGGAAATGGGTGGCAGTCCTGTTGCAGGATTACATCCCGTTAAAGCACCGCACACACACCAGAATAAAGTAAAATATATTATAATAGTGTATATTATTCTCATTAAATCAAATGACTAAAATTTGTCAGTGATAAAAAAAAAAAACTAGTCTGTGTGCAGTTATAAATGAGCATGCAACTGTCTCAAAAGAGTTTCTGATTTAGATTTTCTGGGGAATTGGAGCAACAGACCATTATATGGGAACATATATGCGTGTGTGTTGGGGCTGTAGAATGCATGTAAAATCAACTGATACGATTCCTAAGTGTGTTGCATAAAACTAGATTGTCTCAGGAAGTTCACACCAGCACCATTTAGCTATTGCTAGGATACACCACTGTGACCACAAGGCTGATAAGTCAGCACTCCGATTGGCTTATTTCTCTCTCTTGATGACATCACGTTGTTGCCGGGTGAAATTGAACTCTAGTGGCAGGGAAGAAAAAAGACAACTTGTAAGTTTGGGCTTCTTTTTCAACCAAGCTCCATGCAGATTTTCTCGGCTTAAGGGTTTAATGTTTAAGGATCACCACGGAATTTGCTGACTAAATGCTGCAACGCTGCTGACATGTCCTGCTTTTTAAAAAAATCCCTAACTTTCTTAAGTAGAAACCTTAAGTTTGGTGACATTTTGCTATCTGTCTGAACAACAGAACGTCACAGCATGAACAAGTTTATGTAGGCCGGCATTCATTTCATCTGAACTCCGCAACATCAGTCTGAGATCATCGGAATGTTTTTAGTAGCACCCCGTGGGCCGCCTTCGTGAACCCATGGACGAAAATCCTGCGGGGTCTGGCCCCCGTCCACTCCGTCTGATCATGGCCATTCCGCTCTGTCAGCAATTCCCAACTCTATTCAAGGCTCCTGTCCGCATGCACTGTAAAAAGACAATTGTTGAGTTGTGTTGCTGCATATGCACTCTAGACAATGATTGTCTTGAATTGTTTGAGCAGCCATGCGTATTTTTCCTAGAAAATAAAAGCAGTAAATGCATTTAGAGTGAGATAAAACATTTTATTAGAAAAAAATATAGAGACAGTGAAATCTAATCAGACGTCATGATGCAATACACTGTTTTATTAGAGTTTGTGCCACTGATCTCAGCACAGATATTTCATTGGGAGCTGTTAAGTCCTAAAATGTTCACCCCCTGCCTTCATATATAACAATTGAATGGATTTAACACAAGGCTACTGTGCATGAAAAAATATACAAGGCCTTTCTCAGAATGTCTTAAATTTGCATTATGCAGCACACTTAAAGTGGGGGTAACATGTCTGGACAAGAGAGAAAAAGTTAGGGGGGAGTGGCTCATGGACAGAATACCTTGGGGAAGTCCAATTCTTTTTAGAGAGTTGATTCTTTCGGTTCAATGAACCGAGTCATTTGAGTCATCTAAGTCTGAAAAGGTTAAAGGGTTCGTACGTTTAAATTTTTTTCATGTTAAATTGTTGCTAGCTGCGGTAATCAAACGAGTTTGATTCTATAATAATATGATAAATAATGACAGTAGGGTATAGTTTATGTATTGTTTGTTGATGTGCTGCAGCTGTACAAACCGCGATGAATTGGTTAACTTCTCATGCGATTTATGTTCGCATAATTAGCATCAAGCCGCGAAAATTTGCCGTTTTGTTCTAACATTAACGATAAAAGTAATAATTTTAATGACTGGTAATAATAATATTAATTATTCTCGATATTAATATAGCAATTTTTTCCCATCTCACGGTTTTACCCCTAACCGAAGTCATCAGTTATTAGTAATTCACAAGCGCGTTGCGAATCGGTTCACAAGAACGATTCACTCGGGAGTCGAAGCGAAAGAGGCCAGCTGAAGGGGGCGTGTAGTGCACGTTCATGCTGAAGTTGGACACTTTGGAGAGCTTTGCGCACTGCGAAGGGAGACACGAAGGGATAAGGAGGGGTGTCCAGTCCTCCTTCAGGTCTTGATCGCCCACAGAGGAACTGGCAGCGAACATGCCCAGACCAGTACATCGTCACTGACACCGGGATTCAGCTCTTCGCCTGGTTTAAACTTGCCAGAATGAACGAAAACGCAGACATCTGCAACCACTGTCGGAACATGATCAGAGAGAAGGTAACGTTGTTCTTCTCCGTGTGTCTAAAACTGTTTTTTCTGCATCCATTTCGGCTTATTGTGTTATTAAAACATTAATGCATTTGATCCTGATGTTGATCTTGGTGATGGGAAGCTGCATTGGGTTGTGTATAAGTATTAGACATTTCTCATATCTCTGGCGACCCCAGAGATGTTTATATTAGCCATATTTAAATAACTAGTAGGCCTATATATTTTAGTGTACATTTCATTATACTAGTAGTTGTTATGTTATTAGTTGTTGTTTTTTATTTTATAGATAATTGGATTAGTCGTTTTTTCATTTTATGTATGTATATTTTTCAGTGTGTGTACACATATACATATATATATATATATATATATATGTATGTATGCATATGTGTGTGTGTGTGTGTGTGTGTGTGTGTTTGTGTACATAATAGATTTTTGCAACATACTGACAGGTTTAAATTAAAATGGTATGCATTTCTTCACATTTTGATTGTATCAGAGGCTGACTAACTTAGTGACCTACTCATCTCATCTGAAATCCTGCCATCATCATCTCTCTCTCTCTCTCTCTCTCTCTCTCTCTCTCTCTCTCTCTCTCTCTCTCTTTTCTTTGGCTGGAAGATGTTATTTTTAGCTTTCATAAATCATGTCGGACACATGTGACCTACTTCTGCTCTGCACATCTTCTCACACACACCCTGCCAAAAGTTGTAAGTCAAACTGGACTTTAATACAGAAACACGAGCTGGCATTTATCAGATTGAACTATTGGCTGAAGCTGTTTGCTGTTTGTTTGATCTTGCTCTCTTGCAGCAGGGTGCGAATGGCTATCCTGCGGCTGTATGCAAACCTGTATTTTTAAGTGCATGACAATGTGTGTCTGTTTGGAGAACTCTTGTTATATGAGAAAGGTTTGAGGGATTTGTGGTTACTTAGTCATGTCGACAAGGTTCTTCATTACCTGTTTCCCTGGTTGTGATAACTCTCATCAGCAAATAGCTAGTCTCTTCTCACCTGTTGCTCTAGCTGGTTGGGAACATTCAGTTCAAACTCATCTCTCTCTTGCCTTGGCCTGCAGAAGAAAAAAAATATATAATTAGAGCCAAATTAGAACCAATTATTTCCAATTAAGAAAACTTTTAAAGTTCCACAAAGAACGTTTTATTCTCTAGTTCTTTTATACCATGTATTGTTGCATTAAAGGAATAAGTTCACCTAAAAATGAAACTTCTGTCATCATTCACTGTGTGTTCTACAAAATGTTTGAAATGGCATGAGAAAATTATGACAGGATTTTCATTTTTGGTTGCTCCCTTTAAAGAACCCAGAAATCATCTGAAGAATAATGTGACATCAAACACTTTCTAACATGCTTTGTAATCTTATTTTGAGTGATCATTTTCTCTGTTTATCACTCGATCCCATAACACCTGTGTTGGTTCGTTTTTACCTGTCTTTATTTCTGTTTGCTGTCACACACGCTTCAGAGAACAAGCAACAATGGCTCTACTGTGGATTCTGAACGGCAACAAAACCGACTTGCGTCGATGCAACCGGTTTTGTTTATCAATGTTTTCTTGCTTGAAAAGAGAGACGGACAGAAGCTCTATATAAAACTGAGTTTTGCTGATTCAGCATCTGACACACTTCCTGTTCCTCCAGCTGCCGTGTGCGCTGGCGTGACATAATTGACCAATGAATCGCACTGCCCCATTACCACATAGTGACCCGCCGTCGGGAAGAGCATCAGTGCCTGTAGGTCCTGTAGTCATGTTTGAGCAGCGATCTGTGGGTAGACATCGCCATGAGAACTACAAATACTCAAACCACTAATTGAATGAGGACTGAGAGCAAGTGCCGGCCGGGGACATTTGTCATGGTGCCACTAGGCGTCTGCTCAAGCAAAACTAAAACCTGTGCATTCTGCCAGTGTTGCATAATCTTTTATGAGTTTAATGGCATCATTCAAGGGCCACAGATGCTGACGCAATCAAGTGACCACCAGGGAGAGGATCCTTATGAGAGAAAGAAAGCCTGTTATGTCAGAAAATGTAGTAAAAAAACATGGAAAATTACTTTTAATGGTTTAAAAATGGATATTTGCTTTTATTTACAGAGCATTTTTTATTCATTTAGTTTATTTCATGTGCAAGCAACTGGCGTACAAGAATGCACAATCATTTTATAATAATGTAATTTATTTGATCAGTAACTGATTTAATTTATATGCTATTCTTAGAAGTTTCGAAAAAATATATGAATCTTTGGCATGTAACTCGCATCATTTGTGCTACATGATGATACCAAATTATGCAGAGTATTGAGAACAGTGCTATTTTAGTGTTATTTATAAATAATTATAGTATTTATAAACTATTTATACACTAATTATTATTTATTAATTATTTTCTGTTTTCATATGAATTTTAGCTTTTGCCATTTTTATAATTTTTAAAATAAATATATTTTTATTTAGCTTTAATTTGTTTTGGTTTTTTTCCATTTTAGTTTCAGTCATTTTAGTTATATTTAGGGTTATATTAGTTTGTTGCCAAAAATTACAACATTTCTGTTTTTTTAAGTTGAGTTTTTCATCTAATATTTATATATTTTTTTAAATTCCATAACAAAGATGGTTCCACTGGTTTAATCTAAAACACATTTTGAATGCTCTATTATTAAGACCTGTATTTCACTATAAATTACACATCATCCTCAATTTAATTTATCCTTGATCTTACCATTCTAAGAACTGGATAAAGTAATCCCCAGTAAACCGCTCCATAATAACCCCCCGTTCTCTCATCATTACATCCCGTTAAAAACTTCACTGGAGATCAAACCTAATCCTAATCCCCACTGAGACGCTGAATATTTGTTAACATATCTGGACTCTCTCTCTCTCTCTCTCTCTCTCTCTCTCTCTCTCTCTCTCTCTCTCTCTCTCTCTCTCTCTCTCTCTCTCTCATATTTTATACAATTTATGTCTCTCTCTTCAAACTCAGTCAGGGTAGGCCTCATTTGTTCAAACTGAGCACAAAGTGGACTTATGTAAGTACTGTATTGGTGTGTTTATGTGTGCTTTTTTCTACACATACCTGTGCTGTCATAGAGACAAAGATTTCTGCACTTTCCCCCAGAACATAGAACACACAATCAGGCTCGGAGTCTGACAGACCCACTTTTTTCTCCCTCTTTCTTTAAAACACACTTACACTTCTGGCATCTACGGCTGAAGGCAGAGCGCCAGGTCTTGGAAGGGAAGGAAGCATATAGGATTCCTGGACAGCCATTTCAACTCAAAAGCTTGACTGGGCAACAGTGCGAAGGGCTGGAACAATAGCATCCTTTAATATTGAATACATAAAACCTGACATGTCTAAGGGCGAGACGAGAGTACTGACTGTTCAGACACCTTCTGTGTAATCCAGAGTCCATTTGAGGTTTTTTAACAGGCTTTTGTAGATCAAGGAGTGGCTTTTAAACGTTTAAAACCACAACCTTGATTTTTATGAAATGACCTGTGCATACAGTACAACCATAAAAACACACTTGTAAAGATCAACTCTGCAACCAAATTTAAATTGTTTGGGTGGTAACCTACCTTAGACTTGCAGTATAGAGGGTTTTATGTAACCTTGAAAATAATAGTTAAAGTCATGAAATCATAGTACTATGTTTACGTGGTAAAAGTGGTAATACTACGATTGTATAAGTAAAGTGGAACATTGCAGCCAAATGATAACTATAACATTAACGATAAAGAAATACCGGTAGTTCTAAAAATCTATCGTACTAAATATAAAAGAGTAGCAGAGTCCTGACCACAACTAAGGGCACAGAGAAGTCTCGTTATCGTTATCTATAATATCATTGGAATCACTTTCAGAACGATTTTCTCCAGCTGATGAATGATAAAAAAACAGATAAAAACACTGACAGCCAATCAGAATCCATCCTGCTTTAATGCATTTAAATACATTTAGAGTGAAGCATTTAAAGTGACATATGACAAAACTAGTGCTTCTAATGAACAGAACATTATCATCTGTTGGTGTGGACGCTAATATAGTTATAATTATAGTTATCTTTATAAATATTATTCTTGGTGTGAACAGGCCTAATAGTAAAAGAAAACAAAGGGTGCTTATACTTTCTGACAAAATACTAGTTACTAAAGTTTGTTGGTGTTGTGTACAGTTTTTTTTTTTTTTTTTTTTTTTAGATAGCGAAAATACAATAGTAAAAGTATATTTGGCTTATGGTCAACTTTTGTAAGGCCTCAAGTTTTTTAATGAATGATCAATTTTTTACCTTTTACCAATGAGTAGTTCTTTCCACACTTTGACATTTTTGTTATCATAAATTGATATTTGGTTCTTTGTCAATAGCCTTTCAATATTTTTTATTGAAATGTATTAAAAAGTATTCATATGCGAAGATTAAAATTTCAGACGTTCTTTTTTATGAGCCCTATTACATCCCTTCGAATTTTAAAACCATAGAAATTAGTTTTTGATTAACTTTCGTATTATTCTTATTGAAGAGATACATTTTTTAAAATCTAGACACTGTCCCAGACTATTTGAGGAAGACGCCGCCTCTATCCATGGACACTCATGCTGCTGTTATGACAACAGAACTGTTACCATGGTGCCACAGAATGACAGTCTCAAGCATTATCAGTGCTGATAGTACGCTGTTCTTTGATTGGCCAGGAGCATTGATGCGTTTTCATGGTGCAGGTCACAATGGTCACAGCATGTCAATGTTTCCGTGTGTGTCAAACAAGTCGGGATGGCCAATCAGTGCAGCCTCATTGCAAATACACACAAGCATTACATAAAGCACATAGAACAAATTAGTCTCACATATTCTGAGGTTCTCTTTCTGTCTTGTCTGTTCTCTCTTGCTTTATATGTTTGACTTTGATTATTATACAACAGAGATGAGAGAAAGGCTTCTTCTGATGAAAAATACACTCACACAAGAGGGTGATGACTCGTATAATTTGCTTAATTAAAATGTACACTATTGAATGTAACCATTTTTAATAGTTTTAGTTTGCAAACAACAATGGTGTGCACTGTGCAAACACTGTGAATGTGTTTCAGTTGAGTTGCTTAATGCTGGAGGCCTCTCTTTCAAAAGACTTTTCTGTATTTTTCCCCTCCTCTGCCCTCCCTCTGTTTGCCGCTTTCCCTCTTTCTTTGCACAGTCTATTTACTCTCTTTATTTTATATGTAGTGTCTTGTTCTCTTTCAACAGAGCAGTGGATGTAAGAAACCAACAAGCCCCAAAACAAAACTCTCCCTGTATTTCGTGTTGCTCAATCTTTCCTCTCACAGTTTTCGCATCATTGCAAAACAACTTGAATGCAAATAGAGAGAAAAACACATGTTTGAGCACCTTGTGCATACAATTTAGTGTCTGTGTCTGTGCAGAATCTTGGTAGTTCCAGGTTTGTGTTTTCTAAACAGCACAGGTTTACACCAAGGCCGCAGAGTGGAGGCAAAACACTTTTGACCGCAAATACAACACCGTTTGTGTATTTGTGGTGGTTAGGGGTAAGGGGTGGGATATCCTGAACAAACACAAACCATGAAGAGAAGGAAGGAAGGATAGATAAAGTGCAAGAGAGGGTGAGAATGACGGGGAAAGAGATTTGGTGTGTCCAGTCCTCGGACCACTGAACTGAAGTGACCCTTACACCCTTGGCATTATAGAGAGTTTAGCGAACACACACACACACACACACACACACACACACACACACACACACACACACACACACACACACATAGATAAAACACAAACACAGCATTCGTGGAACTCCTTACCTTTCACTGTAACAGGAACAAAACGCTGGCAGAGACTTTCAAAATAAACCCCAGCAGGGAGACACAAAAAACGACCTGAAAAAACTATGTTGTGCCCTTTAAAATATATACATTAAACACACTATTATATACTTTTATCACATAATCTATCTAGGAATTTACTTTATGCTTGTTAGACTGTTTTTAAGGTAGTATTGTTTCTTATAATGACTGCTTTCAAACAAGTTTTCACCTGCCTGCCATTGGTTGAATAAACAGATAGACCCGCCCCCAAACGCACGCCATTGGTTGAGCGACTGTTGCTGTGCAGAATCAAGCTACAGATGGCTTAACTTATAGTTGTCTCTGCATATTAACCTGAAATTAGCTTACATAAAAATACACATTTCAGTAAAAATAATAATAATAATTGAATCGTATTGTCTGGATGTTTTCATCATATTCATCATAAATATTATTGTTTCACAGGAAAAAGGAATGAAGATGTCAAGACACATATCAACAGGACCAAGCTCATTTATTCCAGAAAATGAGGTAATACTAATAACAAAATATTATAAGTTGCATTTCTTGGTTCAGAGATGGTACAATGTTTACACCACGATTTTTTTTTTTACATATACCATGGTATAACCATGATCTTTTAGAGTTAGTAAGATTTAGTTTTTAATGTTTTTTAAAAAAGAAGTCTTTATGTTAACCAAGGCTGCATTTATTTGATTACAATATTAAACAGTAATATTGTGAAATATTTTTACAAATTAAAATAACATTTTCTATTTTAATATATTTAAAAATGTCAGTTATTTATCCAATGACAAAGCTGAATTTTCAGTATTATTACTTAATTTGTGCTGCTTAATATTTTTGTGTATAAGTTGTACGTTTGTTTCAGGATGCTTTGATGAATAAAAAGTTCAAAATAGAAATGTAATAGATGAATAGAAATGTAAATCTCAAAAATGTAACGTGTCCTTACTAAATAAAAGTTTTAATTTCTTTTGAATGGTTCAAACATAGTTCATAGTATATGTCAGTATACCACAATATTACCACTTTTTCTCTCTTCTCTCACACACTCACTCAATCCGAGTTCACCTAACTCAGATGCTGTAATCATTCTTTCTCGAGTCAGCTGGTGTTCATTTCACTTTTGTTTTGAGTTCAGCCAGTTCAGGAGATAATTTTCTTTGAATCCGAGTTAAATCCCTTCATTGAATTAAGATTAACCTGAGCCAGAGTTCAAATCTTTCTCGGCTCTGATTCATAGCATCGCATATTGGTGATGTCTCATATTACAAAATCAGACACAATTTAGTTCTATACACCACGTATTTAATTTGCATTACCATCTGACCGCAGTACTTTTATGTAAGGAAAAATATAGTCCATATTTTGCACTGTTGTTAAATGTCCCGTGTTCTGATCCTGATCCCAGATCCTAGGAGCCATGCCTCTGAGTGACTCCACAGTGATGTTCTTAGAGGAAGAGTTCAGCGGGCGCGTGGACAACCTGACGCAGGTGATGGGGCTCCACCCGCATTATCTGCAAGCCTTCCTGCGCTGCCACTATTACCTCTTGAGGATGGACGGCCCCCTACCACTCCACTACAGACATTACATCGCTATAATGGTACAAACGCATACAGAAACACTTTCAAGGGAGACTTTATTCAACTGGAACAGTTTTATGAGTGATTTTTGTCTGTGTTTTGCAGGCTGCAGCGCGGCATCAGTGTTCCTCGCTGGTTTGTCACCACATGCAGGAGTTCGAGCAGATAGGCGTGTGTTCTGATTGGCTGAGAGGTCTGGAGTTCTGCCCGCAACGCCTCCGCAACCTCAACGAGATTAACAAGATCCTCGCGCACAGACCCTGGCTCATTACAAAGCAACATATAAAGGTAACACACTAGTGATATTTTTTATTGCTCAGTATTCTAGCTATTTTTTTTTTTTTTGCATTATGCAATCATTTTGCAACAATAAACATTTCTGCACTACATTTATTGTCACATGACGTCACTCAAGCATGTTTAATTCAGAGGGTGGCATCCGAATATCATCTTGTAAATAAAAGCATTGCATTTTCAATCCAGTTTTGTGTTAATTCTTTGTGAATCAAAAAAGTACTTTTTTTTTTACTGAAACACCAAAAACTGAAAATAAAGTTTATTTGATAATCAGTTAGGTAATCAAATTTATTTAATAATCAGTTAGGTAATCAAATTTATTTAATAATCATTTAGGTAATCAAATTGATTTAATAATCAGTTAGGTAATCAAATTGATTTAATAATCAGTTAGCTAATCAAATTTATTTAATAATCAGTTAGCTAATCAAATTTATTTAATAATCAATACTCCAAATAAAAAAATATATGAGTTGAATGTAAACATTTAAATTGCAGTTTTTATAGTCACTTTTTACAGGGTTTCCGCGGGGTCTTAAAAAGTCTAAAATTCGGAACTTTAAATTTAAGGCCTTAAAAAGTCTTAAAAACGGCCAGATTTTCATCCTAGTTCTTAAATTTAATTTAGTCAGGTCTAAAAAAGTGTTTACCCTAGTTCATTTCCAGAAACCCTGGCCGCAGAAAGTTATTACAAAGTAGCAAAAAAGTATGGAGTTGTAGCCTACAAAGCGGAGCTCTAGAGCATGGGTCTCCAACACGTCGCTCGCGTGCTACCAGTAGCTCGTGGCTTGATATGAGCTAGCTCGCCAGAGGCCGTTCACATATCGCGTCTTTTGCGCGCTCAAGTTTGTTCAAATGTAGGCTCATAATTGAAGCGACGCGCTAATTTTTTGGCCAGGCGCAACAAGATGAGAAAAACTTTTCAGAATGCCGCAAACGCACCGCAGGTCATGTGACAGGAACCAACCAATCACCCCTTTCCATAACAACATTGAAAGCTCAGTCAACATGAAGGATGGGGGTGCACCCAAACACTACTAATACATATAAGCTAATGTGTAAATGTCAGTAATTTATATATTTTGACTCATTCTTTTTATAAAAAAATATTTAAAGGCTGAAATATGAGGTTTATCTTTGTATAAAACCTTTTTTTGTCAAAACTTTATTTGAACTTGTACATGTTAGTAGATAACATGTTGCAAGATACTCTTTTAAAATCTGGCCATCATTTTTAATGGTATTTTAATGTTTACGTAAACAAAAAGTGCATATTGATGCTAATACATTTTTTATTTGCTGTTTTTCGACATAAAACTTGTTGAATTGACTTCATTCTGTAGTATTAGTACTTTTTGAACAGGATTCTGTGGTAACCGTGATAATTTTGGTCACTTTAATCATTTAATCATTTCCTCTCTAGTTATGATCAACTATGATCAACTAAAATCAACAATAATTGTGTTTTTACAGTATAATATGCAAAAGTACAATTTTCTATTAAAAAAATATCTACCTCTCCCTCTCTCTCTCAGATAATCCTAGATAGATAGAAAGATAGATAGATATACTCTAATGATCCCGAGGTAACTATCTATCTAACTTGGATAATGTGTCGTGTAGGTCTTAAATTTCAATCTTTATGGTCTTAAAATGTCTTAAAAAGGTCTTAAATTTGACTTACTGAAACCTGCAGAAACCCTGTTTTTATTATGGGTAATATTTTACAATAAGGTTTAATTTTGTTAATGTATTTACTAAAATGAGCTAATAAAGAGCAATCCATTTGTTACAGTATTTATTTATTAATCTTTTTTAATGTTAGTCAATAAAAATCCAGATGTTCATTGTTTGTTCATGTTAGTCCACAGTGCATTAACTAATGTTAACAAATACTTTTGATTTTAATAATGTATTAGTAAATGTTGAAAGTATTGTTCATTCATAGTTCATCTTAGCTAATGTAGTTAAGTAATGTTAATTAATGAAACCTTATTGTAAAGTGTTACCTAATTATGTTTCTACTCCAATTTGTTTTTTAAATATAATATTTAAATGGTGGCCGTAAAAAAAAAAAAATCATGATTCAGATTTATTCAAACTCAGATTAAAATAATGAAGACAACAGGCTAAGTAAAAATATAATGGATATGTAATATAGTGCATATATTTAACAAAATTCTGCTCTCCAGAGTTATTTTTTTGACACTATGGACAGCGATGGACACTGAATGACTTTTCTGATATAAATGTAATGTTATGCTAAATATTTTCGATCAAATGTTAATGATCTTACACTCTTTGTTTCTCAGGCTCTGGTGAAGACAGGAGAGCACAGCTGGTCTCTGGCAGAGCTGGTTCATGCTGTCGTACTGTTGGCTCATTTCCATGCCTTGGCTAGTTTTGTGTTTGGTAGCGGAGTCAACCCTGACCCTGAGGTCACGGAGGTCAATGGGGTCACGGATGACCTTTGCCCTCTAGACATGGCGGGTTTATGCACCTGTCACCTCACAAACGGCAACCAAGCCAACGGGAACCCCCTGCGTAACCCTAACACTGGGGTAGGAAAACATTACAGAGTATCCATGTTAGGGATGTGCCCGAATAGTTCTTATGGTTCTTCATGCAAAATATGATGTGGAATATATACTATATATTGTATATAAAATTATATATATTATATATCATATGAAATTATATATATATATATATATATATATATATATATATATATATATATATATAATGCATTACATTATAATATATTATACATATACACATATACAAAATTTTAGGATTGCTCTTGACAAGTTTGATGACATTCATCTGCATATTAATAGTATGCATATTCTGTGCATATTCAGGGCTATCTTTATTTGTTTGGACAAAAGTAGCATGTCATTTTTTTTAACTCCATTGTTGTGTATTTTAGAGTGAGCTGGAAGCACTGATGGAGAGAATGAAGCGATTGCTGGAGGAGCGAGAAGACGACGATGCGTCAGAGGAGGAGATGTTCACTCGCTTTGAGAAAGAAAAGAAAGAGAGTCTTCTGGTGGTGTCTGCAGGTATTACAACACAGATACATACTTTTACATACTTTTTCAGTTTATAATATTATTCATATTTTCTGGCATAATGATAATAGTACATGCTAATAAAATCTGAAACTTTTAAATATCGTTGTTGTCTGGCAGATACCTTGTATCTTCATATTCGTCATAAATCATTACTATTGGTCACCCTTTATGTCTGTCTTGGGGATTTTTGCAAATATTTAACCAATGAAAAGTATTAAAAAGTGCTTGTGACCAAATCTCGTAACTACATTGGCTCCTCAAACTGTCAGTCAAACCACATAAATCTACCCACCTCAATCTTGAATGAAGTTATATGAATATATATATATACATATACATAAAAAGACTAATGCTTTATGTGTTTGAGGAGCGGAGAAGTGTGCCTCTAGCATTTGTCGTAGAGTCACAGTCAATACTGTCTGAAATAGCCTGTGTATCACTTCATCTTTAACATGAGATTTTGAGGTAACATGAGGTTGTAAACTTCAGTAAACTTTATAACCCATAAATTGATGTAAATGTAATGCGACGCACTTACTGCCTCAGATGTGGCCGAAATTCACTGGTCAAAAACCTCAGAACTCCATTTGAGGTTGATTTTGGTCAAATATAAAAAATATAATGACACATGCAAGTGTCTAACCACATATAAAGCCACAATATAAACTTTGACAACACACGTTTTTCAGTTTCCTGAAAAGTAGCATTTTTGGAGATATAAGGTTTCCGCTCGACACCAATTATATGTTTAAGACTGTTTTTTTCTGTTACTGTTGTGTGTAAAGTGGGAATTAATATTAAGTTACCAAAATGAAAAATTCTGTCATCATCTACTCAGCCACATGTTGTTCTAAACCTGTTTGACTTCATTTGCCATTTGTCATCAGTGACGCCAAACCAAGCATGAATTGGAACCATTGCTTGAAAACAAAAAAGGATCTTGCAATCTTTTGTTTGTGTGTATATTGTATTAAAATATTGTGATTTGCATATTCAGGGTTTGATGAGGAAGTGGTGCCCCCTTCTCCCGTGGCTCGGTTTGTAGACGACCCGTCGTTTGGATACCAGGACTTTGCACGACACGGAGAAGACAACCCACCCACATTTAAAGCACAAGTATGACAACTACCCTCGCGTATACACATAAACAGCATTTTTCTTCAATACCTTATTGAGAATGAATGATTGATCATTCTGTCTTGTTCACTCTATAGGACTACTCATGGGAGGATCATGGTTTCTCTCTGGTCAACAGGCTGTACTCTGACATTGGTCACCTATTGGATGATAAGTTCAGAACGGCATGCGATCTGACCTATTACAACATGGCCAGTCACGAGGGGGTGGACACCAGCATGCTGCGCAGGGCTCTCTTCAACTACGTCCACTGCATGTACGGCATCAGGTACGTCCATGAGTGTGCAATAATGTGCAATCATATTACATTCTATTTTTTTCAGTACTCCAGCTTTAAACTTTTTTTCAAGTTAGTTGCCACTGTAAATCATAGTGTACAGTATGTATGCCCAGAGCGCCCCCTAGTGTACAAGCACAGTACAACCAAGAGTACTGATGTCCAGCTCTTTACTGCCTAGTATTGAAAGTGTTTTCATTCTGTGCGTCTGCAGATATGATGATTACGACTACGGTGAGGTGAATCAGTTATTGGAGCGCAGTCTGAAGGTTTACATCAAAACAGTGACGTGTTATCCAGAGCGAACCACTCGCCGCATGTACGAGAGCTACTGGCACCAGTTCAGACACTCCGAAAAGGCAGGTCAAATTATCATGTGTAATACTATTATTTTTTCAGCATTCATTTTGCTCTGAATATGCTGATATTCTCAATTACCTTTCTTTCCTTTATCCAGGTTCATGTGAATTTGCTCCTAATGGAGGCTCGAATGCAGGCAGAGCTGCTCTATGCTTTGAGAGCCATCACTCATTATATGACCTGACCAATCAGACGTCACCAATTATATGACCTGACCAATCAGACTTAATCTTTTAGGTGATCTGACCAATTGAACCTCACCCACAATATGACCGGACATTATTATTATTATGCCTAAATTTAACCAAACAATTATCAATTACTTCTGCATATAGTTTTGAATTCTTACAATTGTGTATGCCTTTTCTTGGATGGTTCAAAATGATAACTAAATGAAGGAAATTGAGTATTGAGCATTCTGGGTATAATCCCAAACTCCAAATTGGGATGTTCGGTCATGTTCAAATCATTCGTCATAAGAATTGTGGGTGGGGGAACAATAACTTTTTGCTGGATTCAAATGTAATCCTTAACGGTCAGAAAAATCCCCACATCATGACTTGACAAATCATCATTTTAACGTGCAATACTTTCTAACTGAAATCTCATTTATACTGTAAGCTGAAATACTGGAGGACTGAGTTCACATTTTTGAAACAGGAAGTTGTCATATGTTTTCTTTTTTTGCACATTTGAGAAAAACTGTATTTTGGAAGAAAAAAAAAATACTGTTTTCCTTTTGTAATATCATTAATGACAATAACAGAATGTGAGATTTTTCCCTTTCTTTAAAAAAAAAAAAAAATCCCTGTGGCTTTTTTCATTCTTGTTTATTTCATATTGAATGTATTGTTTCGATTTTTTTTTTTTTGTAATTTGTTTCTAGACTTTTTCCAGATCAGTTTAGTTTGGTTTAGTTGTTTACGTGGAAACTAAGGCTTTTGTAGCATTACTGTACTATCAGTCCTTTCCTTTCAATCTCAGTGTTATACTTTAGATAACAAAGTTCATTTTTTTATGATACATGTTACTGCCACCTGCAATAGCTCTACTAATCACATCTTGTGACTTTATTTCTGTAAGTGTGAGTATGTCTTACTTCTGAACGTCTGTCAAAGTGTTTGCACATCTGTTGCGCATCTCTTTGCACTATTGTGCCTCTGTGAAAGAAAACCGTGAGCGAGAGAGAGAGTTCATATGTGCGAGTGAGTGTTATGTGCAGGATTGCCTGTCTGAAAACTAACTTCTTTTGATACTATTGATGTGATCATTACTGTCCATCAAAGCATTTCTTAAAGGTTTATTTATATCGCTTTAATAATTGCTTCAAATTTGCACAACTCTAATCAAGGTGCAGCATCAGTGTCCTTTAAAAAAAAAAAAAAAAAAAATTAAGATTGTGTCTGAAAATATATGTATAGTGAAAAGATAAGCTTTATAGAATGAGCAAAGTGTTTAGTCTTATGGGCAGTGCCTTATTAATGTTTAGAAACAGGTTATGATTTAGTAATTTAGTCGTAGGTACACAAGAGATTGTTACAAATGTAGGTAAATCTGCCATCGAAGTGCCTTTCAAACTCAGCTGTTGGCGTTTCAAAGTGTCCGCACTACGCAGCAGATTTAATGGAAAATGGCCGTATGTGTCTGCCGCATTTCCTACTTGTGTTTATTCCGATCAAGGTGGTGCTATGAAGCTTTCATGTTCTCCACTCATCATAAATTTATACATTTCCAAAATGGCAGCGCTGGAACTTCTCTCCAGTGGCCAATCACAGACCTGTATGTTTCAATAAAGTTTCTAATCAAATTCAGGCTATGAGTGATGCTTTTTTTGCAGACTGATTTTTTTTGTGTGACAATTTTATGGCTAAAGGGCTAAAAAGTATCTATACTGTTGCAAAATATGCAGCAAGTGAAAAAAAATGAAACTCATATTTGGCAATTTGACATCTAGTAACAGCAGTGACCTTCAGTGTGACATTTATATATGTATGTATATATATATATATATATATATATATATATATATATATGAAGACTTCAGATGCAAAAGCCTCTAAATGCCATCTGAAATTTTCTTATAGAATGATCATTTTTATAAAGCTTGTGTATTTAAGTTCAGTAATTTCACTTAAATGACAATTAATAGGTAATCTTCATTGCCATTTAAGTGAAATTATTGAATTTAAATATACGAGCTTGATAAAAATGATCATTCTATAAGAAAATTTCAGTTGGCATTTAGAGGCTTTTGCATCTGAACTCTTCATATATATATATGCAGTTTATTATTACCTGAAATATTTAATATTGTATTATTTAGTAATAATATTAATATATTTCAAATATTATTTATTACATTAACTGCAGGAAATTGTAAGTGAACTGCAAAAAAGCCAAAAGGTAAAATAAAAAATGTAAAGAAATGGTGACTAGTTACAACCCCGAAATATATACTTTCCTTTAAACATTTATTTATTATATTGCTGCACACAGTTTATTTATGACCTGCATTATTTATTATTTCAATAATAATTCTATTTTTATTTATTTAAAATTTATACTTTTTACATTAAAAGATAAATTAAAAGAAATGCTGACTAGTAAGTTACATTCCCTAAATCAGACGTATATTTCAACCTATATGCTAAAAAAAAGAAGAGAAATTTAGTTTACACAACAGACAAGTTAACCTTTTTTTAACTTATTTATTTTATATATATTCTCAGCGCATTCAGCAAATCAGCCCAAGCAAATTTCCATGTTATTACTGATCACTAATAATCATGGCCATGTTGGTCAATGACTAGGGCGGCTCCTGACACATTCCACACCTCATGTAGCATCCAAGAAAATCATTCAAATGTATCCAAGCTGTGGCTTTTATTGGACCTTCAACAGGCCCATATGTCATTTAAAGCTGTCTCAACTTACTCTCAAGCATTTGATTAGGATTGTCCAGACACGGGGTTTGGCATGGTGATGTCCGGCAGCAGATGACAGCTCGTAATGATGTCGATCTTCTCAGACACTGACTTCAGGTCCTCTAGAATGAGTCTAATGCTGTGGGACGCGTTGATGATGCCTGTCTGAGAGTTGTTGAGCTGAGTGGTGGCCTGTCTTATGTCCCTGGCAGCGTTCTGATACACCTGTTTCAGGCTTTGATTGATGTCAGTGCACAGTCGTGCATTGCTCTCCAGCAGTTTCTGCTGAAGTAATGAGTTAAAGCGACCCGAGTCAGGTCTGGACACAGGCGAGGATCGGTCCTCCTGTCCGCACACTGTGGCAGGTGTGTTTCTGATCACGATGAGAGGAGGCAGATCTTTGCGGAGCATCTGCTGTTGGCTTTCAGAGGCCAGTCTGCGCGCTCTCTCCTCCTCATCCTCGCTGTCGGTCTCGGACGCTTCTCCTGCCACCTTCATACCTGATGAGGATGATGATGATGATGCATGGACAGGAGGGGCAGAGGTGATGTACACTTCATCATCCGAATCAGTTTCTGATGCTTCTCCCTGTACCACGATTTGGAATTTGTTGCTTGCCATTATTGCACACCTGGAAGATACATGTTTAAATAAGTTGATTACTCATAAGCTTTACCATAGTATAGTTATGGTGTCAGTATACATTTAAATACCATGGTATTTTTAATGTATACCACGACATTGAATGATTACCATTTTCATATACTACATACATTTACTATGTATAGTAATACACTGTAAATACACTGTACTCTAAAGTACTTAATGGAGTATCATAGCACTTCCATGACATATGTTCATATATGCTATTTAGACTATTAGTTAACTTAATACAATACGCATTTACGTTTTGCTCTAAATTGCTTTTAGTTAAATTAGGATTATATTGTTTAGCGCGTATGTTTTGATATTAATAATGCACAGTAATTAAAAGCGATTAAAACCAAATGTGCGTCTTTTTCTAACCTGCTGGTGTTTGTATCCACAATCCAAATGTCATAGGATTTGTCACGAGAAACCAACTTCAAGCAGGAAGCAGGAAGAAATTTAAAATAAAAGTCCGTCAGAATCAGAAGTGTGTACGAATTCAAAATAAAGTTCGCAAGAAATATGCGAAAATAATAGAATAAAATACCATTTTAAAGTAAATAAAGTAAAATAAAATAAAATAAAATAAAATAAAGTGAATTCAAAATATAAGTCTAAAGAATCAGAAGTTTGTGAGTAAAGTCATGAGTGAAGTATGCTGGTTAAAGTTAGTCAAAGCAAGGAATTATAAACAAACACAAATGAATTAAGTAAACAATGTATGTATGTGAACAAACAAATAAATAAATATACACATGTAGAAAGTATGAGTTAAAGGGGTGGTATAATGCCCTTTTCACAAGATGTAAAATAAGAATTTGATGTCCCCAGAGTGTGAATGTGAAGTTTTAGCTCAAAATACCCCACAGATATTTAAGATAGCATGTTAAAATCGTCACTTTTTGAGGGTGAGCGGGGCAAAAACGCACCGTTTTTGTGTCTGTCCCTTTAAATGCAAATATGGCACAGAGGGCGGAGCTTCAACAGCTTGCACTCACACAGACATGCACTGAAAATTTCTAAAACTTTTAGCCTTTTATGTTCAAACCGAAGTCAGAAAGATGGAGAGACTCAAGAAGAAGTGACAACATGTAGAAGCAACAGGACATTTCTGAATTGTTAGTTGATGCATTTATGTAGCTTATGTGTAATTATCTTCTAGTCATTGATTAGCATATTCTGTCATGATAATCTATAAATCGCGTTCACGGGGGCGGGGTTTATGTAAATTGTAGGGTTGGTGATGTCACTAACCCGGGAGGAAGCTACTGTAGTTTCTACCAGCCGTTTGTTGTTGTAGTCCTTAAAAAGCAATTTCTTTAAAAGGAAATATCTCCCTTTGCTTTGAACTTTGAGTGTTGTAACTTTGCAGATGTTGTTTATTCTCAAACAGCAACATACACACTAACTAAAGTTAGAAAAGTGAAATCAAAATCAACCACCCCTTTAAAATAGTTTGTTTGGCTATTGCATGTTTCATTATCTGGTGAATAACAGTAATGCTCAGAATTAAGGTGTAATCAGAATAATCTAAGCAGAACTTTGCTCACTGGTTGCTCATTTACAGCATATACAGACACACACACACGCAGAGAGTCTCACACTCAGTGTGTGCTGATTATCTTAAGAGAGGAACAGTATTTCCATGAAAACAGATCTCACACACCGGCAAAGGTAAACAGTGCATGCTACAAAAGTAAAATTAAGTGTTCGTTTTTTAATAACCTACAGATTGTGAATATGGACACTCTGAAGCGGTGGATGAGGGACTGGAAGTATCCCACTTCTCTGTTATGCATCTATGGGTTCTTCAGCACAGTAAAGCCTTTAGAACCATTTCTCATTCCATTCCTAACTGGACCAGACAAGAACCTAACCATTGAGCAGGTATAGTAACCAAAGTTTAATTATTAACTTAATGTTTTTGGATTTCCAAATCTAACTGCATGACTCATGTTGTTAAAGGGATAGTGCACTGCAGAAATTCCAATTCTGTCATATTCACTCTCATGTCATTCCAAACCTGTACTTTCTTGCCTCTGTGCAACACAAATGAGGATATTTTTAAAAAGGTCTAATAGGCCTAAGTGTTTTTTTGTCCATACAATGAAAGACAATGGATGTTTTGAATCCCACTGATTTTAATTGTATGGACAAAAAGTTCAAAACATTCAAAATATCTTCTTACATGTTCCACAGAAGAAAGAGAGTGACAGATTTAGAATGAGGGTAGGCCTACAGAAATGACTGAAATTTCATTTTTGGGTCAACTTTGCCTTCATTTGCAAAATTAATGACAGAGAAAGCATAACCTTTTATGGTCAATTATTGTGATTCTGATATAGTTACTGAGTTAGATTTGTACAATAAAAAAGTATATATACTGTTATAAAATGTGCAGTGGATAGAAACAATATTTCAAATTAGAATTAAAATGATTTGTTTTACTAATATATTGTACATATTATTATTTATTATTTATATAATATTATTATTTATATATTTTTTCTTGTTCTTTAGTAAATATATTAATTAATAATAGGATACATGCATTTTTTTTTGCATGAATCAATTATTGTAATTCTGATATAGTTAGATTTAGATTTGTGCAATAAAATTCTAAATTCTGTACACTGCTGTAAAATAGTGGATAGAAATAATATTCTATAAAAAAATCTATATTTGACAAGTTGACATGGCATTTCAAATAGTAACAGAATTGTGACATGATATATTTATTTAAAAAATTATAATTATTTTTTATTTACATATTGTATATCATTATTTGTATAATAATATTATTTCTATATTATTTCCAATATATTTTGTCTTGTATTATATTTATAGTAATTAATTATAGGCTACAAGTGTTTTTTTGTTGTTGTTGCAGGAATCAATTTGATTACTGATTAAGATTTGTGCAATAAATCTTGTTTGTTGTTGGTGGTAAGTAGCTGGTTTTTTTCCTCCTCAAGGTAACCAATCAGATATTCCCAGTGTGGACGTACTCTTACCTGACAGTGCTGGTTCCTGTCTTCCTCCTCACTGATTGGCTACGCTACAAACCCGTGGTTGTCTTCCAGTGTTTAGTCCTGTTTGCCACCACGGCAATGATACTGTGGTGTAAGGGTGTACGAGAGATGCAGGCTGTGCAGTTTACATATGGAGTGGTGACGTCGTGTGACGTTGCTTACTTCACGTACATCTACAGCATGGTGGAGTTGAAGCACTACCTGAAAGCCACCTCGTACTGCCGGACCGCACAGCTGCTGGGCTACACCGTGGGTTCAGTGTTAGGCCAGGTCCTAGTCTCTTTTGAACTGATGTCCTACAGCTACATTCTAGTGTTTACACTTGTTCTCACCGCCGTTGCGTTGATCTCCTCAATTCTTCTCCCAATGCCTAAGACAAGCATGTTCTTCCACCAAAGGAGCAGAGCTAGTAGAGAGACTGATGGTGAAGGGCATGTTGAGACAGTTAAACATCTGGAACCCGAGGAAGGGTCTATGACAGAGGTGGATCTTCAGAGCAATGACCAAAAAGATGCCGTAGAGGTGGATGGATCCAAACCGAAGCAGGAAATACTGGAAGGTTTCAATGAGTGTGATAGTAGTGCAAACATTTCCAAGACAGGTAGGACTACTCAAATCTGCCATATTAGTAATATCACATGGCTAATATTGTGTCACTGGGGTAGAAGCTAATAGAGTGCTGCAGGAATTAGTCCTAAAACCAAGAAATAAGATGCATTTTTGCACTTTTGGATCCATTGTCTCAAAGTCAATGGGTTTTTTGGTTAAATGCCTGAAATAAGGTCTGTGGTGAACACAAGTGCAAGATATTTTCATGTTTTATTCTGCGACATAAAAATACATCAGTAATAGCCCACTCCTTATTTTATTAAGCTTTTATGTGTCTTAAAAAGGCAGTTGCTAACAAGTGGCTAAATGGGACTACAGAGCTTCCAGAGGTTAAACATCACACTGAACATGAAAACTCATCTACTCTGTAGTCTGCTTTTACAGCATTGTTGTATTTATACTTGCACTCTTGCAAACAATTCTAACTCAAACTTTCCAACTTTCAGAAGTTGTTCAGAGTTTTCAGAAGCTTATTGGAGTCATGTGACTGGTGTAGTTCCTAAAAAAGTTGCTGCCTTAAATTTTTAAGTACAATCAACTTGGATGTTTAAGTCATTTAAACTTAAATTACATTAAAACTGACAAAAAAAGGGGGAAAAAGTACACTGTTAAAGCAGTGTAAAAACATATGTTGTTATAACTTTTTGATCATATATTTTTTTAGTGTAACTATTTGTTTAATTCCGACAATTGCATTAAGGCTTCAAAATCCGTTAAAGTTGTGAAGATTATCTTAATGAATAAAATGTATAAAAATCGAACTTTTTATGGTAGTTGTATACACAAGTATATAAAATTACACAAGTATATGCTGACAGAAATATCTAAGTATATTTGGGTATACATGCAGTATAAAACTTCTAAACTAGTAGTTTACTGCGAGTATACTTCAAAGTGTACTTTCGTAAACTAAAAAATGTACTACAAGTATATAACAACTAAACTATCAATAGAGTACAAACGTAAAAGGTTGTTGTAAAGCAGTACTCAAAGTTTACTACTGTTACACTTTAAGTATACTTTAAAACTATACTTATACACTACAAAGTGGGCCAATTTAGTCCCAGGTAGTATTGAAACAGTACACTAACAAGTATACTACTTACTACATAAAGTATACTTAAAATATACTTGAACTTTATTATGTAGACTTAAAATGAACTTGAACTACAAATTTTTTTGTAACGTAAAGTCTGTCTGCCGAAACATGCATGGATGAAACATTCACAATAAGATCATTAAGATGCATTTAGAAAATAGAAAGGGTGAATTTTTATTTCATGCTGATTTTAAGGATTACAAACTGCACATCTCTATAAAAGACAATAAACTGTCTTGCATTGGAAAGCTGATTCCATAAAATGACTAAACTAAACAAATACATATTAAACAGTTAAATGACTCCACATGATCTTAGTGGAGGTCTGATTGTCCTGATAATATCCCAGGTGGCTGTGGTGATGTTCTGCTCCGGTTGTGGGGGGATTTCCTGCAGTGTTACTCCTCCCGTACGCTGCTTATCTGGTCAGCGTGGTGGGCACTGTCTACCTGCGGCTACAACCAGACGGTGAACTACGTCCAGTCTCTGTGGGAGCATGTGGAGCCGTCTAGTAACTTCACGGTCTACAATGGAGGAGTGGAGGCCCTCTCAAACCTTTTTGGTGAGTACAAGGGACACTTAGGCCTATACTTGTTATGAACTTAGATAAAGTTGAACTTTATTGTGATAGATTTTTCTTCCCTATTGTGACGTATATCCGAGTGAAACTGCTTCTCAAACAAGAAATAAATGTAGGGGAGAGAGTGCCCGCCCACTTTTTAAGTTGTGCTGGTTCCGGAAGTATTTTTTCCATTCATTTCTACAAAAGGGATTTCCAAGCCAACCAGCTATGAGGTAAATCATAACACTACAAACTTTGATTTGAAGGAAAAAGTCTTTGAAAATCTGACAAAAATACAAAGGTGCAAGACTGTATACTTAAAAGCTTTAGTGAGGGAAAGAACTACAATCCCATGAAGCATTGCGAACTGCATAATCAAATAAAAAATGATGGAGAAATATAAAACTACGCATTTAAAAAGGTTGATTATAGCTATATAGGCTATATATAAACAATATATATAGGCGGGGCTAAAGAGCTCTTTGGCATGTTTTTCTTGTTTTGACTGATTGGTGTAATTGTCTGTACAGCATCATGGGTAATGTAGTTTTATACCACGAATTCCGCTGTTAAACACATTTATTTTAAAACTAAGTTGAAATAATGCGGGCTGACGGCTTGCAACTGACTGTTGCACTTGTCTTGCACTCTATTGCTGTGTGTGATCTCATGTGAGTGACGCCAGTAAATCAGTTAAGAGAAGAGTTGCAAGTGGAATTTTTATTAAAATTCTAAAGTCAAAATTTTCGTCATTTTGTCATTTTAACCTTCTCGTTATCTTTGAGTGTCGGTCAAAAATTAGCACATTTTTATTTCTTTTTTTCCATTTATTCTTTTAATCCATTTATTAACTTTTTGAGCATAGACCTGAAAATTAAATTTCCAACTTAAACTGTTGTAAATCTTGAATGCTTTAGAGCAGAGACTTAAGTTTGATCTCTTTTCAAAGATGACACTTGGCAGTTTATTGCTGAAGTGAAAACAGTTTTTCAAAAAGTGAACGTAAAAAAAGTTACAGAATTTTACGGTTATTATTCTGAATTTTTTTTATATGAAATATATATTTTCAAAAACATGTTTTACTCTAAAACTGTAAGAAAATCAAAGCCATAAATTTAAACAAGTTGTGTTCAAAATTTGAGCCTGATATCTAAAAAAATTTGCTTTCAGTAAGATTTTATTTAGCTGCAGTACCAAAAGTTTTCACTAGGTGAAATTCATCTCCCATTAAAGGGGTGGTTAATTATGATTTCACTTTTCTAACTTTAGTTAGTGTGTAATGTTGCTGTTTGAGCATAAACAACATCTGCAAAGTTACAACGCTCAAAGTTCAAAGCGAAGTGAGATATTTGCTTTTAAAGAAATTGCTTTTTAAGGACTACAACAACCGGCTGGTAGGGACTACACGACATTCCTCCCGGGTTAGTGACATCACTAACCCAAAAAATTTACATAAACCCCGCCCCCGGGGAACGCGATTTATAGATTATCATGACAGAATATGCTAATCAATGACTAGAAGATAACTACACATACACTCAAAAAATAATCTGTTGAACGAATTTAATTAAATTAAGGAAAGGTTTTCCACGAAATTGAATTACATTTTTCCAACAAAATGGAATTAGTTTGAAATAATTTGTTGTAATCTTGTTGTATGAATTTAAATTAATTTAGTCATTCCTGCTAGACAAAGTTTTGTCAGGTTAAAGGTGCTGTAAGCGATGCCACGCGTTTTTTAGGCCCAAACATTTTTTGTCACATACAGCAAACATCTCCTCACTATCCGCTAGCTGCCTGTCCCCTGAACACACTGTAAAAAAACGCGGTCTCTCTAGACACCACAGGCTCCACAAACGGCAACAAAAACAAACTGGGCTCACCCGCACCATGAAACACAACAAACAGTGCTCCAGCCAATCACCGACAAGAAGTATTTGAGGGGTGTGGTTTGGGGGTTAGTGCGCGTGCACATGAAGGGGGTGTGGAGGAGAGAGAAGCATGAAGAGGGAAGTTTGAATTATGGCCGACACACGACCAAAGAGACGACGTTCCGATTAACAAATTGCAAAGAAGAGGGACAAGGATAAGGGACGAGGATAAGGAACGCGCGAAATACCGAATTTACATCGGAAAAAACTTCGAAAGGTGGCGAGAACTCCGCCGGCAGAAGGGCTTCCGATCCACATTCAGTTGCTCTGTTTTTGCAGAACAGGTAAATCCATATTTCTTTCTAAACTGACGTTCATGTTCGCCAAACCAACACAAGGTCAAGGATGTAATTAGCTAGAACTATGCAGTCAGCGTTAGCTTTGGTGAATACAACATATAACGTTATGTTTCTAGCAGCTAGCGATCAATCTCTATTGTAAATGATCAAGCAAATTCACAGTAGGGCGACAATTTGTGTGAATGATTGTTTTCATCCACTCTTTGTTATGAATTTGAATGTTCATTTATAGGCTGTTGACAACTTTGACTAAATTTGTTTACGACGCCGCCGTTGTTTATTCTCACTGGGAAACGCGAAGCTAACGTTATCTTGCTATTATTGCGTCCTTGTATGGGAGCTATAGTTATAGCTTCAGGTGGCGAAACGATTTTAAAATAATGTTTCTCTTTTTCTGCATTCTGTTCTGCAATATATAAAACCCTTTATCTAACTTGGCGACATTACACATTGAATGAAGTATTCAATGTAAACTTGTAAACAATGTAAACTCAGTAAAACTTAACTTTGTTTGTAGTGACTAGACTTTCCTTTATGCCGGAAGGGAGGGGAGGAGGGAGGAGACGGGATGAGGAGGAGGGAGGGTCTAGCTAGCCTCCGTTTTGTTTGACAACAATTCGAATGTCAACAAGAAGTTACGACTCCCAGCATCGCTTACAGCACCTTTAACTAGTAACTACATTTAGTTTTTGTCCTGCCTTAAATCACCAACATTATAATTTTAGTTAATTTGACTCTACGGTCACTTCTAATAATAGACACAACTAGTATTCAATTGAATTATAACCATTTTGTACATAGTAATATAATATTACTTGTGCAGGTCTGCGAGTGAGGTTTACACATAGTGTATGCTGAGTGCCCACAGCCTGAACACGAGGTTTAATGCACATATAGTGTAATAATGAGCCCACAGCCTAAACACAGTCGCCACTCTTCTGCATAATGGTAACCACAAAATTCAAAAACATTACAGAAAGTCCGCTAAGTTTCTAACATAACTGAACATTAAACACTAACATTAACTAACAACATCTTTCCATTTACTGAAAAACACATAAAATAACACTTTTTCCCTAAATTGACCCTCTTAATAATGCAGTCCCTTGCAAAGCATGCTGGGAACTACAGATCCACTGCCCAGTTAGATGTCAACAACAATGATTCATGTAGTTTTCACACAAATTAATTAGGTTGATTGAACACAATTAAATTAAGTTGTGACAATATTAAACAATCGTGTTACTTTTGCTTATTTTAATTAATTATTTTAACGAGAGGCCAAAATTCGTTTTTTGAGTGACATCCGGTTAAGACGAACGAAAAATATTCATGTTGACTCAATTAAAAAAAATTACATTGATTACATTTAATGAAATTAAGCTGGAATCATTTCTATGAAGGGTTGTGTCGTATATGCTCATTTTAATTAATGAAATTGAACAAAACATTTTTTTGAGTGTAAGCTACATAAATTCATCAACTAACCATTCAGAAATGTCCTGTTGCTTTTTACATGTTGTCACTTCTTCTTGATTCTCTTCATCTTTGTCTGACTCCGGTTTGAACATAAAAGGCTAGAAGTTTTAACAATTTTCAGTGTGTGTCTGTGTGAGGCTCCGTCCTCTGTGCCGGGAGCAGCAGCTCATTTGCATTTAAAGGGACAGACACAAAAACTGTGCGTTTTTGCTCATCCTCAAAAAGTGACAATTTTAACATGCTATGTAAAAATATCTGTGGGTAATTTGAGCTAAAACTTCACATACACACTTAGACATTAGAGACTTATTTTACATCTTGTGAAAAGGCCATTATACCACCCCACCAATAGAGTATTGCGACAATTTTTTCAAGACCATTTAACCTGTTCGAATCATGTCCATGATTTTTTTGTGTGTGTGTTCACACAGTAGGTTAAGTGCCAAAACCTTTACCAAGTTTCGTACCATTCCGATGAAGAAGAAGAAGAAGAAAAAAAAAATCAAAAATGACCGCAGAACACCAGAGGGTTAGGTGCGGTCACATTTGCGGCAAAATAACAGTATGCTGTAAAGCACCGCTCAAATATAGTCAGTTTCAAAACAAGCTTTTTTCTGTTGGTCATCGCCTGACCAACTTGAACACGACCGAAATCTGCAAAACTTTTTCGCCCCCACGCAAAACTCCCGATCGCGTGGCAACGGTACTTTACTGTCCATCATCACTGTCTGCACCACAGGGGCCGCGGCGGCGTACGGGATCGGGTTTGCATCTACAGACTGGTCTCGCTGGGGTGAGATGGCTCTGGGAGCGCTCTCTGCCCTGGAGGCCGGTGCTCTCTTCGCTATGGTCTTCAGCGCCAACATCTGGGTCTGCTACTGTGGCTACATCATCTTTAAGAGCCTGTACATGCTGCTCATCACCATTGCCATGTAAGTCCTGTCCAAAATATGTGACGACTTATAAGCACCTGCTTGCATACCCAGCTCAGATGAAGTGTATTTCTTAGTAAGTTAAATGTTATCATGAAGCACATTTTGCTGAAAATAATCTATTCCTGCTTCAAACTTCAGAAATGTGTATTATCTTATCTGACCACTTGCCGTTTCACCTTAATTGGAGCAATGGTAAAGATTTTGGACCTGTAATGCTGATAGTCAAGTTTCAGATCCATTTATTTTAGTTGAAACCTGATGATGTAAAGCATTATACACCTTCTTTACAGTAGGCTAGATGCCATAAAAAAGTACATATTTCAAAGGTTAAGAGGGCAAAAAAAAAAAAAAGCCTGTTAATGGTAGAATCAGATGTGTTTAATGATGTTTTAAAGTATAAATTTCAAATAACTGTCAAATAATGAAAATAATTATAGCAACCTTGCACTCATAAAGGGCAATGTATAGATAATTAAAATATGGTCTTAACTTTCAAGAATTTCTCAGGTCTGGAAATTACAATTATAAAATTCCCTAATATTTAATAGTTTTCATTGACGGTGACAACTCAGTAAATTTCAAAAACTCATCACAGGGTTCCCTAATAAATATCCATTATTTTTCCAGTCTCTCATTACAGGATAAGGATTTATACAGATTGCACTCGCACAAAACAACTTTAGCCAACGATATTAGATATTTGAATGAAATATTACACTAAATTAAACAGCAGGAAGAAAAGAGAACATATCTACACTCAAATCCGCTCTTCCTTAAACAGCATTAAGCCAGTGAATGCACAATCATTTCCATGTCCTTTGTCTCATAGGTTCCAGATAGCAGCGGGGTTGAACATGGAGCGTTACGCCCTTGTGTTCGGAGCCAACACCTTCTGTGCTCTGGTCCTCCAGACAATCATCACCTCTGTGGTGGTGGATAGCAGTGGGCTTGGTCTGGATATTGTCACACAGGTGAGGTTACACTCTTTTATGTAAATCCAAATTATTTTATATGGTAAACAACAGCATGACACAGATGCTAAATTTCTATTGGATACAAAACACTAGGGCTTTTCACACTGCGCTTAACCCCGGGTAAAGGAACAATTCAGAAGTGGGTTTAGCACCGCTTTTTACCCAGGATTGTGAAACCCTGCTCCGGAGTGGGGTTGGCACTGCTTGAAATGATGTGCAGTGTGAAAGGTTGCGATGTTAGGAGCGATTCACACACGAAATGGAGGTCTGTGCAGTGAAAAAAGAAAAGAAAAAAAAGTGGCAGGGTCTAGAAACGAGCTTTTTAAAAGTTGAACTAAGGGATCCGTTTACACGACACCGTTTTCAACTAAAAACTGAACACTTTTTATGCGTTTTGGCCATTCATTTACACGACAACTGTGTTTTGGGGGCCCGCAAGTCTTTGAAAACGATACCGTTATTGTCTCCGTGTAAACCACAAAAACGCGAATTTGTTCCTTTAAAAAGTGGCATCGCCACCTACTGGCCTGGCAGCAGAATACAGTGTTTTTAGTAATTTTCGTGGATCGGTGTGAGCAGGATTTTTTTTTTGACAACGTTGTCGTCTGTATGCGAAAAATGCAAAGAAAAAACGTTTGTTTTCAGTACATCGTTGTCCTGTAAACGTAACCTAATTTAAACAACCAATCACCAGCTTCATGTGCTTTGAACAGTCACGAAAACACGATATGTATATCAACAGCCGATTTAGCATTTGATAGGAAAAGAATCAAACTCTGTCAAATGGAGTATAGAAGATACCGTTTCATTCTTAACTTCAAAAAGTCCATTCAGAAAAAAAAAAAAATAGTACAGTCGGCAATGTGTAACATGTATTTATGTACATAAAGTAAAAATCGTCCAATCAATGACCCTGACTCCGCAGATATGCAAATAAGAACATTAACCCAGGGTTTATGAATGTACAGTGTGATATGAACACCCATAATTAATTGGTAACCCTGGGTAAATAATGAATGTGAAACTAAAAAACTAAAATGTGACAAAAACAGTGATTGCATTCAAACTGTTGTTGTGTTACTTGTCTTACAGTTTACCGTCTACGGGGGATATTTTTCAGTTATTGCAATCGTTTTCTTCTTGAGGGGTTTGTATACTACAGTGTGCCGAAAACCTGAGATGGAAACACCGAGAGAGAATCCAGAAGAAACTTTTAAGGCAGAAGATGATGCTCAAATCATCACTGGAACGAAATTCTGAACACAAGGAGCAGGAAGTACAAGAGGTTTAAGCCATCACACTTAATTATGAACAAACAGAAGGACAGCATAAAAATATACTTTTTTTTTTTTTTTGGTAAAATTCATTTTAATATATATTGTATATATATTTATTTATATATACATATACACACATTAACTTAGATTTCTGTAACATAAGTGGTCTTGATTCAGAGTCTCATGAGTTCTCATTACTCCTCATAATGGAAAAAACAATCTTTTTTGCCTCATAAAATCCAAAAGCACAAAAAGGCGATGTCAAAAAAGGGATTCCACATTCTTGCTTAATGTTATTCACAGCATGGCGGACGTCAACGGCGTATATGCAGCATATGTGTGTGTACATGTGTGTATGTGTTAAAGATACAAATACTGATATGCACAAAGATCTAAAATTTAGCAATTTCTAATATGAAAGAGTTATGTACAGAATTGCAGCATTAACATGAACAGGAGGTTTGCAATAACTTAGTTATCCGCCACGTCGTGCAGATGATTTCCAGGCCAGTTAACAGGAATGACAAAAAAAAAAAAAAAAAAAAGCTCCTTTTCTCCAGACAACCCTGCATAATGTTTTGTTTTCTGTTGCTATGGATGTTGCCATAGACAGGATCATGTATTTATTGTTTTGCTGTTTTTTTTTTTCTTATTCTTTTGCTCTTAAAATTCAATAAAAAATTCTTTAAGAAATTGATGTTTTTTTTTAAAGCTACTTGCAGAACAAAACAGTGCAAGAGGTGCGAACGAGTCGCAGGTCGCCCGCTGGAGGACGAAAGAGTGCTATAAGAAGGGGTTTGTGGATGAGCCTCCTGCAGGAAACTGTGCTGCTGGCGCCCCTGCCTGGAAGACAAAACATCAACAAAAACCTCAAGATTTAACTTCAAAATAACATTGTTTTGGAAAAAAATACTAAATAGATAAAAATAAGAGACTTAAAATAACATTTGGAATAAAGTCTAGACTTAAAATTATTAATTACAATGTATAATAATTAATTAATTATAAATGATTAAATTTAGATTCAAAATAAAATTATTTTGTAAATAATACAGAATAAATAAAATAAACAAATAACAATAATATAATTAAATTAACATTTGGAATAAAGTGTAGGCATAAATTATTAATTATAAATGTATAACAATTATAAATTAATAAATTTAACTTCAAAATGTTTTTTTTGTAAAATGAATAAATAATTAAAGACTAACTATTAGGAATTAAATGTAGATTTTATAAAAGAAGCAAATGAATAAATACATAAAAAATGAGTCTAATTAACATTTAGATTAAATGTAAACTTTAATAATTTATATATTATAATTATACATTTTATTATAATTCATTATTATCAATTCATTCTAAATAACAGTTATAGCTTCAAAATAAAAATATTTAGTAAAATAAATAAATAAAGAGACTCAAATGAACATTTGCGATAAAAATTTAAACTTTATAAAACATTTAAAATAAATAAGCAAAAAAAAAAAAAAAAAAAAAAAAGAACATTTGGAATAAAATGTAGATTTAAAATGTATAATTATAATATATAAATTATTAATTACAACTGATAATTCTGAATAAATTCTAAATAAAAGATTTAGCTTCAAATTGTACATTTTAAATGTAAAATAAATAGACTCAAATTAACATTTGGAATTAAATGTAGACTTTATATATATATAAAAACATTGCAAAAATGAGTTCTTTAACTTACCAGGAAGGGATTGTTGGTTACTCCAGGTGCTGTCATGTTCTGTCCAAATGGTGCGACCTTACCCTGACCAAACGCAGCAAAACCTCCTAACAAAACAAATATGTGACTACAAAAAAATGTGAACATGTGAAAATCTTAATAGCTAAAGTACAGCTGAAACATTCTACAAAAAGCTGCATGATGGTGGACTGAATTGTAAAGCATTAATGTAACAGCATTAAAATCTTTTCTCAGCCCCTACCGTTGGGTTGTTGGGGATACGCGTGCGGCTGGGCGTACGGCTGTCCAGGAAACGCTTGCTGGAAGTTTCCACTGAAGCTGGTGGGAAGGTTATATGCAGCAGCGTTTCCAAAACCAGTGGGCATGCTCATGGACGGTGGACCGAAAGAGGCTACGGGACACAAAGAGTCTCAGTTTGACTTACATACACACACATGTGACTTTCAATGCAGTTTCCTTTTTAGCCAATCGGTGAGATGCACTGACATCATGTTTCAGGTTAACTTCACTGGAAAAAAAATCTTTAAATAACAGCTAAACTATATTATATGAACTAACCTAATATTATTTACCAGTGGATCTGAAATGGAATTGCAATGGAAAAAAACATACAAACTAAATTAAGACACAGAGCTTAATGTTTTTTTCCAACTCTCCGAAAAGCGAAATGTTTAAGAGGCAGAGCAAGTTACTACATTTTAGTTTTAAATTTAGAAGACCAATCTCAAGTGACACGCACTGATGAATCATTCAAAATAAGAACAGTAAATAGGGTCATGTTGACTATTTTTGTCCTGAGTACAGAAATCTGTGGCGCTAAATCGGTAGAGCAGATGACAAATCATGACTAAAGCAGAAAAAGAAGGAAAGAAACAATACACAGCCCTCAGAGAAGAACAAACAACAGTTTATAATATATAAACATACACAAAATTGAAATTGATCAAAAGTGACAGGATCATGTGACACTGAAGACTGGACACTGTAAAACATGATAGCCCTCAATTAAGAAAATAAAAGATCTGGCATCGTTTGTTTTCAGATGCCACTTGCTTTGATATTTTGTATGTAATGAAATATAAATTTTTAATTGCCTACTGAACGTAAATGCATTTGGTTAATTTTCTGTGACAGCTGAAGACATGGGATATCAATGCAAAGGATAATAAGACAATACATTATCTGGGGTTCATCCACCTCAGACAACACAAGCACACCTTTCTTTAATGGGGTCAGAAGGTCGGGATGACCGCAGAATTGTGGTCAGTGATGTTTATATTATCCTGCTAGTCTATGTCAAGGCTAAGCCCCAGAAAAGGAAGAGAAATAAGGGAGAAAATGAGGGAAAGAGAGAGATGGACATACCAAAGTGAGCCGCAGTGTAAGCCTGACCCTGCAGGGGTCCTATCATGTCTGAACAGCATGTCAAGAACACAGCCAAACAAAACCATCAGTCGCAGCGCACTTGCTCTTTTGTTTTCTCATTTGTGGCCTATATACAAAACTCTCCTCCTTATTCACATTTAAATAAAGACGCCTTTCCTTTCTGCCTTTTTTCTTTCTCTCTCTGGAACACGAACACACACACACACACACTCAACATTTATCCGCCGCAGGGATATAGAAATCTCTGCAGCTCTTCTGCGGTGCCTTTGTATCTCGCGTGTGAGAGCGATCTCAAGCTGTTAGCTCCTAGCATGGAGACTGGGCGTATCTGACCCACTTAAAAATCTTCACAAAGCCCTCTGGTGTGTTAAATAAATAATGAGACACAAAACAAGAGCTGCTTCTCGTGTCTTAAACTCTTCCGAAACAGAGGACAAAGCCTGCTTTGAATTCAGAGAAGATTCTTTGAGAATAAACGCCGGGGTTTGACCGATCGACTTATTTAAACTCTAAGATTTAGCAGGTACATGTAAGCTACGCCTATACCTGCTGTGGCCACGCCCACTCCTGGCGCTGCTCCTCTCCCATTGGTCTGAAATGGGTTAGTGGCCTGCGGAGCCCCGGGAGCGACGAATGGATTCGTTGAAGGCCCTGTTAGAAAACGCAGTCGAGATGTAGGAGATGCGATGAAGGCGGCAGAATGGAAATCTCCAATAGATCTGAAAGACGTTTACCTGCAAAACCCTGAAGCATGCTGGGTAAACCCTGTTGTGCTTGAGCCGGAGCAACAGCTGTAGAGGATCCAAACATAGACCTGAATGAGAGAAAGAGTGTTCAACACGATCGAGAAAAAGACGATGAGAGGAAAAGAGACCTGTCTCTTTATAGTCTCACCCTTGCGTTGTGGTGGCAGTGTTGTAGCCGCTCACATTTGGCGCTGAGGTGCAAAAGACCGTGTTCAGTTCAGCTAGAGCAGCGTAGCGGTCGCCGCCGCCAAACAGAGCTGCCTGTGGAGGGGGCGGACCCACACCTGCTGATGGAGGGGCCGAGCTCGTACCTGTGGAGGGAGACAGAAATTGTTTTTTTTAAACCCCGGCACAGGATACAGATGCATTATCTGGAAAGTTGTGCATTTCAAATATTTAGAAAAATTTGTCATGCTTAAAAAACTTCATATCAAGCCTAGATAGAGATGAGCTGTAAAGAGTGTGTGAAAATGCACCTTGTTCAGGTTTGGTGCCGAATACGTTGTCAAGGTTGGCCAGGGCTGCGTATCGGTCCGCAGGGACACTGACTGCTTCCACAGAGTTACTCTGGGTGGAGCTAAACGAGGGAAAATCAGCACTGCACGATTTGGGGAAGTTATCGAAGTTGGCAAAGTTGGGATTAGCTAGTCCTGATGAGCTACCTGAGGAAGGAAAAGAAAAGATGAGCAACAGAGGGAGAGAAAAGATTAAAGAGCAATGTTTCCTCTAAGTTTTGTTGTTTTGGAGCCAACAACGCAGTAGAAAGTCCATTTCACACGTTTTGTTTTGGGCAGACCCTGTTTTTTTTTTTTTACAGAACAGTAAACTCAGCTAAAAACACGGAAACCCAAATTATTTATTAATTATTTATTTATTAATAATATATAAATATTATTTAGCAATTATCGGGGCCAGACACAAAGAACACGATAAGTCATGCCACCATGGCTGGGAGTGTCAGACCAACTAGGCAAAATGCCTGAAAAATCATAAATACAGTCACTAGTTATTTTATTTAAAGTTTTCAACCAATAGATGGCACTTTGACCAATTTGATGTGGTGTGGTCAGAGTAAGGTGACAAAGACACATTGACACATTTTTGGTGTCAACATGACAAAGCATTGCAGAGATACAGCCTCAGAGTCATTTTGGCTTCATGCCTCAACTTTGTTGCTGCTGTATACAAAAACTTTAACTTTTTGTCAGCACAGTCTGAAGATAATCTGACTAGAATTTGGTGCAAATCGGACACGGTCTAGGAGGAGTTCGAAAAAGTAGGTTTTGAAAGAAAATCAAAATGGCAGACAGGAAGTTCGGCCAACTATAGCAAAATTGGTATCTATGTTCTCGGCATCTAGTACTGTCAGGGCATGGTGCCGAAGACACACACCGAGTTTCGCAACGATACGCCAATGCGTTCATAAAATATAGCATTTTACGACAAAATGGCCAATATGGTATACTCAAAAATGCTGCACCGAATCTAAAGACACCAGTTTTGTGACTTTTGGACAAATTATTCAGAAGTTATAAGCAAAAAGATAAAATTTTCATATCTCCTGACCACTAGGTGGCACTGTGCCGAAACGGTGCAGGTGGCCTCAGGTCATGGTTGCCATAACACACATCAAGTTTGGTCAGAATTCGCTAAAGCGTTGCGGAAATATAGCCTCACGTTCATTTTGGCGTTCTTTTTGTTGAAATCGTTTGCCCGTTATTGGAAACGGTTTGACGAATCAACTTGAATTCCATACCTTTTTGTCGGCATAGTCTAAAGATGATCTGTTCCAATTTTCATGAATATCGAAGTAACGGCCTAGGAGGAGCTCGAAAAAGTCAGAGCAAAGGAATCAGATGAAAAAAGTTTTTTCAAAGAAAATACATTTTGTTTCTAGCCCTTACGGTTCAAAAGTTATTAGCATAAATGTGAGTACAAATTTGGACAGTTGGTGGCGCTAGACACTCCAAATTTGCCATGCTGACAGTTCAGGCTGTCCTCTATCAGTGTGCCAAATTTCATAACTTTCCAACAAGCGGTTCTAAGGGCTGCTTTAGACTCAAGAGTGGAAGAAGAAGAAGAAACTGAAGAATAATAAGAACACCAACGGAGACAATAAGGTGCCTATCTTCGGTGATTGGCCCCTAATAATCATAATTATTACATAAATAATTATAAAATTTGCTCAAAAAAATATTTTATTGAATTATTAACATAATTTCTATATTTTTCATATTATATAATTCAGTTTATTTGTGATGCAGCCCGGAATTAAACCACACCGTGTTCGTTCGTTGGCCCTTTTTTCCTCCATTCTGTCACCTGATGGAGTTCGGGTTCCTTGCCACTGTTGACTCTGGCTTGCATAGTTGGGGAAACTTAATATTCAACAATATTATTGATTTGACTGTACTGATGCTGTTGTATGAGAACTGAACTGGAAGATGACATCACTGTTTTCTGCAAAACTGCTTTATAGATGAAATTAACCAATTTAATAACTGATTATCTTTACAACGGAACTGACTTGAGCTGAACAATGACACAATTTTCTTTTTAAAGCTACTTTGCAGCCGAATTGATCTTGGTTTGCATCATTTTCCTGTTATCACTGTAAAGCTGCTTTCAAACAATCTGTATTGTATAAAGCACAATAAAAAATAAAGGTGACTAATAATTATATTCTTTAATTACATTTATATTACATTAATTTTAAGAATATACAAATTATGTTTATTTTTAATATTAAAATTATAACAAAATATAAAGACTTGTTTTGTCAAGACAGAATTTTCCCAACACGGGTCAGCTTTATCCACGTTATTCCGTCTACACAGGAGCAACAACAGAAGCACACAGCTTAGAGGGGAATTCCTGAGGAGCTATATAAGGACAATCGGATTTCATTCACACCACTGCATGATAGTGTCAGGAAAACCACTTCAAACAGCAAATGAACAGAGTGTGTGCACAAGACACACACACACACACACAAGCTGTGACTTACTGTGCATGGCCAGTGGAGGCAGCGATGAGGTAAACTCGCCCACACTGCGACTAAATGGGAGACTGTTGTACACTGACGTACGCACAGGAAATGAGTGAATGACGGCACAGGTATGAAAAGCAGGAAAGAAAAAGTAATAGAAATTATTAAAAGTTTGGGGTCAATTTGAATGTTGAAAGAAGACTAATGCTCACACGGGCTGCATTTATTTGATCAAATACAGTAATATGAAATTTGTTACAATTTAAAATAACACTAATATATTTTAAAATGTCATTTATTTGGGTGATGGCAGAGCTGAATTTACTCCAGTCTTCAGTATCACACGATCCATCAGAAATCATTCTAATATGCGGATTTGATGCCCACAAAACATTTATTATTATTATAAATGCTGAAAAAAGTTGAGCTGCTTAATAATTTTTGTGGAAACCGTGATACATACATTGTTATAATTATTTGATGAATAGAAAGTTCAAAAGAACAGCATTTACTTGAAATAGAAATCTTTTGTGACATTATAAATGTCTTTACTGTCATATTTTGATTAATTTAATGCACTCCCGCTGAACAAAACAGAACTTAAAAACAGAAGAAAAATAAGCCAAGCTGAAAGTGAGGAACTGAAATGACAGAATAATAAAAATATATATTTTTTTATATTAGAGAGAATTAAAAGTATAATTAAAACAACACTGATAAAAAGAAGGAATGGTTGAGAAGCGACAATGTAAACAATAAGCAATGAAAAAAAAAAAGACAAACAGAATGACTTTGAAAATCACATTTCTAAGTTAACAGCACAACTTGGACAAGGAGTCATTTCTTAAAGGGAGGCTTGAGGTGAATGGATGTTCATATGCCTGGCTGTGAGCTTGTGTTATACCTGGTTGTGTGGGCTGAAATGAGTCCTGTGGCGCTGATGGAAACGCTGCTGTGGTTGGAGCAGCAGGACATTTGAACGCATCAAAATTGGCAAAGTCTGCATTAGCATTAGCATTCACATTCTGCGCTGTTGGGGTCCACCACAAACAAACACACACACAAACAAACAGAAAATGGGATGAGGAATAACAGAGAAACAGGAATGAAACTATGGGATGAACGTGTCCAGCGTTTAGGCCAATTTAGTTTCTTTTTCAGTCAGGAAATCTAAAAAAATTCTATTCATTTTCACATTTTCAGTTAAAATACAATCTTGTAAATGTAGCTGGCTTAAACACTGGTTGCATATGAAGACATTAAACATGCTGATGTAAAGTAGGGCTGTCAACGAATATTCTAAATTCGAATATATATTCGAATAGTTTTAAAAAACAGAAATTCGAACCTGAAAATTAATATTCGAATGTGAATTTCGAATATGGAAAAACACGCCCGCGGAAACAGAGGCGCGGCTGTCTGCTTTGCGAGTGGGCGCGCGCGCTGCCTGAGGGACAGGTCACACGAGTCGCACTGTCTAGCACAGCGTCACTGCTGAAAGTTGACAGTGCACTAAAAGACAATGGAATAAATTGCAGTCAGTTTTTCCTTTTGTTTTAATACAAGCACCAATAATGTAAGTAGCCTTTTTCTTTTTTAATAGCACTTTATTTTTTATTAACCTAAGGGTAAAAGTTCTTTGTTGTCACATTTCTCGGAATTGTGTGCCTCATTTTATTTAAAGTTAAACAGAAAAGTTCCATGTTTACCACAGCACAGCTCGCTCGGAGCGTTCAATGTCGGTTCTATACTGTAAAACTTCAATTAATGTTAATACATTTGTTTCAATCACTGAATGAAGCCTGCTATATTTGGGGCAAGAGTCGCGACCTTAAATTGCTTGCACAAAACTCTTGATCAGCACTGAACATGTGCTTATTGTTGTTCATTTAAACCGTTATGCGCAGAGAGAGCGTGAGCGCGAGGGCGCGAGAGAGAGAGAGAGAGAGAGAGAAAGAGTGCCTGCGAGTGAGCGAGACTGAGGTCTGCGGTCTTGGCCATTAGTTTATTTACTTGGTTTTGTGTTGGTAATACATTGTCAAATATGTTTAAACTTAAATTAACTACCTATACAAGTTATGTATGTCTCTTTGTATTAATTTGTCCTGTTATTGACGTAATGCGCGTCATTGAAAAAATGCGCAACCAGATGTTCGAATAGTTCGAATATTCGTGTGTTTTTTAGAGGGAATATTCGAACGTCATTTTTGAGCAATTTTGACAGCCCTAATGTAAAGTGGAATGATACAATGTTGAATCACACAAACCTGCTAAAACAAACCCACTGACACATGACACAAATAAAGAAATTACATGCATGCATGAAATGAACAGAAAACCTCTACCCAGAAACACTGGCTCAAAATCCAGCCATAAAGACCCTCTGGACCTGGTTACCGGCATTAACTGATCAAACTTAAGACCATTACTCTCAAGAGACGCCAGTAAGGATTAGTGGTTATGGTTTTTGTGACCGTGGCAACACTGTCAATAAGTCTAGTACAGCATGATGGGAAACCGGACCACATCCCCCTAAGAGTTGTCTTGAACCTTAAAGTACTGCTTTTTAAATGGATGGTTTGTTGTAGTGCGAGTTTGTTCTTACCTGAATGACTGTTGAAATGTGCAAAGTTGGCAAAGTTTGCGTTGCCTGTGGACTGCGAATGCGGACCTGCAAAAATGTCGCCACCCAGTTCGCTGAGCAGATCGAACTTCCTGTCCTGATACTGTTGCTGGGCCAGCTGAGCGCGGGACACAACCGGAGACTGAGAGGGAAGAAATAAGACCAGAAACTCGAATTAAGAAAGTAAAGATGGTCAATATTGATTTAATCTTAACCACAAATATAATTTGGGGTCGGCAAGGTTTTTAAATACGTTTCTTATGCTCACTAAAGCTGCATTTATTTGATCGAAAATACAGTAAAACAGTAATATTGTGAAGTATTATAAAAATTTTATATAATAGTTTTCTACATTGATATATTTTAAAATGTAATTTATTCCTGTGCTGCAAAGCTGAATTGTCAGCATCATTACTCCATTCTTCAGTGTCACATGATCCTTCAGAAATCATTCTAATATTCAGATTTTCTGCTCAAGAAACATTTATTATTATTATTATTATTATTATTATTATTATCAATGATGAAAACTGTTTTGCTGCCGAATGTTGTTTGTGGAAACCGTGATACTTTCTGTCAGGTTTCTTTGATGAATCAAAAGTTCAAAAGAATAGTATTCATTTAAAATATAAATCTCTATATTTACAACAACCTCTAACAACGACGCAAGAGAAGGCGGAACAATGCATAGAGTTGCTCACCTCACTTTTACATTTAGTTTTTTTAACCTTTGATTTTGATTTCAAGTGGCACTTGCATCTTACTACTGCGAATATAACTGCAAATGTTCACAAGAATGCGGGAGCCCATTTTTGCTGAAGGCGAGCAGAAATGATACATGTATTCTCTGGACAGTATTCTGTATTCTCTCTGCTTGCAGTGCATCAGTCACGCTTATCAGGAAAGTGAGTGAGAACACACACACAAACACACAGATTTATTGAATCATACGTCATCAATAGAGGTTTGCTTGCGCAATTTAGTACGACTGCAATTATATCAGCAGTGAACCGCACCGGAGTTCACATGAACCGAACTCCAGACCACCCTTTTCATGCGGACTTGGGTAGGTTTGAGTTTTCCGCACCCGAGTACAGAAAACAGTGCTTGCATTACACAAATGAACCAAACTCTGATGTCAACCGAACCTAGATGTGCACCAAACGTGCTAGTGTGAAAGCACTCTTAGGGCCCTATCTTACATCCGGCGCAATGCAAGTGTTTTTTGCTAGTTTCAGCTAGAGTTCTCAACGGGCCTGAAAATTACAACCCGACCCGACCCGGCCCGTGGCTTTTAAAGCCCGGACCCGATGTAACCCGACACATCAACATGAATTATCTGCCCGAACCTGGCCCGCGGCCCGACGCCGCGTCGGAATTTTTTTTCTCATACACGTATTATCATGACCAGCAGACGCGAATCCAAATCAACCTTTAATGTTCACGCCTTTTAACAATACAAACAACTGAAACAATAAACTTTAAATATATAAATAGGCTGTAGGCCTAGTAGCGACGGTGAATTCACCTGCGGCAAGTTTACTTTTCTGCGGCAAGTTTACTTTTCACCAACTCCATCTTCTTCTCCAGGCTAAAGGCGTGCACGCAGCGGCGTCTGCCCCCGCCCCTCTCCATGATGCACGTTGCACACAGCAGCCAGACTTTCTTTACGGTGAACAGAAGCGATGATTAATAAATGAATTTTGTTTTGTTTTTTACTGAGCGGAAAAGATTAAGCCCGAGGTCCGACCCGACCCGAGTCATTTGCTTATATTTTCGACCCGAACCCGGCCCGAACCCGCGGGTCCCGTCGGGTTTGTCGGGCCGACCCGACCCGTTGAGAACTCTAGTTTCAGCCCGACGCAGTTATCATTTTCATGTCCTGCGCCATGTTGTTTAAATAGCAAATGCATTTGCGCCCATTTGTGTGCCCATGGGCGTGCTGGTCTGAAAACGAGGTGTGTTCTGGCGCATTGTTGGCGCGTTGCTATTTTGAGTCAACTGAGTTGCCATGTCAATGGCGCAATATTTTTTAATTTAAAGAGCACGTTAGTAATGTGCTTCCATAGGCGGATCCACAACGCACGTACACTCTGCTTATTAAACACACAGGGATGCACAGCAGCACACAAACATGCCAAATATTAAAAGGATTACAATGTAAAAGTTGTTACAATGTTATTATTGTGTACGTAAAGATATGGTGGAATCCGGCTTGTCCCGTAGATGGTCTGCTTGCGCACTTTTACCTTGTGCATGAGCAGTTCCGTTTGCACTCTGGAGACGCGTTCGGTCTTTCCACTATCAAATTCCGTCATGTAAATAGCGAATCTGCCATGGCGCGGGCGCAACTGGCATTTAAAGGGAATGGGAGATGAGACTCTGATTGGTTTAACGCACGTAAATCCCAAAACACACCCATTACTCATTAAGAGAATTGGGACAACCCTTTTAGACTATGCGCCTGGCACGCCTACCATTTTTCCGTCATTATACTAGCAAAGGTGGATTCGGACACGCCCTAAGTGAAATTGCACCCTGTGCTTTAGACCACATGCTTAGATCGTTAAAACAGGGCCCTTGTAATTTCTTTACATAACAAAACAAAAAAACCCAGTTGCATATATATCATTGTGTTACCTGGCTGGGTGTGTTTTTGCTGAAGTGTAAACTGGGTACTGATTCTTCCAGTAACGTTTTGAGAGGTCGGACCTCTGGAGTGCTGCTGGTGCTGCTAGCAGACGAACCAGAGATAGACGCATGAACCGACGCCACAGTCTTAGCCTGCTCTGGAGGAACATACCTGAGAGAAAGACATTTAAATGAGCAGAGCACACATACACCATGATGTGTTTATTTTATCTTTATGATACCAAGAACAATATTTGCCTATGCAAATCCAATCTTAAAAACACTGGGAAAGTTTCAGAAAACACTAGGTAATAATCAACCCATGTGACACATCACATGCAATAAAGTGCAAATCAAGACTCAAATGTGCTGTATTAATATTTGTTTTATATATAACTTAATTTATTTGGTATGCAGTCATGTAATAAGTGGGATAATATATTTTGCAGTAATGATGACTGACTGTACATTATACCTCAATTAAATATCAAACATAATAATGAACATTTCAGTCTGTGCTCTTCCTCACCATCGCTTCTTTTCGTATTTGTCCTGAAGAAACTCTTTGACTTTCTGAGGTTCTCTGAAGTCTGGGATGGCCACGTTTCTGTCGTCATAAAGGCCGAGCCATATCGGTTTACATGCCTGCATGTGCATGAAAGCACACATGAACAGAGAAAAAGATCATCAGACATTCAAGTGGCAAATATAACATATAAACATGTAAAACAGAGATTCATCCATGTCACAAAACATGAAAAAGACTCAAGGGTTTTTAAAGGAACTCGGTCCCATTAATTCTCAGTTTATTAGAGAGAAGACAGACAAACAGAAAGATTCTTCAGTATCTCTTTCTCACTGCCTCACATGTGTGAAAAACAATGCAGGCATTCATACTAAGGAAAGTCTTGCTTTGAATACATGCACTCACACATTCTCAAGAAGGAAACAAATATCTTAAGGTGACATTTGAAAAAACATTTAAATAAACTCTCTTGGGAGTCAAATGCACACATACTCAGATATCACAACTGATAAATTAATAGGCAAAGCGTAAGGCAGGACATGCTGTGTGTGTGTGTATAAAGCCTTTCACAGCAGTGAAGACACTGCCTCCATTTAGATATAATCAATGCAGACACACATTTGTGTGTGTAAACACACACACACACCCTTAAAAAACAGTGGTAGCAGCTTATTAATTATGTATAGCAACAGCAGAGTGAAGTCTAATGAGAAGCCCTACAGACACTCAGGGAAGTTTTCTATGACCCTCAAACATTAATGCAATAACACTTTCAGTGTTTGTATGAACCCGTTGTGCTGGTCCAAGAGAGGCTGGGTTGGGCTCATCCATGAGATTAAAGCTAAAACTGACCCAGGAATCAGTAAATCTGCCTTCAACGCTTCAGAAAGGCATACTAACTAAACTGACCACTGCAAAGTACACAGTATACTGAATACTATCAAAAAGTATGCATTTTTGTGAAAGATTTTTATTTTCATATTATGGATCAATAAACTGATAATTACTTTCATGTTTTCGCCAATAATCAAAAAATGGTCAAACTTCTGACAAAACAAAAAGTAAATAAAGTTGGGGGTTTTTTTTACACAGAAAAATGCTACAAGGGAATTTAGGCATCACAAATTATACAGTATGAATAATGAAGATTTATTTTGAGATTGACTGAAGATTACATTTAACAATTGTTATTAAATTATTAGTGTTTTTAAATACCTTTAAGTCAGTGTTAGATGACAGAAAAGGTCATCTAAACTTAAAAAAGAACATGCAACATTAAATATCCAATATCAACCAATATGATAAATTACAAAAGAACAAAAATGGAATATCAGCCGATAAACAATAAGGTACATATATATAGACCGGACTGATGATGCTGAAAATTACTTGAATATAAAATAAATGACATTTTAAAATATATTAAAATAGAAAAACGTTTTTTAAATTGTAATATTTCACAATATAACTTATTTTTTGTTTGAACAAATGCAACCTTAGTGAACATGAGATAACTCATTTAAAAAATACAATATTTCTTACCAGAGTGTCTATTTACACTAAGTGTAATTTACACTAAGTGTAAATATCCTGTCTTGTTGGCAAAGGCTATTTACACTAACTCAGCCATCCAATGCCTGGTTGGGCCACACAAGATTAAAAACGATGCGCTCCATTCAACGTCTGCAGTAGCGCAGGCTGTAAGGAGTACGGCGCATGAAAGTAGCTTTTGACGCGATCGACCCGAATCGGAGTCTGCCAAACTCGCTCTTCTCCCTTTTCCCATCACGTATCAGATTGGAAAGGCATTTATTTTCAATAAAAATGAAGAAAATATTTGAAAAGTGGAAATAAAGTGTCTAACGTGTGTTTAATAATAAAGTGTTTATTGGTCAGGGGTAGGAAGGGCATATTGTTCCAATAAGGTGGCATCAATTTAATCATTTTAATAAATATAATCATTTACACTATGTTATTATTGCATCCTGTTAAAGTACAACAATTCTGGGGTGAAAATAGTATCTGCCACTATTTCTAAGTATACATACACATCATCTAACAACTATTTGCACTTATTGCAAAGAACTGCTACTTTTTTATAGTGCAAATAGAATATATCACTATTTGCACTTAGTGCAACTAGCCGCTGCCTATTTCTTACTGAGCCCAACATTTTGAATTGTAGAGTTTCTTGCGTTGTTCAAAAAGGCAGTATGTGCACTCAAACTCTGAAATATTTGGGCAAATGCATCTGTCACTTAGTAAGCTAGACAAATTACTGAAGATCTGCCAACTTCAACAGTTTGCGTGACATTCCCTCATCATCGAAAACCAAATCAGAAGTTCAGACTGACAGATGCTGTGAGACTTTAATACACCAAACCCGCTGTCTGATCAGACTGCCTCGAACTGGACCCACATAAAACAACTTCATAAAACAAAAAGTGTGCACACGCATTCACAGATCATCCTGAAGTTCATCATGGTTTAAATGGGAGATTAAAGCGTGTGCGTAATGAGACACAGAGCGCTCAAATAAGAGTCTCCTCAGCACGCAACATCATTTCCAGCTCATCCTCATTAATCAGGCCTCACGAGACCTGGGAAAAATCCCAGGAATGTTGAAGAAAGGAAGGGGGAGATAAAAAGTGGTCAAATCTTTGTGGTTCAGAGAAGCTCACACAGATGTGTGTGTGTGTGTGTGTGTGTGTGTGTGTGTGTGTGTGTGTGTGTGTGTGTGTGTGTGTGTGTGTGTGTGTGTGTGTGTGTGTGTGTGTGTGTGTGTGTGTGTGTATATATATATATACACACACATTTATAGAGCTACTCTATTTTTAGAACAACTGTCTCATAATTTTATTGATGTAAGGGCGTTTTCAAGAAAAGAAATTCCAGAAATTCCCGTCATTTATCCTATCACAAACATACGCCTGTGACCTCGACGTAAATCATAAACTCAGTGGCGTCCAGATATCAGCACAAACAGTCCACAGAGATGACGACACAATCACTGTGTCAATAAAAACATCACTGCACTTTGACTATGCCATCATCAATTACCTCATTTCCATGCTTCTGTAGAAATTCAATTTCCTGTAGCGTGAAAGTCGTCATGGAAATAGACTTCACTCTGTGGGGGGGATTCAGGCCTCGTCTAAAGGGGAGAGGAAAAAAAGGGTAACAGATTAATTAAATAAAAGGAAAGTGTTGCAAATCTCCTGTAGTGTGATTTAGATTTTCTGCTCCCTCTCACTGTAACTCTTCATTACAAACCTGCTTATTACACACAGATCTAGGACAAGGACAAATTCAGACTGCTCGGCACCTCGCCAAGTCTGTGCACGGAGAGAACGAGAGCGTACGGGTGTGTGAGGGGGTGGAAGAGACTGATAGTGTAGAGAGAGTGGTGAGCTAATGCTGCCTTCAAATCACATCGCAATGAGCGCTTTGTAGGGTGCTTTCACACTGGCAGTTTAGTTCGGAACGGGGCATGTGAACGCTGTCATGCGGACCCGGGTTCACACTGGGGTACCGAACCCGAGACTACCTGGAGGAGGTGGTTTGAGTTTGGTTGCACTCGAACCGTGCCGCGGTTCGTGTGAGTGTGAAAGCAACACATTCAGCCTTCAGCTGAGAAACTATTGATGCCATGATGGTTTTGAATTGCTTGAAATATAATTGGAATCACTTCCAAAAGAGTGAGAGTGAGAGTGAGAGTGAGAGTGTGTGTGTGTGTGTGTGTGTGTGTGTCTGTCTGTCTGTCTGTCTATCTATCTATCTATCTCTCATTTAGGATGCGTTTGGTTAATTTAATCAATTTCAAATGTCAATTTTCTTTCCACATAAAGTAGTTCACACACAGGATGAGGAACTGAAGACAACTGGATGACCATCTGATGATTCAGTGCGTCTTTGAATCAGTCTGTGCGTGTGTGTTTATTCCACAGCGTCATGATGATCTTTGAACACTTGATCTCTGAATGCCCAAGAGCAATGTAAACATGTGTAAGGGCTGCCCATTAGAAAGCCTGTTTCCTTCCTGTATTTACCCTGTTATCGTTCTCAGATTTGCTCTCTAGGGATCAGTGTGTGTCTACTGGAGGACACGCTGCCTCTGATTCTCTTACGCATCCGTTTTGTTATTTCCACCCCCTGATCTCTTCCTTTTTCTTTCATCTAACAAAGCCATTTGCAGTTAATAACTAACAGGAAGTTCATTTAGGTAGTTAAATGAAACAGTTCACCCAATACTGAAAATCAATTTACTAAACCTCATGATTTCCTCTCTTTCGTGAAACACTCATTTTTGGGTTGACTGTTTCTTTAAGAGACACTCACATGCACCTGTTTCTATGCCAGTGGAACGGGAGGGAGCGTTTAGTATGTGTAAGTATGGAAAAGACATTTAAAGCTACTCTGCCGTCCCTCTGCTGAAACGGGTGACAGTTCATCTGACACCTGAGCTGCAACAGATGTTCAAAACACCATTCACACAAACCAACACCCCCTCGAAACCCCCAAAAGGCAAATCCAAACACGCCAACACAGCACTTCTGCTCTAACAATCGCAGATAGTTTGCATGTGGTAATGCAAGTGTGCTGGTAAATTCCCTTCAAAAAAAAATAAATCCCAATTCAGTGGACGTCACCTGTAACTTCCTCTACTATATTTATATTGTGTGTTTCCTCTTATGGTGCTGTGATAAATTCTGAAGGGCATGAACAGAAAGGCCTTGGTAAGATTAGACCAGGTGCTAAATTATTCACACGATCTGCTGCGGGCCATTGGCACAGGGTTGGGATTCTGTAACCGTGTCCACCAAGAACCATTCGGCTTCAACAAACTTCCTCAAGCCGAACGTCTAACTTACCCAAAACTGCCTGTAACCATCGCACCAGTAACAATTCTTCAGGAGCCTCATAGTATAACCTTTGAAATTATGCAAATGTGCCATGAATAGGTATTATTTACATTAGTACGGATGTTGTAGAGCTCCTAACAACAGCTACATAAAAGTTTTTTAAGTATACTGTCAGCCTACTGTTTATTCATCAGATTATTAGTCGTATTCGTACAATTTATGTGTATGTTAAGTAAAATGGGACTTGGTACGTGTGTGTCAACAATTTTTTTTGTGAAATAAATTTGTCAAACAAATTTATTTCAATATATAGCCTATATATTAGGCTATAAATATATACTACAAAAGTGGGTCGCGCCTTGATGACCATGGGAAAATGTGGGTCCCATGGCCAAACCACTTGAGAACCACTGCCCTAGTGGCCCCTGGGCCCCCTGATTGTGAAGCTCTCAAAACAAGGGTAAACTCAGTCTATTTTGTGTTCTAATAAAAGAAAGAAAGGCATATAGGATTTGATTGACATGATGGAGATTAAATGATGACAGAATTGTAATTTTTTGATTGATGCTTTGCTGGTCATGGTCACAAGCTAAAATTGGCCCGTAGACACACAGAATACAAACAGAGAACCAAAACATATGCCTTATATTTAAAATGCACATATTTTATATTCACACCATTGTTAAAGTTGGCATGAAAAAGAAGTCTTTAAAAACGGTAGTCTTTTCTTCCCTATTGTGAGTGAAACCGCTTCACGAACAAGAAAAAAATAAAATAAACATACGGCCGGGGCGGGACTTGATTGGATCATTTTGGTGTGCTACTGCTGTGAGTGACAGGTCCTCGCGCCAGTAAACACGTCATCAGAGAAGAGAAGTCGGTGCAAGAGAGAGGAGAAGTGATTTTGATTCAAGATTACGACAGAGTAACATCCCTTGAACTTGCTGCACTGAAATGGGATCAACCTCAAAGTGGGCGAACAGTCTCTTGTTATTCAGCCAGCATCTATAAAAAGGAGGTCCTCATTTCATCAGGCGGCAAAAGGACGACACACTTAACATAGACAAGAAGCATCAGAGACAGAACATCAGCGACTGGCCAAACACAAGAGCATCATTATGATGTCATCTTAGGGGCAGCGCTTGCAGAGACGGCTATCCAATAACATATGAATCAGAGCCAATTACACAAAAAGACTTCCACCAAATCATCAGGACAACTGAACATTATTTGGATCAGGATTCAGGACACCACTAGATGGATTTACACCTACTGTGTTCGGCAGCATTGCCTAATGAATGACCCTGACACACATACCCACAGAAACACGATGGGAAACACAGGCCTGATCCCACGTGTACTGGGTTACTTGCATTTGTTCAGAGGGTTTTAAGAGCGCCAATGCTTTGTTTTAATGTTTGAGATGGAAAGTTAGCAAACAGCGCCTAAGGCCAACACTTAACCTTTAAGAGTAGCGTGTGAGAAAGCCATTTCAGATGGTGGTGAGAAGCTCTGGCATCAACTTCACACACCGGGTGAGCCTGCGGATGCCGCATCTGGTTTCAGTAATGAGAGTGTGAGTTGTGCTTGTGCGATTGGTGGTTGTATTGGGGTTGTGCGTGTGATGATGCTCTGAGCAGGTGGATGACGGGCTCGGGCAAAATGGGTCAAAAACTGGGTGAGAGGCCAGTCTCCTCACAGTGATAAAGTGTGGCAGAAAGAGAGAAAGAGAAATATACGTTTGTGAGGTCTGTCAACATGTGGGTTTGCACAATACTTCAGTTCCTCTTAAGAAATCACTGCCAGATAAAAAGCTGAAACTTCCTCTGAACACGTACATCAATTGAAGTCATCAACAAACACACCCACACCCACACCCACACACACACACACACACACACACACACACAAAAACCACACATCTGAAACAGCATGTCTGCAGAAAGGTATTCATACCATTCAAAAGTTTGGGGAACAGTAAGAATTTTTTTGTAGGAAATTATTACTTTTATTCAGCAAGGACACACTAAAATTATCAAAAGTGATAGTAAAGACATTTATAATGTTACAATAAATTTCTATTTCAAATAAATGCTTTTCTTTTGATTTGTTACACTGAAAATACAGAAAATGTTGTACAAGAAATTTTTAAAATATTATTACAACTTAAAATAACTTTTCTATTTGAGTGTATTTTTTAAATAATACTGTTTTTACTGTATTTTTGATCAAATAAAGACATCCTACCGACCCCAAACGTATGAAAAGCACAAAGCACGTTACTCATCAGACCGCAACATTGCACAACTCACTTCACATGAATGATCTTTACAAATACTTTTTTGTGCCATACCTAAAAAGAAAATTCTTTAGCCATAACATAATACAGAAGGCCCTTGAGTGCCTTATCGCTTTTATGAAACAATTACTGCTTAACATAAAAAAAGCTTTCATAATAAAAAAACTTCAATAAAAAAAGAAAAAAGAAAAGCTTTCATAAAAATAAAAAATAAATGTATGAAGCAATGGTAAAAAGCTAAAGAGGCAAACCAGCTAAAAGGAAATGACACATGCCTAAACAATAGTGTGTGACTAAAATAAAGACAAGATAAGAGAGAATAAAGAAAGAAAGACAAAGAAAGAGTATGTGGGTAAGAGAGAGTGAGAAGGTGAGAGATAAATTGAGCAAGAGAGTGAGAAGGTGAGAGATAAATTGAGCAAGAGTGAGAAGGTGAGAGATAAATTGAGCAAGAGTGAGAAGGTGAGAGATAAATTGAGCAAGAGTAAGAGAGTGAGAAGGTGAGAGATAAATTGAGCGAGAGAGAGAGAGAGAGAGAGAGAGAGAGAGAGAGAGAGAGAGAGAGAGAGAGAGAGAGAGAGAGAGAGAGAGAGAGAGAGAGAGAGAGAGAGAGAGAGAGAGAGAGAGAGAGAGAGAGAGAGAGAGAGAGAGAGAGAGAGAGAGAGAGATCCACCCTGTTCTGGAATGGGTTTACAGGGTTTACTAACTGACCCCGTCATAAAACTGGGAAGTGTTTGCTGGTGGCTTGACATCATCCAATCTCTACTCAGGTAAAACTCCTCACCAAAAGATCTGTGTTCCAATCACAGTTCGATTAAGTGGTCAGCTGATATATGGCTTTTCTCAATGATGCTGGTCTGGATATCTTGAGAGAAGGGTGATCAACGGATGATATTAAACTGATGATATAACACTGATAATATACAGTATAGGGTGAATTCTGGTATATATTGTTTTTGTTTTTAATTTACTGGAATTCACCCTACGTTAAATGATGTTAGGGTGATGATCCATCAGGGTATAATGATGAGAACAATATTTTAAGCCACAAAACAAAATCTAGCCTATATCATAGATTTCTATCCTACTGTGATTTGATTGAACCATCAAATTAAGAGAACATCTGGAAAGTGTGAGTGGAGCAATGGCCTTCATACACATACACACAACAACTGAAGCGAGAGGACAATGTGTGCTTCCTGTCCTACTGTTTCCACTTCCTGTGCACATGCAGACCACATGCTGCTGATGCAGCGAATGACTTGACATGCACTTCCTGTTTAAGACACATACATGCTCACTCATAGTCACATGTACAAGCCAGATAATGACCAGAGTGATTATAAATGCACAGATTAGAGAGTGCGATTAAAGTTCAGATCAGGTGAGAGGAAATGCAGCAAAATCACTGCATGATATTATCAAATCGCAAACACAGACCTGAATAAAATCAAAGATTTGATAACGTGCTGAGGCAAAGGCTTTACACAATGAGCTGAAGAGTAATACTTTAGGGTTACGATATAGAACAAAATAAAAATGAATGTTCAGAATTAAAATCAGTCGATAATATTTTTCATGTTAGAGTACGTGATTTATGTCTACACGCGGTTTAAGCCGTTTCAAAAAAAAAAGAGCATGATTTGCTTGTGAAAACGTTTGTACGCAGATTTCATGCACGGTTAGTGAATGAGACCCACTATGTATGAGCAGAATGGCAAAATCAGTTCTTCAGGATTAAAACTGGGAACCGCTGGCACAGTTGTGAATCCGGGCAAGGCCAGAGGATCATCTCCCCATGCAAATGCCCTAATTAAAATTATCCAACACCTAATAGCTCATACATTAATAGCATGTTAATCATTCACTTTTCTAAAACCCAGACAGGGGAAATTGTGCATGTATTTTGCTTTTGACAATCAGCTTAAATATAAGGTGTACTAAGGTAAATTGCTAAATGAAAAGATAGTATTAAGAAAGAATAATCCATATACTTAAAAAAACCTACACTAATTCTATGAGAACAGGGAAGTCACAACAATAACGAAAATGACAGAGGAACTACATCATTTGAATCACTTTCAGAACAATTATTTTCCCAGCTGATAAACAAAACAAAAACCATTTTACACCCCATCAGAATCGACCTGACAAAAACGATCTTGAGCATTTAAAGCATCAGACGACATAACTGCTGTGCGCGCTTATAATAAACAGAACATTAACGTCCCATGGAGTGGATGCTAATATAGTTATTGTTTTTGGTGTTATTGAGCCTTAACAGGGACGTTTACTGTTGTAGAAATGTTCCTAAAGAGGTTGCAGATTGGTTGTAAGAAGACTCCCATCATGCTTTGGCTGTCTGACATCTGGTGTGCACGCTCCAGTGCGGGGAGCAGACGTCTCTCTGGTGAAGTTGAAGTCATTTAAAAGCTGGTGCTTAGAAAAGAACCTAATTATCTCCTCTGATGGAGTTAACTAGGAGAGTCACCGTTCGCTCACAGACATGCAATGGAGGAACAATACAAGCCAATAAGGCCGCATTTACACTGCAGGTCTTGATGCCCAACTCCGATTAGTTGACTATATCCAATTTTTTTGATGACCAGCTTTACATCTTTTAAAAGTGACCCATATCCGATATCTGCATTTACACTATACACTTGGTAGGCGTACTGAACCGGAAAAGCTTGGGCCGAAAAGGAAGCAAAAACGGCGCTATTTGCAATGGACGCAGACAAAATGATAATACAGGATTTTGCTTTCCGCACGTGGAGTGGAGACATTAACCATCTTCATGCAGAACAGGTAAACTCACCTACTCACTAGTCCCCTTTCATCGCCTCACTGCGTTCATAATCGCACTCTTGCAAACTATTCTATAACTCAAACCTTCAGGGAAAACGTTTTTTAAATAAAGCCTGAAAGAGTTTTCAAAGCTTAGTGGTAATGACATTGATTGAAGTCATGCATGCGACTTTGGTGTAGTTCTTTATATCCTTTTACTTTGTAACTTCGTACTTCTGGCAATTGTATTTATGCTTCAAAAAGTTGAGTTCATTTGTGACGATTATCTTGATACACAAAATGTGTAAGAATAGCCCCTTTCACACTGTGAGTTGATCCTGGAAAATTGCCATAAAACTGCCAGAGTGTGAACGCAAACACGTCCCGGGATTGAGTCCGGCATCGATCCCGGGATGGGGACCTTGTAACATTGCCGGGACCAGTCCCGGAAACGAGCCCTGTGTGTGAAAAAAAAAAGGGCTGTGCCGTAGTGAGGACGCTGAATTTTCATTCAGATCGAGCTCAATCGGATCAATTCAGGCGTTTACACAAAGGCTTTTCGGTCCGATTGAGCCGTCAATGCGATTACTAATGGATAATTTGGTTGCATGTAAACATAACCAGTCAGCGTGAATGAACCAAAATGAAAAGATCCCAGGACACACATTATCAGTGTATTTTCTGCAATCTCTGTGTTAAACGGGCAAATCTTTTGTTGGTCACAGAGCTTATTTTCTGCAATAATCCTAAAGCCAATGGAAAATTCTTATTGTCGAGGGAACCAGTGTGATGGTTACTTCTAGGCTGGCCTACAAACACACACAATCCTTACTCTATTGTTAGTTTAGTAAGTTTAGTTTTTATTACTGACGATCCACCTAGCATAACTAACAGTCCTCACAGCTGTGCAAAGGCTTGTTCAAATACACCTGATCGCACTTCCAAATGAACTAACATGATCCTCGGCCCTCTCCTCACTCCAGAAGAGTTCAGCTAGAACAACAAACTTGCTTCGGATTTCTTTTATTTGCTCAATCGATCGCACTCATCTCACTATCCTCTCCTCTGCCTTTGGGAGAATTATTGACCATTTCTTTGTAATTCTGCAGACCGGTCACTCAGAAGAAGAGTATCTGGACAACAGGACGACATCCAACCACACCACACTACAGCAAGAGCATTTATCAACAGCTTTACTCAGGAACAGTGCCAATCTGTCAGACTATTTGTTGCATTCCTCTCTGAAGTGCTTAAATGGAAGGCAGATGTTTTACATGGGAGTCAACGAGAGATCATTCTCAAACATCTTTCCACCTTTTGGGGGAGTAGCTCAAGTGTAAGATAACTGTTAGGAGGTGACTATTGCAAGACTCTTCTAAAAATGCAAAGGTGTGAAAGGTCTAGTAGAACGGTCTCCTCCTCATCCAGTTGCTGGGAAATGAAACCCATTTTTAGGCAAACCCGTGAGACCTTCCTCATCATGTTTCAGCAGGGTTCCAGACTGCGACCAAAATGGTCGCATATGCGACTATTTTTTGAGAATGTGCGAGTTAAAATTTTATGTGGTCGCATTTGTGCGAGTGCATGGTCGTTAAATTCACGCATGAATTTTCCTGCATTGAACTTGTTTTAGCGCCCGCCAAAGTGAAATTTTGTCCCGCCAAAGTCTTATTTGATCGGTGAGTAATGTAGATAAACTGCTGCGCGTGACAGGGCGCATGTTTAACTGAAAGAACGAGCAGAGAGAGAGAGAGAGAGAGAGAGAGAGAGAGACGGTCGCGCGCGCGCACTCTCTCTCTTCGGAGCCAGGCGAAAGTGTAAACAAGACCTCACCGTCTCCAAACTAAGCGCTGTCTTGCTCTCACTCCCTCGCACAAAATTAATCAAAATAAATCGACACGGTGGTAAAAGGTCGGAAGACCAAAGTTTCATGTGGAGCATTCGAAGATTTTTTATTTTTTTTTCTGAATTACCGCTGGGTGTGAATTGTGCTAAATAACTTGCCTTATCTTCTCTGAAAAGCGTTCCGGACATTCAGCTGACATAAAACAACACTTTAATTAAACGAAAAAACTATCCAGTGATAAAATGTTTTCTGTGTTGTTGACACAAATCTTGGATGTCCATGTCCTAACTGCTGGGATAATCACACAATTAACGCGCACGACACGTCCAATTCGCGAACTAATGACTCCTTCGAACCGATTAATTTTAATGAATGGTTAAAACAACTGATTTTTCCAACAGTGAACTCAGGAGACGTCTGAATCGGTGTATAACTAATCAGTAACACTTTACAATAAGGTTCTATTTATTACATAAATTACATAAAAAGTAAAAAAAATAATAATAATAAAAAATAAAACCACTTGTTTTTTTTTAAAAGCATATGACTACATTTTTCCACACAGTGCCATCAAGAATCGATAAGAGAATCGTTAAAGAATCGGATCGATCATCAGAATCGTCAGTGGCATTATTATTGATAAAATCTTATCAATTCCCATCCCTATGTGAAGACAGTAAAATTATAATCAAACATTAAAGAACATACCGGTACATGTTTTTTTAATCGTTTTTTTTTTTAGAGTTAAAAGATTAAAACATTTTGCTAACATGAGGTCTTGTGTCAGTCTTGTTACATCAGTGCAAAACTAAGGTATGCAGATTAAGACCACTATTCATCAGCATGCATTGATTAATCCCATGGCATGTATAAAAAAAAAAAAAAAAGGTGCGACCAAATCATATGCTGGTGCGACCAACTGAGAAAGTTGGTAGCACCAGTGCAACCAGTAGAAAGGTTAGTCTGGAGCCCTGTTCAGACATGACTGGTTCAGGCAAGTTCACTAGTCATGAGTCAAGAATGTATGAGATAGTCCTTCACATCTCTGTTTCCGATGATGAATTAACAGATTCTCTATGAAGACATTTAGCTAATGAACGAGCACAATAGAAGTATTAATACTTTGAAATATAGGCTGCCATTCTGACAATCCATTTCAAATTCTGCTATCAAGGTGAATAATGTTCAAAAATGGGAAAAAGTGGGTCAGTTTTCATCATATTCAAAACCAAGAATAAAATTAGGATTGAATTACACAGCAGGAATAAACATTTATTCAACCATAATATTGAGCCCAACAGGTTACTGCACCGCTGTGTCCATGAAAAAGCAACTGAATGCATTTTATAATAACAATAATAAATTAATTCTATAAACAAATTAAGAACATATAAATACTCTGACTGACTGCCATCATCATAAGTTCAATAAATAGCCTATAGACATAAAATAGCTGTTTAGAGCAAAAAATATGTGGGTAGTTTCATCTCAAGTGGTTCAAAAATGTACAATTCTAAACGGTAAAGCAACTTTGGACCACATGAGATGCAAAAGGGCGATATTAATTCAGTAAACCATGGCTGTCAGCTTCATAGATGCGAAAACCTCTAGACCACACCCATGAAGGAAGGTAGTCTGCTTATTTCCAATATTTACCAAAATTCAAGCAAATCTACATTACTTACTTGCAGCAGGATCACTCTTGCAATCTGAATTAAAAAGACATTATTTTAGGAAGCATTTCCAACTCTAATCCAAAATCCCCTGCATAGACGACTGTTACACAACAAGGATGAAATGCTGATACAGGACATAAGAGTTATATTCACTATACACTTATAAGTCACTTTTAAATGCATCTTTCAATGAAGATTCTGCTAATTTAATGGGATGTTTCAGCATTCATTCCTGTGCCAATTGGACCCCTATCAACTAATGGGGAAGCATCATTACACGGAAAAGGACTTCTTCCGTGTAAAGATCAAGATGTCAACTTCAGATATCAAAAAGCAGGCAGCAAACTGAGCAATGCCAACAATAGATCGAGAGGCACGACATATACAACTATATTTATACATGTTATCTACACCTCCACATACCCCCAAATATGATGATCCTGGTCTTTATTTAGATTTACATGTATAAATACCAATTATAGCCTATTCTGTGAAATATTAATACTATAAATATGCATATATATATATATATATATATATAAAAACTATTACAGAGTTCTACTTAATATAGCATTTAACATTACTGTTAATTAATTAAAATATTTTTTATCTATTTTATATACCGGTATTTCTTTCAAAATTATTTATTTGATTTAATTTATTTTACAAATAACCATCTATCACACCATCTATCTATTAATGTTTCATTACATTTTTCTTATAGTACTCAATATAAAACTGTGCCGATAGACGTATTTAATTATATAAATGTTTTTAACAACAAATTTATTTTAGATTTTTTTTTACATTTTTATAATGTTTTCTCAAACTTTTCCACAGACTAGCACTCTTGATCTTCATATAATACAAGCAAGTATAAATTGAGCTTCATTTAGGGATTGTCAGTGTCCAGCCCAGCCCTCGCTATCAGGAGAGGAGTGCGCACACACACACACCCTTTGCCACATGTCACACAGTCACCATGTGTCTCTGACTATCCAGCTCTTCCACATGCTCTATAGAGGTTTATCTGATCTACAAGGGCCTCTCCTTACACAGCAAGATAAGCCAATGCAGGACATATGAAAAGTCCAGTGATATGCCTACAGGTTACGCTACCCAAGTTTGCTGGAGTATCAAGACAATAGACACTCATGATTTTACTGCATTAGCCCAACCAGACAACCACCCAAAATACAATTTACCCACCCATCAAGCCTGGTTAACTGACAGATAACCAACCCCAACCCCCAAAAGACAACAACCCATTTACCCACCCTTATTTACATTTTAAACCCCCTCAAGAAAACCATTTATGTTAATGGTTCAACAGCTGGGTTGAAATAATCGGTATCAAAACCTAGTGAGCTGCCTAACTAGACATGTTTTATGGCTTCACGGGTTATGATGTCTAGGTAGGCAGCGCACTCGGTTTTGAGACACAGACAGAGAGCGAAATAAAGAGGCTCACAGACAGACAGACAGACAGACACAGGAGGGTGGCTCACAGGATGCCTGAGCAGGACGTGCAGACGAACGAGCCCACGGTCATGTTGGCGTAGGTCGGGCCGCGCTGGTCGCAGTCGAAACACTTTCGGTTGAGCGCCAAACTCGTCATTTCCCGCAGCATCTTCAGGTGTTTTTCCTCCTGCTTTCGCTTCGCGCTCGCTGCCATGGCCGGAGCCGTTAATATACAGTTGGTCAGTTAAAAAAAAAGAGCGTAATACAAATCCAATACGTGTAAGGGTCCGGATAAATATTAGTCCGGCACTTCTATAAAACAGATCACGAGGAAAGGAAGGCGAGCCGGAGTTCTTCAGAAGGGCCTCACGTTTCACGAACAACGGGCGAAAAGTGCCGTAGTGATGAAGAGAGGAGGGTCCTGAGGCGCAGCTCTTTCTTTAACAGCCAGCCTGCCCACTCTACTTTCACTGCTTACGACCAGCCCTCCCACTCTGCATTCATTTCTATTGATTGACCCGTGCAGTTTAACATAACGGCCAACAGGGGGCGACGGCAAATAGTAAGTACTCAACGGATGGAGATCCCAAAGGGCTGAGTGCTAAAACTACCCGTAAGACTTCTTATGCTGTGTAAATCTGTATGGAAATATAATAAAGATACATTCAACAATAGTTTTGCTCAATATATGTGTTTATAAGTTAGAATGAGTATGTTGTTTTTGTGTAACAGGGTCAATAATTTGACAAACCCGCTAGCACAGGAGCGAAACTCTTGACAGGGAAAACGAGTGACCAATCACATGCGCCACTTAGGCTCACGTGATCCCAATCGAGCCCCGCCCACAATACTTCTCGAGTGCACGTTCTCGAGCTCATTTAAATGTTCTTATTAATCCGCAGTGCCCTCTAGAGGACGCAACACATTAACAGCAGTTCTCTGAAAGAGTGACCTAATTCAGAGGATTTGGCTAGCCGAGGACATGAATCGACTTTCTTAATCACCTTTTGTTTTTAAGATGGCTATGAATATGTATTATGAAGCAATAAATGGCGCTGTGTTAATTAAACGAAGCACTGTTATATGTTTCATTGGCCTAATGATGTATGGTGGAGACTGGGACTAATTGTCATATTTTGTATAGGCACAATACCTTAACGTCTTGGCTACAAATATAAAGATATTGCCCAGGAAATTGAGCACACTCCGACATTACGTGAGAATAGCAGGGCTGCATATTTTCTAATTATATAGGGTGAAATGCCACAAATCAAAATTTTGATATTAAAACAATTAGGAACCACCAAATTATTAAAAAAATAATAATAATTCTCTCAATAAGCTGCATGGAAGGCCAATGTGCTAAATGAATCAGTGTAAGAAAGATGAGGTAACTGAGGGAAAACCTACTGAAACTTAGTTTTTATTAAACCATAATCCCTGCTCTAACCTTCTATTAAAGGCAACAACTTTACATTCCAAGTCACAGATTGGTTTCTTGTATATTACAGGTTTATTTTATTAAGTTTGGCTGGCATTTTAAACATTATGCACATGAAGAGGGTTGTACCCACGTGGTTTGCTCATTAGGGTTCGTTAGGATTAGATATGTGGCGAGATGTATAAAATGGCAGATTAAATACAGTTTACTATGATATGTAACCTTCAAACTTAATTTTAAAAGGCATGTTAACTCTCAGAAGAGCACGTATCTGCATTTCTAATCATCACTCTGTACGGCTGGTGACCAAGAAGAAACTCTCTGATTAGTCCAACATCTTTATGGTGACCAACTTAGAGCCAACACAAAAGATATGGCTAAAAATAATGTTTGCATTCTATACAGACAGAAGACAATTTTGTTCAGAACTTTTATTTTTAGCAACCAAAGTTTAACATTTATATACATCGATTTCTATGTACCAACAGAAGATCTAAAGAATGTGCACCTTCAGAGCAGACTAATGCTCTTAAGTTAGATGTACATGATCTTTTTCATTACGTCGTGGGCAGTTTTGTCTTAGTCTGTGGTACACCGAGAGTTTCAGTCTCTCAGGCATAATAAGTTGGCCTCCAGTGTCACCATGGCCACATTTCAACATTAGTTTCACCCTACATAATGGTTGTGATCAAGCAGATGATGATGAACGTGAACATTTTGATTCTTCAAAAAGTGTCCCACTGGAATCTGCTCATCATTTATCCACTGGCGAGAGCCTGTGTGCTGGGCTTTTGAAGCTGCCCGGTAGGGGCGGTGAAGTCCCATGGTCTGCGGTCCTCGGTGAAGCCATAGAGTTTCCTCAGAGCCACGCGCGCTGCCTCCTCTTCGGCTGCCAGGACGGTCTCACCCGGACCCTGAGCCAGCAGCTTACGGTCACTGGCACAAAATAAGAGATAATAAGAGATTTGGTTTTTAAAAATAAATCAAAAGAGACCAGAATAAATCTGACTCGACCCTGAAATGACACATCAGATTGTCCAGATTAATAAACTAGAACTTCATTTACAGACTGTGGAGTTAATAGATCAGGGTTTATATATTTAGCAGACTAGTGACTATTACACCAAGGTTTATAAATGTTCATTTTCTGTTCTAACATTGGAAATTTATACAGTGAAATGTGACACAAAGTGACCAACTGCAATTTATTGTTCTAGCTAGGTGTGGCCAAAATAGTTTTCACAATTTTATTTCTCAATAACTAACTATATTTATATATCATGATATTGTGGAGCCCCTAAAGGGACATGAATGGAAAAAAAATTAAATGGGAGGAAAAATAATAAGTCAATGCTTTTGCGTTTTCTCCCAAATGTTTTTGCACTCCCCTGAGAAACTGCGCCTCCTCGACAAGAGCTCAAAAGAACGCAAAAGCATTGATTTGTTATATTTCCTCCCATCTCATATTTTATCCACCACCATGTCCCTTTAGGGGCTTTTGCTTTCAATAAGGTTATATCATCAACATTTTTGATACCATTGAAATTTCATAATTCTTCACCATTTTCAAAATTACAAAAAACTATTACTACAAGTCTAAGTAAAAAAAATTAAATAAATAAAAAACTGAAATAACCAGAAATAAGAAATACTACATTAAATGTATAAAGTAATCAAATGTATAAAAACACTACGTAGTCTAAATCTTCATTTATTCTTATTAAAGTTACATCGGTGATTCAGTCAAAAGCGGTGAGTGAATTTCTCTTTTGTTGTCTGATTATCATTAAATGACACGGAGCAGCATCAGGTTTATTAGGCTGCTGTCACTTTAAAACAGAAAGCACGGATCCAATATACTGATACACATGCGTTTTCTTTCTGTTTACGTTCACTTAAGACATAAATGACTGTGTTTACAAGGATACTTGCAAGGTTGGGCATTTTGACATAAGTATGTGAATTTAACTGACTCATTAGTGAGTTCATTACTCACATATGCAGCGGCGTTCAGAAATGAGTTCTCTTTCGCTGCTTATTGTGCTTCACTGGTTTAAAAATCACTTGCACAAGAACGTCACATGAGCCTGACCGCCATAGAGACGATAGTCCATAATTTCTACCGGTTAATCGTGTCTAGTGGTATATCGCCCACCCCTAGTTCCAGTAATTGTGTCATACCTGTAAAGCCCAACAAAATAGAGAGGGAGGACAGTACTGGCGCCAGCAGAACGGATGAGGCGAGGCTCGGGTAGCGCTAAACCTTTACGGGTCAGCTCTTTAACCAGCAGCCCCATGGGATCAACCACTCTCCACATGTCAAACAGATCTTTCCCAATCAGCTGAGTCACCAGGAAATCCTGTAAAAACAATACCCAACAAACAGATGGATCAAACTTTAGTGCACAAACGCGTATATATTTTATATATATATATATATATATATATATATATATATTTTTTTTTTTATATATATTTTAAAATTAAATATATTTTAAAATATATATATAAAAAAATGACACAATTAGAAATTTAATTAGTAAAATTTAGTAAAGTAAAATGAGTAACTTTAACTTATAAAAATAATGTAATTAATATTATTAGTAATTATTAAACATTTATATATGTATTTAATAAAATAAAAATAAAATATAATATATAATAAAATAAAATAAAAAATGTAACATAACATTAACACAATATAAAATGTACATAATATAAAATACATATACAAACATACATACATATATTATATATACATGATACGTACATACATATATTTTTTTTTATACAGTAATTATTCACATTTTTAAATGGTTTATATACACACATAAATAAAACTTTTATGTTAGATACAATTAATCAATTTGACAGCACTAATATATTTATATATACACATTTATTTATATAATTAATCGCATCTGACACATTTTTTTGTTTATAATAATGTGTGAAATATATATATATATATAGGATACAAATAGACGTCGACAACAACAAATAGAAAGAAACCGCATAAAATGTTAACTGTAATGGACACTTGTTTTACCCTAATGAAAAGCCCAGCTTGCACAGGTCCGCTGCTCTGCTCCAGAGCCCCAATCACAGCGAAGAACGTTCCTCGTAGGGTGTCATCTGGAACAGGAAACTCTGCACTCATCGTCAATTCCTCCACGGCGAGCTTCCGCGCGACATGACACATGACCTCTGACCCCGTCAGGTGGCCTACAACAGCTGCCACACCCTCCTCAGGCAAGCTATGAAAGCTGCCCCTGCACCAGTCACCAAGGAAACCCTGTATAGAACAACTGAAAGGTAATATCAATTTCATACCATTATTTCCAGTATAAAACTCATCAAATTTCTCACCTTTGTGAACTGTTGACCGTGCACAGACAGCTCGCCGTTGTCTTTCAGGTTGAGGGCGGTCATCTCCGAGTCGAGGCCCAGTGCTCGCCTCCTCTCCTCCTCAGATCGCAGGTAACACGAGCTCACAAACGCAGTCTTCAGAAGGTCCAGAGAGAAACTCTCCTGCAGGCGGGCACTGAAAGCCTCCACTTCAGCATGGTAATCAAAGTTCGGCTGCTGGGAGCTGATGGGAAGAGAAAGCAAAACAGGGTTAATGCAATAAACAAAATGTAATTTAATTAATATGCAAGATATATATAGATTTTGACTGATAAGCATGGAGACGTTGCAAGTTATCAGAGGCACTCAATGCAAGGCCTCAGATAACTACTGAGTACAAGCCCCCTCTTTCCATCTCAATCTTGGCAGAAGAATCTCTCTTCTGTCTCTCTCTCATGCGTCAAGTTTAATCTGCAAATGCTTTGAGAAACAACTTGTGAATGATTCTTTCTGAAGTCAAGGTCAGCAGGCCTGGGAAGAGTCTAGGGAGTCAGATAAAATGTTCCCAACTAAAAAGTTTATTATGTGATGTTGAGGAAGAACCATGTGGATGAAGATAAACCGGAAAGTGTAAAGTAGGAGGCCTTATGATAATCTGTTCATTTGTTTATCCACTCACTTTCAAAGTCTTTGTTCAATGATAAACGAATACGTAAATGACTATACTGAATAAACACTCTGTTTTAATTTAGTGCTCATTTTTGTAGCTCTGAGATATGTTCGGTTGTAAGAGAGACGGGCTGTTAATAATTTAAAGGGACAGTCCACCCAAAAACGCTTTAGGCCGTATCTGTGGTACAAACACAAAAGAAGATATTTTGAAGAATGTCAGAAACCAAATAGTTTTGGTTCCCATTGGGAAGTGAAACTGGCTACCAACATTCTTCAAAATATCTACTTTTAGGTTCCAGAGAAGAAACAACGCCATACAGGTTAGGAACAACATGAGGATGAGTACATTTTTGACTGGACTATCCCTTTAAGAAGATTTATCAATGCCATTCATCACAAACAGGCTGAACATGCATCACATGTACTGTCTGGCATCAATTACTGGTCTCTCTAGGTCTCTAATATTAAAATGTAAAAATAAATTATATGACTATCAGTAATGCATTCTCACGACTGCAGTCTACTTTAAGACATTCAGAGAAAATCCTTTGTTTAACTGATGGGAAATTATGCTAAATATGCTAATGTCTGCCCCAAAAAAGCTAAAATGACTGCACGGAGAAGTCATCTGCAGCTTTATTGGTCACAATAACCAATAAAATGAGAAGACAAGATACTAAATATCATTAACAATCTCCCTCTTCTATAAACTCATTAATACATGTGCTTATCTTGATATTTATAGTTAAATCACTGGCTGTGTCTTAAAACCTACTTAGCTGTCTGCCTAGACAGCATTTGGTCATCACCGATACGTCCTAAAGCGCCTAACTATACAGCCTAGACAGAGAGCTGAATATAATTTGAGTCACCCACAGCCAGAGAGTATCACAAGTGGCCTTGAGATGTTCTACTGACCGCGGCTTTGGAGGTGGAGGTCCCTCCATTTTTCTCTTCCTCTCCATAATGAGTGTGTAAGCCTTCATCCATCTCTTTTTCTCCCTGACGTGTGTGAGCATCACTCCTCTGGACACATGATGATAATGAAGAGGTAATACAGCGCGACTCACGAGCGCCCTGCACGCCGCCATGACAGCCGCGACCTGCTGACACTGCGCTGTCCGCGAAAGAGCGACGGAGAGCGGGAGGGAAACTGTACACAGCGCCCCCACCTGGCCGGAGCACCGGATTTGTGTTTTATTTTGGCTAGGTGACCTCCATAACTAATAAACGAACATGCCAAGAGAGTGATTCAAATTAACCAGGGTGATTTCTTTTGGAAAAGTTGTGTACTAAAAAAAATTCACAGGTAAATGCACATTTCTTAGGACAAAAGGAGAGAAGAGAAGATTGTAAATTCTGTGCTTTTCTGAATGCAGTTTATTATTATATACTTCTTTTTATATCATTATTTACCTTTTTATGATCATCAATACACCAATTGTTTCTTAGTTAAAAAGTACTGTGGCAGTACCATGGTATTTAAAGGCATGAATTACCACAGCACTTTCTAAGTTCCAGTGTTGTTATTGTTAACCAAAACTATTAAAATTTGGTTTTGGTTATTGAAATGAATCTGAAATAATAAAAAACATAAATATTAGATTTAAAACTTGTTTTTAAAAAATAAACATGAAAATGAAAAAATGACAAATGCACATAACTAAAACTTAATCTAAAATGAAAAAAAAATATATAAAAATAAAAGCATATTCAAAGAATTACTAAATACTATAATGGTATAAAAATAATTACTAAAATAACTGCTACATTCATATTTACAGCTTTGTTTTGGAAAACCTTTTTACTTTAACCTGTCATGCATAAGACCGACATGTGCTTATACTTTATCTTCAGAAATGAAACGCAGACATGAAACTGAAACAAATCCCGTAGATTAAAAGCAGGCAGGACAGAGTGTAGTTCGCTACTGTTGTCATTTATTCAAATAAAAGCATTTGTAATTCAATGTTTATGGCTCTGTGAGAGGAAAACTGAATCTGTATCATTTCAGTAATATCCTGAAGAAAAGGTTGTAGCAGAAATGCCATCAGTAGCATATGGGCAGTTTTACATAAATAATGACAAGGACTAAACTCACACTAACAAGTATGGTTTCCATGTTGATGCAAGGTAACATACATATGTACCTAAATCACAACAGTCCATTAATAATACTATTATTTAATTTGATGCATTTCTCTTGTCTATGATATATCATTGAGTTCGATTCCATTGGTCTTTGTAAAAGTTTACATAATATTGAACTCATCTGGGCTGTTTCTCCCAAAAGCATCGTAAGCCTAAATTCATTGTAGAAGACCATTGGTGGCAATTGTTCTACAAACAACTTAGGCTTACGATGCTTTTGGTAAATGCAGTCCTGTATAGTAAACCTATGGAAAATATTATTACTGCCAAAGCTCAAAGACACGTGAAGTAATATATATGTACATCTAGTTCAAGCTTGGCTATGCAAAAAAACAAAACAAAAAAGGAATTAAAAACATACAAAACAAAGAAAAAGAGCAATTGTACAAATAAAAAAGAAAAGTGTATAAATACATATTTATAATAATAAAAATAAACGGACAAACTCAAACACAAAAAGCCATCCCTGACTTAACCACTTTTGCCGTGAAGAAAACAAAACATTTTAGCCATTAAAAAAATTTGGCTGAATTTTGACACATTGAAGCAGGGCAAGGTTTTTATTTTGCCCCTCCCACATTGTGGAGTCCATGCTGCTTTAGCGACGGAACCAAACCCAGCTGTTGATGAGCCAGAAAGCTACAGTAATGGAATACATGATCATTTCTCGCTTGGCTCTCTCTTTGTTCTCCTCCTCTATGAGCTGCAAACGCCGATTCAACTTGACAATCTGTAATGACACAAAATCAAAGAAATTAATGAACCCCTCCCATCTTTGAGGTTAAGTTCTGGTCAATTACACACATAAGATTTATTATTTTCTCCTTGCATGTGAATCATTCCCTCGTGGGTCAAAATGACCCGAAGCATTAAAATTACACTTAATTTTTTTGTCCAGAGAGCGTATATCGTTTCCTTCTGATAATATTTTTTCTTTTTTTAAATACAATTTTTTGGAAGATGTTTTGTTCTGTATTGTAAATGTGTTTAAATGTAACCCTTTCAAATCTGTGTGTGATCTGCATTGTCACTGATTGATTTTTATTTGGACAAAAACAAAAAACAAACATTGGCCCATTATATGCCCCCATTCATTTTAATGGGAATTTCTAGGTGTGTGTGTGTGTGTGTGTGCGTGCGTATGTAAAAAAATAACATCAAAAATCTTTTGCCCATTAAATTGACCCGCGAGGAAAGGATTTGTTATTTACTATTTTAAATACATAAATACTCCTTGAATCCAATTAAATTATGTTTGTGTATTCCAATTTCAAATTGGACAAAACTGTCCTGAGGAGAGAATTAAAGGAATTAATTTATTCTGGAAAGTAAACAATATATTGAAAATCAAAAGTGACAGTAAAGACATTTACATTGCTACAAAAGATTTCTATAATTTTAAATTTCTATTCATAAAACAATCCTGAAAAAAAATGCATCATGGTTTCCATAAAAAAAATAAAAAAAATCAAGCAGCACAACTGTTTTCAACATTGATAATAATAATGGTAAATGTTTCTTGAGCAGCAAATCATCATATTAGAATGATTTCTGAAGGATCATGTGACACTGGAGTAATGATGCTGAAAATACAGATTTGATTACAGGAATAAATTACATATCAATATATTCATTTGTAATAATATTTCACAATATTCAAATTTGACTGTATTTTTGTTCAAATAAATGCAGTCTTGGTGAGCGTAAGAGATTTTTTTTAATGGTAGTGCATTTAAAATTAAAAAAATTAAAAATCTTAGGAACTGCACACTATCGAGCATATAGAGTTGTTTTAACAGCAGAATAATACCTGTCTGCGTAGAGATGTGGCGTCGACAACGGCCATGTCATCCGCTCCTCCCTCTAGAGTAGAGTCCAGCGTGGCCAGCGCATACCTGTCAGAGACATTATTCATTTCATGAGACATTGAGATTGTATTGAGAGGATAGAGAGAAAAGCAAAGCAAAGCCAGAGAATAAAACAGATGACAGGGAAGAAATGAGAGGAAGAGAAAAAGAGATACCTGTTGTCATGCTGGGGGTTAGAGATGGTTGAACCCCCTCTGAGAGATGGCTTGCTGAGAAGCGGATACAGAGAAAGTGAAAGAGGGAAAGGACGAAAGAAGACACAGACAGACAACTTTAATAACACGCAGATGCGCTCTAACTAATATTTTATTGCAGGGGGTCTTTGTCTCACGGACCCTGTCAACATTTCATTTTATAAATCACATAAACCTCGCAAAAGAAATTATGATTTCATGATAAAGCAGCCAAAATACCAGAGAAATGTTCTTGGACCGGTTCCCAAGTAAAATAAAAGAAATAATAATAATATAAACAGAATTAATACATATTTGGGTCAATAAGATTTTGAAATAAATGCTTATTTAGCAAGGACAAATTAAATGAATCAAAAGTGACAGTTAAGACATTTATAATAAAAATATATATATTTTTCAAATAAATGTTGTTTTTTAAAACCTTTAATATTAAGAGGTTTTAAAAACCTTTAAAAAGCTAAAATATTAAGCAGCACAATTGTTTTCACTATTAATAATAATAAATGTTTCTTGAGCATCAAATCATCATAATAGAATAGAATGATTTCTGAAGGATCATGTGACACTGAAGACTGAAAAATAAAAATGTTTTATATATATATATGTGTGTGTGTGTGTGTGTGTGTGTGTGTGTGTGTGTGTGTGTGTGTGTGTGTGTGATAATTATTCCACAAATGCTTTCAAAAGAACTTCACTTTAAATGGACCCGAACATTTCTTTAAAAACTATACACCAATGCCACAAACTTATGTGTAAATTTAACTGAAATCTTAAAGCTCAGGAAAAAAGAAAGGATTCAAAGAAAAGAGTAAGAAATAAAACCCAAACAAAGAAGCAAAGGAAGAGGGGAAGCAGCGTGTCCACATCCAACAGCAAACAATACAGCGACAAAGCTGTCATCTAACAAACTACCTCCTAAAACTTAAATATGTAGCGTTCTATGGTTTGTGCATTACATTTTTTAAGGAGGAGTGTTTGACTGCCAGTGCAAATACGCTTAGTGCATTTCCTCACCTAATCGATTTGTCATCAGAATGACAGAAGAATGTCTAGAAGTCGTAGAGGACTTTGTTCCTGGCTTAATCTAACACATTTGTTTAGTTACTCTGTGAAGCAACATCTAAATGAGCCTTTCAGGGAAGATTCAGGGGTCTGATGTCAAAGGTCACCTGCGCTGGTTCTCGTCCAGGACCTCCAGGACCTGCTGGTAGGCCCGGCGTGTGGTTGACTGGATGAAGGAAAGGACACCGTGGGCGCTGAAGAGGTTAAACCCATCCTCGGCACCACCGAGGGGAGCCATAGTGCGCAATGCAGCAGAGGGGGAGGGAGTCATACTGACCGCACCACAGAGAGAGAGAGAGAGAGAGAGAGAGAGAGAGAGAGAGAGAGAGAGAGAGAGAGAGAGAGAGAGAGAGAGAGAGAGAGACGGAACCAAAGAACAAGAGAGGAAAAGTAGAAGATAGAAGAGAGAGAGAGAGAGAGAGAGAGTGAATGTCAAACAAATTTAAGGGTTCAGAAAGAAGGAAATAAAAGTAGAAAGAAACAGAAGTCGGATTATGAAAATAAAGACTACATTTCATTGGCCCGGGAGAAATGGAGAGATGTCACAATTGATGGGCAACAGCCTCACCGCATAAAAATAAACCTACAACCCCAATACAAACACGTCAACAAGCTGAAACAAGCAAACTCTCTTCGTTTTGACAACACCAACACACAAAGCAGTGTCTGAGCATCACAACCACAAGCCTCAAACGCAGATCCACATCAGGCCAACGATGAGGCTGTTTACTGAACCGTAGAATCCATCGACACTGATCCAAACAGACACAACTTCACCTCTGAGATCCTAACAGCAGTCTGCCTTAAAAATATCACATCAAAATTATAGCTCAAGTATTTGATAGGTGAATCTCATGAAAACATGTCCAGGACATTTTTCATAAAGAAATGTCTATGGAGGGACCAAAATGTTTTATTATTGTTATTATTAAAGGGATAGTTCTCCCAAAAATGACAATTCTGTCATTAATTACTCACTTTCATGTCATTCCAAACGTAAGACACAAATTAAGATATTTTTGATGAAATCCGAGAGCTTTCTGATCCCCCATAGACTGTGACGTTATGCGTGCGGTGCTGACACAGGTGCCGGCCAATACTGAGCAGAACCCGGAAGTGCTGCACTGTGTTTACAACGTGAACAAGAGAAGAAATTGCTGAATAAAGTTATTTTGTTGTTGTTTTTTGCACACAAAAAGTATTCTCGTCGCTTCATAACATTATAAGATTGAACCACTGTAGTCTCATGGACCATTTTAATGACGTCTTTACTACCTTTCTGGGCCTTGAAAGTTGCAATGCCGTTGCTGCCTATAGGTGGTTCAGAAACCTCACGGATTTCATAAAAAATATCTTAATTTGTGTTCTGAAGATGAACGAAGGTCTTACGGGGTTGGAACGACATGAGGGTGAGTAATTACTGACAGAATTTTCATTTTGGGGTGAACTATCCCTTTAAGCACATTTGTAAATACGTTATCATTTATATATTATATTCCTTATAGAATAAGGGTTATATTAAAATACATAGTTTAATTTAATAAATAATTTATCATATACATTTTTATTATTGTATTGTACTGTATTATTTTTTTTTAAAGCTGAATATCATTTCTTATATCCTTTTGATTTTAAGATGAAATAAGAACTGGACATGTTCTTGATAGATTTAGTGTGATTACTGATGTAACAGGGTTATTAAGTTTATTGCTGATTTTGTGTATTGCCACTTGTTATTAGTCAATATTATAATATATAATATTTAAATACACTAGCGTTTAAAAGTTTGGGGTCAGTAAGATTTTAGAAATAAGAAGTCTCTTATGCTCACAGAGATTTCATTTATTTGATCAAAAATTCAGTAAAATATTATTACATTTTACAATAACTGTTTTCTATATATATGTTAAAATGTTTTATTTCTGTGATGGCAAAGCTGAATTTCCAGCATCATTACTAGTCATCATCATCACTCCAGTCTTCAGTGTCACATGATCCTTCAAAAATCATTCTAAGATGCTGATTTGAAGAAGAACATTTCTTATTATTATTATTATCAATGTTGTAAAAAACAGTTGTGGTGCTTATTATTTTTGGTGTAAACCGTGATGCTTTTGTTTCGGGACTCTTTCATGAATAGTAGATTCAAAAGAACAGCATTTTTTAAAACCGAAATCTTTCACCATTATAAATGTATTCACTGTCACTTCTGATCAATTTAATGCATTCCTGCTATATAGTAATAAAATAATAATCATACTGACCCTAAACTTTTAAATGGCAGTGTACATTTAAATACAAACAAATATTATATTATGATTATGTTAAAATGTCCTTTTTAGTCTAAATTTAGAGTAAAGTTTGATAAAAGACAGTTTGGCTGATGGGCATGACACATTAGCAGCAGAAGCCAAACTGGTCTTAATTTTATTGGGGTCTAGAAAAAAAGAGGTGCTGGTCATTGGTGGGTTTAAGTACTTTTATTGACAGATCAGCCAATCAGAAAACATCATGTCAAAACAAGCCAACAATTGTTTGGTTGAAGGAGAATGACTGATCTGTTAGTTTTTTTAAGTACAAACCCTCAGTGTGAACAGCTCCACAATGCAAGGAGTGGCCATTCATTAGAGTACAATAGAGTAGAATAGAGCTGTCAGGCAGTCATGATGGCATGAGGGAAACTGACTGACAAAGCAACTCTAAACTACACTGACCATTGACCAATACCACATCACAAGCTGTTTTATTTTGTGATCAAATTGGTTTTAACCATGACTGACAGGTGTGATCGGGCCACACCTGTACATGCAATAACATGCACTGACCTGCAAAAAAAAGCACAAAAGCCAAACTAAAAGGGCTTGAAACTAAACAATATCCATGCATGGTTCTAACTCACCCCCTTTGAGTCAGCATCATGAAGGGAGAAAGAGAGACACCAGGGAGGAGGAAAAAACATATAATGGAGTGAGAGGGCCATGTTGACAGGGCAGAGGTGAAACCAAAGTACATGTGTGTGTGTGTGTGTGTATTCGTGGCTTTGCACTCACGTGGAGTCGTTTCTGGCGAGCTGGCCATTGTGTTGCACACCTATGTTCTCGCTGACCGTGCGCTCTCTACGTGCCTTGGTTAGCGTGCGTACCTGTGTGAAGAAGAAGAAGAAGTGAAAAGTGGATAGGTGTTCCTCCTCATTTTACTGAACCCAAGCCGTTCTTTTTTTAGTGACGTTCATTACCACTCACTTCTACACAGCCCACATCTTGCTAAATTAAGTCTGTCCCACTTACTTCTTCGCTAGGCTGACTTGCAGAGATTGCCTGCTCCATTTCGTGGAAGTCGAAGGGCCGTTCGTTGAGCGTGAGGACCCGAGGTGGCGTCCTGAGGGACAGTGTTGACTCCAACGGGGTGGACTGGATGATGTCCGGGTCTCTGGGATATTGCATGTCATCACTGTCTCCTACATAGAAAGATGAGTGACCGATCAGATATTCGTCCACTCTGTGTGTGTGTGTTTGTGGATAATTCAAGTGAAACAAACTGCCTAAAAGAGAAATTCACCCTCATTTCATGCCAAATCTGTAAGACAGCGAAACACAAAAGAAGATATTTTGTGCTGTCCATCTCGTACCTGCCACTACGATTCTCTCGGGAACGTGCATCATTGCCGTGCGGAGCGTGTTCCGCTCTGGGAGTTCCTGCTCTTCTGAGCTAAACGGAGCCACTTTGAGCTGCTCAGGAATGCGCATTCTCTGACTGATGCCCTCTGTGTATTCCAGCTCATAGTGGATCCGGTTCATCTCCGCCATCTCGGCTGTGGGAGAGGGGAACGCCGCTCCACTCATCTACAGGGAGAGAGGAGGATGGGTGTACAGAGAAAATACCAGGTCAGCTGTGATGACATACAGCATGTCAATTCCATAGTCAAACAAGATTCCAAAGGAATGTGAATAGAATTCTTATTGGAATCCTGTAAGAATCAAATATGATCTTACTGGAGGTATACATCTTTTTTTTTTTGTGCAAATATAAATAAATAAAACAAAGATTGCTGGAACAATTGGTTATCGCCATAAGTCCATACCAATAGTTTTTGGATTTATATGAAATGGTATCACTTTACAAAAAGTCTCCATTTGTAACGTTAACTAAGGTTAATAAAGTATTGTTGTTTATTGTTAATTTTAACATTTACTAAAACATTTTTTTACATTTGAAAGATGTATCTCTTAACATTAGTGAATGCACTATGAATTAACATGAATGATCAAGGTATAATTAATATTTATCTTAAAAAAATTACAGTACATTTTCATGGTTCAGTACTGTTTTAAAATGTTTGTATTAAAGTTCAGCGCTATTTTGTGTCTTATGTTTGTTTTCATTTAATATCCATTTTAAAAATTATTGGTTGATTAGTTGGTTATCGAACAGCGCGCTGAATCTCAAACCAGATTAGAAGCTTTAAAATCATTCCTCTTGCAGGAGCATTTTATCCTATAGATCAAAGTTATTTTTATTATTTTAGAACTATTCTTATACTATTACAGTGTTTATTAATATGAGCTTATATTTTGTAGTTTAACATAATTGTAGTTTAAGTTTTATTTAATGTTGTCATTTTTTATTTTGGTTTTATTTTTCTGTTAAGCTTTAATTTATTTTTATTTCAGTTTTTGTTAATTAGTTGCCAAGGCAACATGTCTTAGGTTTAAGTTTCTCATCTAGCCTATTATTTATAGTTGTAACAACTACAAATCATAGTAATGAACAATTAATAATGGTTTCAGATTCAGTTAACGATAACAACACTGGCTCTAAAAATGATCTGGTTTTGTTGTGCTGAAATTAAAGAGAAATAAAAATTCAATATAATTCCTAATTATAAGAGAAAATACATTCAAAGCATATCATGAATCCAAATCTCATACAACAAAACCGGAATCACAGGTTGTCCAACCTGGCCTCTGTGACCTTTACCTCTAATACAAAAAGAGCTCATAATACTGCAAGTTTGCTTATAATGCTACTAAATAATATTATTACATTTATGTAATCCAGATAAATAACCAATTCAGCCACTATCATCCCCAGACCCTCAGGCTAAACTGAAGCACAGAAAGTAAAGCAGCTGTCATCACCAGTGTGTTGTGGTTTGATCATGAGATCAACTATTTCAGGAAGAGAAATGCCAATGAACACACTATCCACAGTTTAACCTATAAGTAGGCATACCTACTGAATGAATTGAAATATATTATGTTTCAGAAAAAACAAAACAAAGTCAATACGGACGTTTTTGGTTTCATTTCATTTGAGAGCAGCAGTTAACGTAACGTTACTACAGTGAAAACACCTGCTGTAAATTTTGTTTTAAATGTTTGGGTGGATCCGATCAAACCAAACAGAAAATACATAATAACAAGGTCAAATACTTTAGTGTCACATTTGGGCCAAGAAAAAATAAACTGTTAGTGTAATCAATAAATGATGAGTACATCATCAGGGCCCTAAAGTAGTTAACGTACATCAATGACAGCTGATAAAGGGCTAAAGCATGATCAGAAATCACATTACAATTCATTTAGACTCATACCTTCACCGAGATCAGATCCACCGACGGCTTAGACACGTAAAAGTGGAATGCTATCGTAAAATCAGCTAATTCTGAGGGTTTTTAGAAAAAGATAATCATCCCGCACTAGTAGAGCACAGACCAGCTCAACCCAGACCAGACCCGCACAGCCGCTGCGTGAAGCGGAACTGAGGAGAGAGCTTTACACGCGCTTTTCAAATTAAGAGTCTCTCCGTTGGGACATCATTTAAAAGTCACGGGGTTTCGCTCATCTTCGGGGGAAACACTGTTTATTGGTAACTGTTCTGTCAGTTAACTTTGTTTTAAATAACATTATATTTGTATTATATTAGAGACTACTACACACAAAATGTTAACATTTAGCCTATACGTAGAATGATAAAACCTAATTTGTATTCTGTTTACAAATGCTACATTGTCACAAATCACATTAGTAAGTAGGCTAATTAATTAGGCCTACTATAATTGAATTACTTTTTCCTTGAAAATGTAGCCTAAAGTAAGGGTTTACTCTGATTTATTTTCTATAATTTAATTAAAGTTAGCCTATTCTGATGTAATTGCAGTAAACAGTAAATAGGCTACTAGACTACAGAACAATTTTATATTAAACAATAGTGGATTTAACATGAAAAGTTAACGTCTAATGATAAAATGTATGTTTTTAATGTAACCTTTGCCCTTTAAATACTTTGGTCAGTTCAAGAATAATTTATGCAATTTTATTTTATTTATTTGAAAGAAGAAAAGAGCAGTTTCATGCCTATCCTACTGTTCAACTGGTCGAGGGATTTGGAAATAGAGGATTTGGAAGTAGTAATAATAAGCAGTTTTGGGGGTAACACATTACAAGTTGCCTAATCAGATTACTTTTTTCAAGTAACTTGTAAAGTAACGCATTCGTTTTAAAATTTACATTAAAATATGAGTAACTTTGTTTTCCCATTGACTGACAGCTCTCCTGTCCCCATGTTGAGAAATGATGGTTATTAGACTAAAACTCATCACACTTGCACAAAAACAGATTCAGTATTCACCTAAATGAATAAAAACCATGAAATGCAAACTCAGAATATATTACACAAATCTGCAATAATTAAATAGCCTATATGTTAAATTACACAAATATAGCCTACTTTATGTATTTAATCTCACTTTATTAACCAATGTCTTTGCTTTTGACCTTGATCATACTAATAAGCAAAAAAAGATAGGCAAAAAATCAACATCACAATTAGTTTTTTGTGTTAAAATAAGATTGTGGTACTTTCTTCTCCTGTCCTATTCGTCTGCAATCCTGCAGAAAGCTTATTCATTTCACTTTTGGTGCGAAGGAGCCTTTACATTAAAAAAAATAAAAAATAACTTGTTTATTTGTTATTAATATCAAACCAGCAAGCCCAGGTGTGAAAAATAGCCTTACCATAAAGTATAACGGAATTACTTTACATTAAAAGTAGCAAGTTCCTTTAAGGAGCATTACGTTTAACTTTCCCCAACACTGAATGCTTAGTAGGCTACTTTTTAGAGAGAATTAGTAGCCTACATTAATCTCACTTCTGAAAATGTAATTATAACCTAACAAGTATAATTAATTAGCCTAGTTTTTAGAGTAACTTACCCTACACACATCACACAGAACTTGAGAAACAACCGCTAGATATGTTTTGAGCGGTATGTTTCCATCGTGGCCCCTAACGGTTGAATGTGTGTGTGTGTGTGTGTGTGTGTGTGTGTGTGTGTGTGTGTGTGTGTGTGTGTGTGTGTGTGGTGGGAAGAGCGCTGAGCGATTGTCCAGTCTGTCTCAGTGTGCTCCCGGTTGAGGATACCAGCTCCAGGACTCTAGGATGCTCGATTATTTCAGTTCGCAAGGAGAAAACGTTTAGCGCTTTCACAAAGATACAGCTCTATAGCCTACTCTCGTATAATGAAGTGATTGGACCCTTTAAAGTGGACGGCGGGGCCCTGGAACCTGAAGAGTGTCTGCTGCATGTGGATATGCTGTAGTAAACGATGTGCAGCTCCGTGGCTCTGCTCTGCTGCTGTGTGCTCGTGTCTCTCAACGGCGCAGCATCACTGGACCTGCAGCCCGACATGTGAGTCACCGAACACACAGCTTATTATATTTTTTACATCTTTTTTTTTTTTTTTTTGCATTTGAAGACGGAAAAACTTAACCCAAACATATAGGCAATTCAAAGAAAACATTTGTCTTCAACATTAGGCTACCATTCAACTTTAATAACATTAATAAGAATAACAAACATTCAATTTTACCTTTCATTAATGTATAGGCCTACACAGTCTTGACATTTTAATTAATATAAATGTTCATTTTCGACTTGAAAATACTTAAAAACTTCTAAAAATAGCTTATATTTTGTGATTAAAGTATAAAGTGCTACTTGAATGCTACCTATCATCATGGCTCAACAGGTAAATGTTTAAGGAAATGTAATTGAATCTAGTGAAAGCATTTCGCTTATGAAAAGTTTATCTCAGTGTCCTGATCTATTTTTGTCGTAACATTGGTAATGCCTTAAATGACTATTAACAATAATAATAATTAATCAGTAGGCTATGGTTTCTTACCGCAAGCTGTTTGTTTTGGTACCAATAGCTCAATAATTTGGAACGGGACACTGATCATTAATGTGTTATTTCTAATGCCCTTTAGGTGTCGCCAAAAGCGCCAGATTCCATTTAAAATGTGAAATTATCTCCAAACATAAATGATCATTAAATTATTTAATTTATTCTGTAAAGACCTGATTACCATATTTTGAATGTATATATATATATATATATATATATATATATATTCACCTAAACAACTTGCTTTGAAACAGTTACAAATAGACTTGACTCAAATTTGGAATTTGGAAATATGTAAAGCGTGACTGAGGCCAGTGAGTGTTTGACACTGACTCCAGGGCTGATCCGGCGTGTGACTGTGCAGTTTATCTGAGAGCCCCATAATTGACTCAGGATGTGCTTTATTACGCCCAGATGGTCATAGGAAACAACCTGAGAGAGAACATGACCCTCTGAGGCAGAGCCCAGACTCACCACATTCGCTCTGTGAAACTAAAATAAAGAATTTAAGAGCCAGACTGTCACAGATGGATTCAAACAAATCAACAATCCTGATGTATTTATGAAGTTGAAATGCATTCTCAGCGATATTCCATATTCTGAGCAGTGGATGAGGTGCTGGTGCTCTATTGGACAACAGTGAGAAAGATATAAATCAACTAACAGCTTCTGACAGATATATGAGTGCAAGGAGAAGTGAATGAAAGCTGAGTTTGTATGTATATTCTTAGCTGTGGTTTAGTGCCAAAATTAAATATTTAGGTGGACTCAATTGAAAAATCTGTTCATAAATAAAAGTATATACTTTTTTATTCTAAAAATGAGAGAAAATAACTCAGCAGGTTTATTTTAGTATATAGCTTTTATTTGTATATTTTCAGTTTTCATTTTAATTTGAGTAATTTTGTTATGTATTTAGTTTTGATTTATTTTTTTACAAATATTTATATTTTTCTGTAATTTATTTTTCTTTGAGTTATTTTAGTACTTCGACTTGAACTTATTTTATTTCAGTTAGTTGCCAAGGCAACAATAAAAAATTTTTTTATGTTCACGTATTTAGTTTTCGTTTATATTTTATTTTAAGCTTTATTTCAGTTAAAGAAAACCAATTTTATTACGTTTAGTTTTACTAACAATAACCACTCATGTTATTTTAGTATATTATAAATATGTTAATATTTTGAATTAGATTTTATATTCACGTTTTCTGTTTTCACTTTAATTTAAGTTAAAGTTTTAGTCATTTTGTTGTTTGTTTTTGTCATTTTTATTCGTTAAAAAAAAGTCTACAGTATTTATTGATTTTTATTTATTGGTTTTAGTTTATTTAGTTTTAGTTGGTTTAGTAGCCTACTTCAACTTAAACTAAAGGAAAATGAGAAATGTTGCCTTGGGGAACATCTTGCTGAAATAAAATAAGTTTTCCTTTGTTTAATGGAATTAAACCATCCCTCCCCAATATACAGTTTTTTTGTCATGTGGTCCCCAGTCCTGAATATGTGGTTATCCCAGTATTTAGTGAGGAACTTGTGCATATTGGTATCCGTATGTCTGTTTACTGTCAGCTGACAGCTATGGTGCACACATGCTAACCCACATACAGTATATGTTCTTCTGTGAGCATTTATGACGAAATTGCTAATTATGACATCATTAAAAGAGGGGCTTTGATGTTAAAAGTCCAAAATGAGACAAAATTAAGATTTGTGGCTCACAAGTGCCCCCTATATGCAATTGATTTTTTCTTAAGGAGTAGTTCACCCAAAAATGATGTCATCATTTACGCACCTGCATGTCGTTAAAGACTTTCGTTATTTTTAATGAGAGATTTCTATCCTTCCATTGACAGTCCACGCAACTACCACTTTGGTGCTTCAAAAAGTTCATAAAGAGATCGTAAAAACTAATCCATATGAATTAAGCGGTTTAGTCCAAACTTTCTGAAGGGACTCGATCACTTTATATGCTGAAAAGATATAGGCAATTATTCACATATAAACATTCATCAACGCACACATCTGCTCATCTTTCACAGGTTTTGTCATACATGTCTTTGTGTGTCATGTCTTTTTTCAGTGAGGAGTCCGATATTACAGGACAATACCGTATAATAAATTATAACAGAAGCAGACCAAATTACAAAATACAATAAAAGTAGTTTACAGTGCTAAATTGAATTACAGTACAGTAAATCAAAATACAGTTACTTGCTGGCAACCATGCTGCCAGTAATGTACTGTAAAAATACAAGAAAATAGTTAACAATGAGGTTCATTTTCGTGTATTACGCAGCATGTTTGAGCTTCAGCAAGAACCAATGAGGTTTATTCTCGTGTTACGCATCACGCAACACACTGAGGTTCATTTAGGGTTTTATAAGGTTAAGTATAACAGTATATATATGTATTGAAGTATAGTTGATAAACTTTTTCACTGTTTCTCAGGCCAAATGTGTGTGAGGAGCAGGAGATGTCTATGCTGGGAGTGAGGCAACCGTGTGTTCAGGCATTCACCCGTATGGTGAAGGTGTGGCGGCAGGGCTGTTCTTCTCAGCACTGGTGCATGGGCTACGAGAGGAGGTGAGACACACTCGAACAAAAACTATTTACATTATTTCCATGTTTAAACATCTGTCAGTCAGTATTCTTTAAATAATTTCCTCTTATTACTATTTCCCCCGAACAATAATCTCTTAAGTCAGAGCAGTGACTTTTATTTAAGAGATTTGCTTTCCTACCATTTAATTTGCCAATTACCATAGCAGATGCTTTCCATTGACTTAAGTACACTGATTTGAAAGCTCTTCTGGAAATCTGGGGTTAAGTGATTTGCACATGGTGATTTAATAGGAGTCATAATAACCAACTATTGCTCATCTGAAAGCAGACCTAATTTCACACTCTTCGTCAACATATGTTCTTACTAAACATAAGACTTCTATCTGGCATGCTGAATACTGACCTGCGGATCAATTTAACCAAGAAAATTGGGCAAAACACAGTAACTGCGACAACACTGAAACAGGAAAAAAATTGCTTAAAAGTTTTAAAGGTAAATTTGTTTTTATTCTGAGCACTGTCACAGGAAAGAGCTCATTGGTTCAAAGAAAGAAAGAAAGAAAAAAAGAAGAATATATTGCAAAATAATGCAGTAGCCCTCTATTGGAAGTACAAAAAAAAACTTAATTATGTATAGTAGAAACTAATTCCAAACAATGTTACACATATTTATACTATTAATTATTTTATAGCTATATAACATTTTACGAAGGGGATCTCTAGAGGGGGTCACGAGAAAGATCATATTTTACACCTAAAAGATTTAAAACCACTGGACTAGAGAACCGCTTGCACTGTGAATCGTTTAGAATCGTCATATGAACTGGTTCAAAAGATGAATTGAAAAGACTCGACTCAAACCAACGACTCGTTCACAAATCGGTTATGTTCTTCTCACAGAATCCATCGCTTTTTTGTGCCACTATGCTGCTTTTTAAATGCGCTAGACAGCTGCATTTGGCTGCTTTTCATCGTTTTTTTTTTTTTTTTGCGCATTGTGATCACGTTTTTAAGTTAAAAGAGGTTCAACAATAGGAAGATTTTGCAAGTATTGTGAGCGCGATTAGAGTAGCAACTGTATAATTTGACGGCTCTTCATGTTATTACGTTATTTCCGGAGCACAGAATGAACAATACATATTTTGTGGTTAAATGTTTTTAAAAAATCCCCTTTTATTTGAGCAATGTTATGTAGGCCTATGTCTCATTTGTCATCGTCAAACAATTTTTAATTGTTATACTATGTTGCATTAGGCCTAAATCAGCCTCTACACATAAATAATTAACCTATTAACTCTATTTCTGCATCTATTTCTCTATCTGTATGTCTATCTCAGGACAGGCTATTATACAGTGTATAGGCAGGTGTATAATATGGAGATGCAAACAGTCTACAGGTGTTGCCCAGGATGGATGCAGAGAGGGGAAGAGAGAGGCTGTCTTCATAGTGAGTATCATAACACTGTATGTGTGTGTGTTATGGATACCGAGTATCTGAACAGTGCGTGTTATCTACAGGAGTGTGTTCTTCTGGTACCTGCTTTAACGGTGGGATGTGCTCTGAGACCAGTGATCAGCTATGTCAGTGTCCAGAAGGGTTCGAAGGAACGCGCTGCCAATACGGTGAGTCTTTCATGCCTTTTGAAGGGGTTGAAGTTTCAGCGCATGAATAGTGGCTTATTTATCTTTTGAATGTTCAAGAATGGGTTCTGTGGTCATGTCTTCATTGATCTGTTTTAGGTCTGCTGCATGAATCAAGCTGTTTGCGTATATGCATATGAGTTTGTGTTGGTGCATCTGTACATTCGAGTGTTGTATATTTCTAAGTCGAGGTCAACTGGTGTCTTTGAAGCTTGTTTCCCTGGTGTTTCTCCTCCCACACTCTCTTTCCACCACCCGTGAGTGCACTAAAGTGAGTTTTCTCAGGCAAACGTCACTGTGGTTTGTTAGATTCTCACTTGTTTCTGCCTCTCATGGTTTGTTTTGACAGCAGATGTGAGGTTTTCACACTGTGAGGTGTCGAATGAGAGTGTATGTGTTCTGGTGGTAAACATGGTTTACCAGATCTGGTTATCTGTTTAACAGCAAAGAGTTTGACTTCAACTGAAATCAGCAGAGTAAATATGCCTTTGAGCATTGAAGAAGCCTCCACACAGTAGCATGTGAATGAGATTTCGAGTTTGTGTCTTAACAGTAAACCTCTAAGTTTAGTCAGTGATCTGTGTGTGTGTGATCTGCCTAAAGCAGCTTTCCTGCTGTGGTTTTGTGCTGAGATGGAGGTTTGTGCTCCTAAAATGCTTTCTCAGAGTTTCTAAAATTAAAGTTTTCTTCTGCATGTCCGTAACACGGAAGGCTGATGGCTAAACAGTACGACGGTGAAATGACTGTGATGAAAAATGTCTTTTCCATGTTGGACTGGTAAACCCATTAAGCTCATTTGACTCTGAGACTGTGTATATGTGCATGTGGAAGAATGTTTTTACAGTGCTCTCTTTCAATAGACGCTGCCACTGTAGCCCAGGACACGCTGTAGCTCATCTGCCCTTTCCTGTTGGACTGATTTGCTGTGTTTAAAGGCCACTGGCCACGTCTCAGTTCTGACAGAGAGAAAGCAGGGAATACTATTCATAGAATAAGGAGTAGTGTACCCTCATGTTGTTCCAAACCTGTAGCACTTACTGTCTTCCGTGGAACAAAAAATGAGATGTTCGATAGAATGTTCAAGCTGTTCTTTATAATAAAAGTGAATAGTGACCAGGAGCTGTCAAACTAAGGAACAGTCATCACAAATGTATCATAAAAGATGTGCATAGACTATTTTTATGGTACTTTTATAGTGTTCTTTGATAATTTTTTAAAGCTTGACAGCTGCTGATGTTTTATAGGCAGAGCAGTGTGAATATTATAAAAAAAAAAAAAAAAATCTTGAGTTTATAATGACAATGCCTAACTATGTTTTCATCTTTGTTTTGTTTTTTAAATGTATGAACATTGTATATAAACACACACCTGTGCCTCAGAGGTATTTATTTAGATATTAGAGGACAATTGAATCACTCTTTAATAGAACAGAGACTACTGTTAACTATTGACTATGACTTTGGCCTCAATAAACTCCTAATTGCTGCTTATTAATAGTTAGTAAGGTAGTTGTTAAGTTTAGGTATTGGGTGTGATTAAGGGATGTAGAATATGGTCATGCAGAAAAAGGCATTAATATGTGCTTTATAAGTACTAATAAACAGCCAATATCCAAGTAATATGCATGCTAATAAGCAACTAGTTAATAGTGAGAATTGGACCCTAAACTAAAGTGCTACCGATTCAACTAGTATTAATTGATTTAAGGCTCAGCATTGTTTCAGATTTTTCTCCTCAAATTGCTTAGAAGAAATGAAAATAGACCCATATAAGACAATTGTTGACAAACAGTATAAAGCTAGAAAATGAATTTGGTCAGAAGATCTCAGATCATTTGGTCTTGAAATCTTTTGAGGAAGGCTACAAAAAGTCTTCCTTTACTCTCCATTTAAAAATGTAAAAGATTGTGTTGTTCTATTAAACAACAGTGTCTTCCTGATGGGGTTGAAGAGACTCATGGGAAACAAGCTCTTCACTGTGTCCATTACTGCAACTTCCCTGTTTACAGGTTTACAATATGTGCTAAGCGGACAGTGTTTAAAGATGTGTCTGTGTGTACTGAGTGTGTTTGATACAGTTTGCCTGAGGGTTTCCTTTCCTCCATCTTGTTTGCTCTACACTGGAGTTAAGAGCTACAACCCCACTGAGGGTCCTGACTCTACATACTTCCCTGGAATACCACAGAGTATTGAGGAGTTCAAGAGTTACTGATCCACAAACAACTTGTTTAGGCACCTCTTTAAATTGGGTCACAAATCTTACATTCTTTGCATGGACACACACAGATATCCATATATTATATTCTTATATAGTCCAGTTGACATCTTTATAATTTCAGTACAGACCCAGCCTCACTGTTTTGAATGCAGAAAGGCATCATTTCATTTAGGGATAGTTCACCAAAAAATGAAAATCCTGTCATCATTTACTCACCAAACCTGAATGACTTTATTTCTTCTGCAGAACACAAAAGAAGACGTTGTTGTTTTGGAGCCTAATGACTTTCATTGTATAGACAAAAAAGTTCAAACATTCTTTAAAATATCTTCTTTTGTTTTCCACAGAAGATATAAAGTCATACATGTTTGGAATGATATGAGGGTGAGTAAATAATGTGAGATTTTTCAGTTTTAGATGAACTGTCCTTTAATCGTTCATAATGTTACACAATTTTGAGTGTTAATGTAATGTACATGTATAATGTAATATGTATATCGACATAGCCAAAATAAATGCATTTAATATATTTGTTTTCATAGCCTTGGAGGACAATATTGGGACAGAATTGGGACAGCAATTATATACATTTTTTAATAATTAATAATCTTTGGATTTTTCATCTGATTAATCAAAGAAATAATCAACAGATTAACTGATTATCAAAATAATTGTTATTTGCAGCAGTACTTAACGATTTTTTTGGCTGGCTAACCTAGCAACCAGTCAGAAAACCCTACATGCTTAAAAATAAAGTTTTTTTTAAAGGCATCTATGGTTCCATTAAGAACCTTAAACATCCATGAAACCTTGCCATTGCACAAAGGTTTCTTAGTGAAAGAGGGTTCTTCAGATCAATCTTTTATGATTTGAAAGGTTCTTTGGGAAATCAAAATGGTTCTCCTATGGCACTGTAGCATCATGGCACAGACTTCTGCATGAGCAAGCGCCAAAAATGTAAGGATCTTGTTGGCCAATATTGTTTTCCCCCTGTCTGCATGGCATTCATTTCAGAGCTGGAGAAAGTTTTAATGAAAGATTTATCCTCAGAATAACATGTCCTGATCCATCATGCGCAATGAGACCCGGAACATTAATTAAGAAAGAGTCAATTGTTTTTCCAGTTTTCCACTTTCTCACTGCTCTATTCTCTGTCTTTATCCTTCAGTTCACTCACCTTTTCTGAACTAATTATGATTGAAGTCCTCAGATAGATTACTTTCTGTTCAAAAGCTTGCTTATCCAGGACGGACAGACCTTTCAGTGTAAGTCGTACTGACATGCTCCATATGCTGGTTTGGTGAGAAACTCCTATTTGAACAAGAACTTCACTGCTGCAGGACGCTCTGGCAATGAAATCAGTGTCCTTGAGAGTGAGGAGTGAGTTTCCTGGTCAAAAGGTTATATCTTGAGTGAGTCTGGCACATTTAAAACTTTATTCAAGTGAGATCTTCAGAGGAAAATGAATTTAACGTCTCCACTCAGCAGGTGATCTCAGTTGAGAGACAGAGAAACCAAATCCTGCTGTGGAGAAACATGAACCGGTTGTGTGTGTGTGTGCTGGAATGTTCTGTTGCTTTTAACACAAGACCCTCTAGACCCCTAAAGATCTGTCTTTATACAGTATTATTAGCGGTCAATATTCAGTGTTATAAATGAAATACAAGTTATTGAAGGAAAAGTATTATTGCTTATTAGTGATTCATGAAACTTTAGACTAAATGGAGCTTTCAACTTTGTCTCAGATCACATTTCTTCTAAAATTCCTTATAGGAGAAATAAATAGACAAAATAGAGACACAAATTATTGACACAGAAAAAGTAGAGCGCTATAAAATTTATCTTGATAGCAGATAACAAGTTGGAAGACAGTTTATATTGACTTTTGATTGAAGACTTTGGTTGGCTAATATGAGCACAGTTGAGACGTTATTGAGATCTCTTCTGGAACTCTTGAAGAGACAAAAGTGAGATTAACTAGTGCGATATGGTCTTTAATATTTTTTGTTCTTTAGAGGAAACAGTTGAAATATTTAGAGGGATCTTCTTGATATATTTATATAATTAATATAATTGATATAATTGATACTTTCAGCAAGGACACATTAAATTGATCAAGAAGAGAAGTAATTTATTTCAATTTATAATAATTTACAATATTACTGTTTTTAAAGGAACCTAGTGACTTCTTACTGACCTCTTACTGACCACATTTTGTCTAAGTAGGCTTTTTAGGTCTTGAAACACAGTCATGGCTATATAGTTGAATCTTCATATTTGATTACCAAAATGGTGGTAATTTGTTTTTTCTTCATAATTAGTTATTTTCATGGAGTCAGTAAAGCACCTGTAACTTAATATTTGATCGATTATTGAAACATCCTGTTGGTAGCTGTATACAGATCATCCGTTAATTGCGGAAACACGTAATTAATGTGCAAATGCTTGCCAGATGTTCCCAGTCCCTTGCTGTTTGAAAAGAAGTCATGCTTGAATGTGAGGCCTGGTTTGGATATGCGTGTTTATGTAGGATAATACAGGGCCAAATGCAATGATCTGTGTGATCACTATACAACAGAAGACACGTGCCTATACACGCTGAGAGATGGGCAGACAGTTGCTGTACAGTTACAGTATACACAAAACTATCTTTTTCTCTGATCGGACCCACAGTTAGCTCAAACGATTTGTAACTGCTCTGTCTAACCCATTAAAGAGGATATCCCAAAGAAAGGACAGGGGATATTCATGAGAAACGGCTGCTTTTCCTCAAAGCATTCATAACCCTGAGAGATAACCAAATGGCTTTACCATGCATTGAGACAAAGTAAAAGGAATAGTATGAAGTATGAAAATTCCCAATCTTTATTGTGTTATGTTTCCTTTGAGACTCATTTGTGCATTTAAAAGCAGTAAGAGTTTATGTCTAAAATGAAAAGGTCTAACTGTGACAATAATCCTCTTATTTACTTCTGAAGGGAAAAAGACACTATGTAGGGACCTTGTGAGGTCTTGTCAGGTGTCGTCTGCTGAACGCATCAGGCCAGTTGTACTGAGATCCCAGGAAAGAGGAAAGATAGCTACGGTTATTAGATTTCCGTTCATCTCTGATCGCTCTGGCCCAGAAATTACGGCCATCAGTTTATATGTAATACATCTCAGTATTTAAATGGAAGTCAGAAAGAGATGTGTTTTTTATAGCTGAATGAATGAATGGATTGTCAAAAATCCCATACATTAAAATACTCATAAGGAGTCTTGGGAGCTGGTCCATTTTAACTTGAGCCAATAACCAACCAGAACACCTCAGCAAATAATAACATGCTGGCAAACACACAGAATACCATTGCAATGGGGTGCACAATCTCCAGTGACAATTATATATATATATATATATATATATATATATATATATATATATACATACATACACACACACACACACACACACACACACACACACACACACACACACACACACTATATATATATATATATATATATATAAATTGTCACTGGATATATATATATATATACATTTTTTATTATTTTTTTATTATTATTTTGTATGGAAAAAATAGGTACATAAAATATTTTGCAAATATAAAATATATGTAAAAAAATATGTGAATGTTACATTTTTTATATTGTTATTTTAGACTATTTATATAAAATCCTTTGTTTATGATCTGCAACAAAGATCAACCAAGTCCATTCCCCCAAAATTACAAAACATGTTTTATCTAACTGGGCAAAATCAGCTAGTTGGGAATATTTAGGAGACAATTACACTTTAAAGCATCCATGTGAAAACAAACCTGGAAAGAGACGAGGATTTGGGGAGAAAAACAACAGATTCTTAGTGCATTCCAGTGATATATATCGTTAATTAAATCGGGATAGAGCAGACCACAAGTTGTCCTTTTTCTTTCTGTTACTTACTGCAGAATACAAATGGAAAAAGAAAAGAATCAGGAGGAAAAGAATGCAGTGACTGAAAAGAGCTCTTGCCATAGATATTCTTCTTATTATATCACGTCAGTCACATTAAAATACCAAGCATTACGTTATTCTCTCGAAGTCTGAACATGAGAACATGAATGAAATTATACAGCCCATTAAGTCAAACTGACAAGGATTCATTTCAGTCTTTTTGAGTGGAACTTCTCCAAACCGGATGTGCCACCCATAATCTAAAACCCAGTAGGCTCGTCAGGAAAAAGGTGGATAAAGATGTGTTTTTTTTAAAGTTAACTTTTAACTCGAGCACAGCATTTTTAGAAAGTGTTTTATATGTGAGACACTCCAAAAGATGTGAGGCGCAAGCGTAATGGTAAAATGCATCTGTCTTGCTCATGTTTAATTAAAAAAAAACATTAGAAAAGCATTGCAGTGGAATACAATAACACATTCTGTGTTGTACATTCTTTGTGGCATTCAATATACAGAATATGTTCAGCTCAAAAACCTCTTTAAAAGATATAAATGTTGACAGAATATTACACAACACAAACTGAATTAGTTCAAAACCTTTTAAAATGGTCTTTCCATTTGCTTTTCATTTCCTGTTGTTTATTCTTGTTTTATTTCTAGATGTTTTTCATCGCTCTATTCCCTGTTCCTGTTTCCCAGTCAGGGCCAGAGCAAGATTAATGACAGAGGTCTGGATACAAAACAGATCTAGAGGTAGAAAGATTTAAAATGACAAAGAGAGCGATCACCAGGTGTGAAACGTGGAAAACAGGGGCCTAAACAAGCTAAACAGATGGCGGAGTGGATGTTTATTCTCAGATGTATTTGTGTGTGTGCTTCAGCGTGCATGTCAGTCCTTATCAAGACACACATTTTAGCCACAGCAAACTAGTTTTGTGAAATCACTTAAAGGCATAGTTCACCCAAGAAAGAAAATTCTGGCATCTTTCTCTGCAAACCTGTATAAGCGAGTGAACAGCACCACAGTTAGAACGCCTAACTTCTCAGAACATCTGTAAATCTGTCCTTGTCTTTCCACAGGAAAGATGTTGTCAGCACTCTGTATTATTATGGGATGTTTGCTTAAGGTCAGTGCCGTGTCGTAGAGTCAAAGGTTGTGAGGGAGAAGAAAACAGAAAGTAGAAAACAGATGGAGATGAGTGAAAATATATATATGTTCTCATTTGATAACATTCAAAATACAGATTTTTATATTATTAGATAGTCAGTCAAATTATAGTCAGATGTGAAGTTCATCTGGTGATGCTGTGTTGCCTTAGAAACCAAGCGTGGGTGTGGCCTGAACCTTCGCTATGGCGACCCATCCTTGGTTTCTGAGGCTTTACAGAAAAACACACTATCAAATAATTGTATTTACTTGATTGATTTTTAAGAAAAGTTTCTTTGAACTTATTGTGAAACATTTTTGCTTTCAGCTGTTTGGACCAGCTTGTACTTATTACCTGAGTCTGAGCGCTGCATGGTGTGTGTTTGGTTGTGTGGGGGTTTATATAAGTGGGTTTGTTTGTGTGGTTTGTCTGTTTATGTCTGTGTGATGATGATTTTTTTTCACAATTATGCTAAAATGACTGCAAAATGTCCTATTTAAAGGCATGAGACAGGAAACATTTTTACAGAAAGTCTTTCACAGATCTAACCAGCATGCTGGAGAGAGGGAACTAATAAAAAACTAAAGAGGAAGTAGATAGATAAAGAAAGACAGATTTTCCAGATGGATTTAAAGTTAAATATTAGGAGGAAATGGGCATCAAATAACAAGAGATGTATTTAATATTTAAAAAAATGGGTGACATTTAAATCAAAATCATCTAAAGTACTTGATAGATGGGAAAAAATGACCAAAACTCAAAATGTAATTGGGCTATAAAATTTGATTTTGTCTTTTTTCTTATTAGCATATTAATGATTTAATGTTTCTAAAACACAATATAAAGATTGTAATAGTCTATATGGATGCTCAGGGTTTTTCTTTCTTTCTTTCTTTCTTTCTTTCTTTCTTTCTTGTCTTTTCAGATATAAACGAGTGTGCGGACGAGAATGGCGCATGTGAAGGCACGTGCTGTAATACTATTGGCAGTTATTACTGCAGGTGTCCTGATGGTAGTAAACTCGGAGATGATGGGAAATCCTGCCAAGGTAAGCGCACACTCACATCCGAGTTTATATTATGTTTCTGAAGACAATTAACTTCTCTATAATCAGAGTAACCCGCTTAAAACAAACATTCGAGAAAGGAGCCCACATTATTAAAGGGGTCATAGACTGGATTATTTTATTATTTTATAATGTTTCCCTGGGGTGCCCTAATAATGTTAGTATGATTTTAACATACATTTTTTTCATAATTTATAAATAAAAGGCATTTTTCCAAGCCTGATTTTAGCCTCTGATTTGAACGCTCTGCTTTAAGGGGCGTGTCTGCTGTGAGACTTCAGTGTAAACGCCCACTGCTGTGATTGGCTGACATGTTTACATATGAAATAGCTAGTATTACATGTGGAACTCTCTCTAAAACTTTTACTACGTTTTTACTATTACAGCTATCGAGATTAAGAAATCGTGAAAAGTATTTATCATAATGATCTATTCCCATCACATGAAAGGTTGCAGTGATGAGCATTGAGCAGATGACAGACAGTCTGTTGATCGCGTATGAAATTACACCTCTGGCTTTCACCAAATAACAATGCAAACACGATGTAAATACAGTAAGAGCTTCGTTGTACTGTACATTGTAACAGCATCATGATTTTGTGATGATTGATTTCAACGAGTTTTGGCAAGTGTCCAGATAAACTCGCGCTGTTTGATTGACAGCTTGGGCAACTGGAAAGGGAGCGTTCTTTGATCGCTTTCTTTATATAATTTAATCACAGTTTAAATAAGATTATTTTCATCCTAAGAGAAACAACATGAAGTTGATTGTTTTGTCACTGGCTTGATTTACTGATGCATAAACAGTATTGAACAATATTTTGAGAGATAATCTGTCTGAATTTGAATAATTACATCAGAAATCACTGATCACAGATCAGGCATTAGAATAAACATGACTACTTACATGTTTGTGGCGTTGCTGGCAGATCCATATCGTAAAAGTCTGTTTGCAAAGCCTGCGCCGAATACACCGAATACAAACAAATAATGCACTGCTGAGAGTGAGACATTCACATTGTTGGGAAAAATATACTATATTTTTTTATAGTATAACGAACTCTTAACTGTCAAAGGACCAAGTAACATTTGAATTCTCATTATATGACCCTTTTAATATCTAAAAATAAGCAGCAGTAAATTAAAGGGGACCTATTATGCAAAATTCGCTTTTACATGGTGTTTGAACATAAATTTGTGTTGGCACAACCACCCTATAATGGTATAAATCCACCCACTCTTTTTTTAATCCACATAAGTCAGAAGCAGTGTCTCAGAACAAGCCTTTTGCAGATTCTAGAATATGCCGTCACAAATAATTAGGCCCCGCCCACGACTGCTGACGGACTCCGCCTTATTAGCATAGACCCGCCCTGAGTGAGCTGTACACAGTCCGCCATGTTTATCTCCTCGCCAGATTATTTAACAACAGCGTTCAAGTAAGAAATGTATTCTTATTAAAGCTACTAAAGTTATTCAGTTAAGAGGAGTGAGTGATTTTCTGTTTTCCTTTAGTTGTTTGATTCATATTAACATCATATTTAGCAGTACATACTGTATATTATGCTGCTTTCACTTTAATACACAGATCTAATATACACATACGATTTCTTTACTTGCTGTTCACGTTCACAGACATAACCGACTGTGTTTATGTGAACTTGTGTGTATTTGACAGTTTAAGAGCAATAAGACATGAAAGAGAACTGAATTTAATACTCACGGGACGTGCCTTCTCACATTCAGAAAACCATATATCAGAAGTTTAGACTGATATGGCTTTAAAACACATGCAGATAATAAACTTTCATGATAATGATGAAGAACATTCTGAGACTTTTTTGACCAGGTATAGCAATAATGCTTTGACTGTCATGATTATAAGTAAGTTAAGTAAAGTAAGTAAGTAAAGAGTAGTTTGCAATGCTCTCTGTTAATGATAACCAGGAATTACCCTTTAATCAATCCTGTGCATGTGATTGCATCGGGGGCTTGTTTAAGACGAAAGAGTTCATGAGATGAAAGATGATGTGTAATGGGCTTTGTGTGGGCAATAGTGCCTGAATGTGCTGAGAGAGACGGTTCTACATCTGTGTCCATCTCAGCTGTTAGTGTGTAAGTGTGGGAATGATGATCCGGCCTGCTGTCTCAGGTCCTGCTGGACTGAAAGGCTACAGGTGAGGAAACAGGTGTATGAGAGATGCCACATTTACACCGTAAAGATGGCACAGAAGCACTTCTGAAGTGGCTATTAGGTGTCTTTACAAAGACTGTTTAATGCTGCTTTGAGGTGGCATACATTCGTTTACACAGCTATTTCAATAGTATAATTTTATACTAGGGGCTAAGATGGGTCAGAGCAGGCATCCTTTTAGTCTTGCTTTTCATTTAGTCTTGCTTTTTTTTCCCAGCATTACGTCTTTACACCGAATTTTGAGCAGGCACAGATCAGCCTTAAATCAGCTGTGTAAAGATGCCTAGCTAGAAGAAGAGAGAACAGAACACAGAGTTGCAGCAGTTCTGTTATCAGGTCATTCTGATGAAGAAATACTATAGAAAACTAAACTCAATGCAGGCTTGTTAAATTAGTACTGTTAATAATTTGATTATGTTTAATTGCATGGGCAAATATTGAAGAAAAAAATGTGGAAGTTTGTTTGAAAGATGTTTATATATGATTTCAACTATAACCACTATCTAGTAATTTATTGTAAATTCACAGTGGTATTTTGTAATTGAAATTTGATAGTCTTCATGTCTTGTAACATGACATGTGTAAATCTTCTGACTCTGTAATGGCTGCTTTAGGTTTTTGGGAAATAGTCAGATGGCTGTAATTGAATTCATTAGAGTCAGAAGGTTTAATTATTGCTAATGAACCACATTCAATAATCCAGTCATGGGGCAGGCAGTACAGCACTTGACCCATAGTTGACTGCATATATGTAGGAATCTGTAGGAATTCATCCCATGACAAGAGTCTGACAAAACCCAACACTGAGGAAATTGTAAATGACCTCTCAAATAGATACAATATCATGTATTTTTTTAACATTTGCAATGGCTCCCAACAGTATATCATTACAGTGAAGTAACTTGTGTTGATCTTGGACAGAGTTCTTTGACAAAGCAGAACGAATTTGGACATTATATGCACACACATGTGAATGTGTTCAGCAGATGTTACAGTATATACTGTACCTAATTACTTAGGAATGAATGCTCAGGTATCAGACAGCAGCCGTCTCATTCTAGAACATTGCAAATTTCTCTGAGAATTCAAAAGTTTGACATTTTAAAGTTGTCATTGTTAATTTTCTAAAGTTATATTTTCAATACAAAAACTTAAAAACAAGAGTGAGATCTGACAGCTCATTTCTGTTCTCTTCTGTTCTGTTCTGACAGTGTGAATTTATGATAGGAAATCTGTGTTTTAAAAGATTTCAGATGTATAAGATGAATTAACTTTTGTTCTCTACAGACTTATCCATAACTCCACAATCTTTACACTTTTCCCTTCAAACATTATTACCTAAGGCTTCTTTTAAATACGTTTTTAAAAGCAAACATCTGTTAAAGCATTAAAGAAATTGTATGGCATGAAACAAGGCTGGTCACCATTAATCTCATGTATATAAGCACATTCCTCATAGTGACAGTTTTACTATTATTATTTATGGCAAATCTTTTATGCATTGAACATGATAATGGTTCATACAGAACAGAGCGAAAAAGTAATATTTCCAAAAAGTACCTCTATTGTCATGTTTTTCTGACATGTATTTGATATCTGAAGTACCATGCTTACTAGCAGAAAATCATTGATTAAATTATTTATAAAATAATATATGAATTATTATTTTGTATTTACCAGTGATTTTACCACTTGGATTATTTTGTTGTTGCTGTACACAGTCCCTATCAGGAACGATCTCCAATGCTGTTGCATTTTGACCCACAGCCATATTTAGACATTAAGTTAATAATAATGGCCAATGCGTTTTGGAGAAAAACATTGATTTCATAATGTGATTTTTTTTAAATTATTTTCTTTACATTTTTTGAATGAAAGATCAAAGGGATAAATAATGCAAATTTATTTTAACAGCCATCATATTTACCAGGGGTGCCAATAATTCTGACCACAACTGTAAAATAGGTGTTCATTCTTGAATGTTCAAAAAACACCTTATTTTATTTCTTCTTTTTTTTATTTTATATTTGACATTGTTGCAGCACCCCTCTTTTCAGTCTGTCAGTAACGGTCTATTTAGTTCCAGTCTCTAGGAAGCCACTCCTTCCGAAAAGCGAAGTGTGCTCTGACTGGTCATCTCACTCGGTGTGTTGTGATTGGTTAACCGCTTCGAGCGGGTTTCAGAAATATCACGCCCCTTACCATAACTGCATTAGATCCAGGTGGAAAAAAACAGCGTCTCTTGGACATGGCGAAAACACACTACTAACGCAACCCAGCTACACCACGCTTCCTTTATTTTGCGCGTGAATCGGGCAGGAACATTTTAGTGAGGTCAGAAACAGTGTTTGCTGATATAGAGAATAGCTCTCTTTGGATAGACTTTGTGCTTTTTAACTTTTTTGACCTTTTTCATGCTCAAACAGCAACATTACACCTAAAGAAATTGAAAAATGTAAAAAAAAACATAATAGCCCTCTTTAAATAAATAAAAAAATAAAAAATTGATTGATTGAAAGAAAGCCGATTCAATTTTATCTGCCAAATTTATCAAATTCAAGTGAAGGCAGTCTTATTTGTTACATATGTGTGTGTTCATGCATGTTGTCCCCACAGATAAAGATGAGTGTGAGGAGCTGAACGGTGGTTGCCAGCAGACGTGTGTGAACACACTGGGTTCGTACCACTGTGAGTGCAGAGAGGGTTTCCGCATGCACGCCGATGCTCGCACATGCATAGGTAAGATCTTTAAAAATCGCTTACATGCTCACAAACACACATGTATCATGAGTAGTATCTCTCTATCTTGAGTAGCATCTGTGAATCACCTATAGCAATGCATTCTGGGAAGGAGAGCAACAGCAGGCTGCCTAAAACTCCATTATTTCTGCTAGCTCAACAAACAACGTAAACACAGCAGGTTGAGCTCTGGTTCTGCTGATCTCATTAACCTGAAACAGCCTTTATCCTGTTTTACTGGAGTCTGGATGTGTCATCACTCTGTGACAGGCCTGGCGATGTCATCACAGCGAGACAACAGCGCTGACCTGTCCCCTAAGGCTCCATAAATCTGCCAGCTCAGACACGACATGGAAACATCATCATTCAGAGAGCAAGATAAAGGGAATGAGAACCTTCCAAAGCTCTTAATATATACACAAACTCCAAACTGGATTTGATTCAGAAATGTTTTCCCTTTTCAATGAAAGTTTTCCTTCCTGTACAAAGAGAAAATCTGAGTTTGCCATTACAATCTATCTGGCAGTCAAATGTCTGGGTTGACCGAACCGAATAATAACCAAATGGTTGTAAGAGCGTTAGGAAAGGAGCGTTAAGAAAGCACTGAGTTGCTGTTTGTTTGTGGCTCTTTTCCAGTGGTCAACTCTTGCTCCGTAAAGAATGGCGGATGTGAACACAGGTGTGTCGATTTGGGAAACGACCAGTACAAGTGTGAATGTCGCAGCAACTACCAGCTCAAAAGAGACGGAAAACACTGTGAATGTGAGTTCACATGCATACGCCATCTTTGACTTGAGTAATATTGTGATGGTCATGTGAACACTTGTCTGTGTGTGTGTGTACTGTGTTTTTCTCTCAGTGAAGGATCCCTGTAAGGAACATAATGGTGGATGTTCTCATATCTGCAGTAATGTGAATGGACAGGTGCAGTGCAGCTGCAGACCAGGATACAAACGGGAAGCCGACTTTAGGAAATGTGAAGGTTTGTGTACACAGAAATGCACCCACATATGTAAACTTTTTTTTTTAGATAAATAATGCTTATCTTGTGCCTCCTTAGACACTGTTTTGTCTCATTTTTAATTACTACCAATAGAATAATAATATTGTGCATTTCTTTCCCAGAAATGTATGTGCTATGGAAGTAGAATTAAAATGAAATAAAATAAGTGTAATTTTAATATGAAGAAAGGAAAGCTTGTGAAGACAAACTTTGATGGTTCGTTTGCTTAAAACTGTTTTTTTTAGGCCTTACAGACAGACAGACAGACAGAGAGATTTATTTTATGTCATTTTATTTTGTCATATTATTTATTTATTATATTATATCATTTTATTTCTATTATTTATTTTATTTTGTCATTTTATTTTATTTATTTTATGTCATTTTATTTTGTTATTCATTTTATTATTTATATTATTTATATTATTTTTTTTAATTTAATTTAATTTATTTATTTTTTATTTCTCAGTGCAATTCTATTGGCCACAGGCCACAGCAAATCTCTCTTCAGCTGTGCCATAAAACTGAACTCTTGTCTATGTCCTGCTCTCACTCACACACACACACACACACACACACACACACACACACACACACACACACACACACACACACACACACACACACACACACACACACACACACACACACACACACACACACACACACTACTGATGTAACGAGCCTGCTGTTAGTTACTATGTGTGCAGGCCAGTATATAGTCATGGGTACACATGTTAGTCTGGACCTCATTTTTTATGTCCAGACTTTATGAGACTTCAGCAGACCCCATGAGGAGACTCTCACCCCTGCTATGCACAAACATACATTGCCACGCTTACACACACACACACACACACACACACACGCACACAAACTAGTGGTGAGTTTTACACTGGCATATTTCCTAATTGCCCAATCGTTTCCTCTCCCAGACATTGATGAATGTGTGTCTGGTCAGGCTAAATGTGCTCACGGCTGTGCTAATGTGCCGGGATCATTCCGTTGTGTGTGTAATCCGGGATTCGAGCTGGGTGCTGATGGGAAACAGTGCTATCGTGAGTACACATACACATTAACACATGTTCTGTGAGTCTTTTAAAATAATGTTCAGTGGAAGCCTAAAACACTTTGGAAAACTATTATCAGATTATCTCAGTAGTTCACTGACATGTGGAATTAGTTTACTAGAGCCAAACAGTCTGTGATTGGTCAGTGTATTTGACATGCGCCAATCAGTGATTAGAAAACCTTGTAGAAACCCTAACGTGGAGTGACGCATTCTGCAGGTATAGAGATGGAGATCGTGAACGGCTGTGAGAAAAAAAACGGTGGCTGCTCTCATCACTGTGAGCACACCACCAGCGGGCCCCTGTGCTCCTGTAACCAAGGTTACCAGCTCGCTGAGGACCTCAAGACGTGCATAGGTACAGTATGTGCCCCGCTTGATGGTTTTCTAGCAAATCCTTCACTATGTAAAATGTAGTTGTTTTTATATTATTAATTACTCTACCATATATATATACATTACCATACGCTAAATGTTTTTGAAAGAAGTAAAACTTAAATTATAGAAACAAAAAAAAAATTCCTGTGATGTCAAAGCTTTATTTTCAGCATCATTACGCCAGTCTTCAGTGTCACATGATCCTTCAGAAATCATTCTAATATGATGATTTGATGCTCAAGAAACATTTGTTATTATTATCAATGTTGAAAACGGTTGTGCTGCTGCTTAATATTTTGGTGGAAACTGTGATAAAAATTTTTCAGGACTATTTGATGAATAGAAAGTTCAAAAGCATTTATTTGAAATAGAAATTTGTAGGAATATACATGTTCTACCTTGATATTTTTGGTACATTTATTGCATCTTTGTTAAATAAAAGTATTCATTTCTTTTTTAATTTAATTAATTTAAATAATTCTCTGTAAATATATGCATTTTTGCAATTTAGTTTAATTACTGTTTAATGACAGACAAATCTAATAACAATCCTAATGAAAAAGATACATCTGAATTACAATAATTTTATGGATTTAAATTAATTAATTCCGATTAAATCAATTCTAACATAAAAGTTTGTGTTTATATAGTATACGTGTGTGTGTGTGTGTGTGTGTGTGTGTGTGTGTGTGTGTGTGTGTGTGCCTGCTTTTTTGTGTTAATGTTACATTGTGGATTTTTTTTTCTCATGTCAGTAAGTGAAAATGTTTCTGAATTTGTGTTTGTCGTCTACAGACACCGATGAGTGTGAAAACGGGGAGGCGTGCTGTAGTCACTTCTGTAAAAATTACCCTGGAGGCTATGAGTGTGGCTGTAGACCTGGATACACACCCAACGGCTGCACATGTGATGGTATGTGTGTGTGCTTAGTATCATGTGTTCCTCATTGACCTTCTCTTAATCACATTGAGTCTTACATTGACGCTGAACTACATCTTTAACTTTATAGACTTACACATTAATCTATTTCCCCCTGTTTTCCTCCCAAATGGGCTATTTAAAGTTGATTTGAACACATTTTTGTTAACATGAAGGCTGTTTTAATATGAATGTCTCTCTTCAGACATTGATGAGTGTGTGTCCGAGACGTCAGGATGTTCTCAGTACTGTGTAAACACCCTGGGCTCTTATGAGTGTTTCTGTCAGGTGGGCTTCAGACTGGACTATGACCAGAAATCATGCTCATGTGAGTACAAGTTTGATTGGCTGTTTAGTGCTGACCTCATACACAGGAAGTGATGCAAAATGTTGTAAATCAGAGTATTACTGACACCTAGAAGACATGTTTTGAGTTGGTGAAATGTTATATAATCTCTATCAGTGCTATTATAGTATCATTGAGGTACTATTATATTTTTTATTCATATTTTTAATAAATTTTTGTTTAATATTTTCTTTTTATCTTTTAAATGTTATTAATGTTTTAATAATTTTGTTGTTTTTTATTATTTTTTTATTATCTATATCATTTTAATAAAATTTTATTTCAGTATTAGTTTTAGTTATTTTAGTACATTAAGTACTAAACTAAATGAAAATAAAGAATGTTGCCTTGGCAATAATAAAATAAATATTAATATTTTGAATAGTTTTTTGTTTTGTTTTTAAGTCTACATAATTGTTATTACATTTTCTATCAGTTTTACAAATGTTGCCTTGTCATTAAAAATACATAATTTACATAAGTTTAAGTTTTTTATTTTATTTTAAGTGAAAGTTTATTTTAATTCAAGTAACAAAAGTTATTTTTTTATTTATTTTTGCTATTGTTTTATTGTTTTTAAAGTTGTTTTTAGTTTTAGTTATCTATAATAACCCTAATTTCTATTTCTCTGTATATGTCTCTATTCTTTCCTTTTCCATCTCTTCCATTCTGTCTCATTTTGCACGTTTAGCTCTGTATGAGAGGGAATTGGAGGAGGAGGAGGATGAGGAAGAGGAAGACGTGGTTGGCAGTGAAGATGAGCCTGAGGTCCTACGTTTGCCGGACTTGCTGTTCCGTCGCCCCCCTCAACTGCTGCATTACACCGCCGCTTTAAGCAGACCGTATGATGATGACACACACACTTATTACCCAGGACACCCGCACAACCGAGAACAGAGAGAGGAACTGACCATCATTAGCAAGATTAGTAAGAGTAACTAGGAACGGTAACATCAGAACTGTGACATAAACATACAGAAAAAGGAAAGGACACATAACTATATCTTGAACTCTGTGTATCAGTGTGTGAGGAGGGCTCATTCGGTGACGACTGCAGTGTGAGCTGTGAGGACTGTGCTAATGGAGGAGTGTGTGCGTTAGAGAAGGATCGCTGTGTGTGTGCGCCCGGCTGGACTGGGGTCGCCTGTAATGACAGTGAGTGTGTTTATTCTCTACTATCATTGATCTCTGACCTGAACTATAGCATTAAATAAATACAGCTTCAATTTAAAGGGATAGTTTTTTTAAATGATGTCATCATTTACTCACCCTCAAGTTGTTCCAAACCTGTATGAGTTTCTTTCTTCTGTTGAACACAAAAGAAGATATTTTGAAGAATGTTGCTAAACAGACATTAGATGGTAGCATAGTGTTTATTTTCCATACTATGAAAGTCAATGGCTACCATCAACTGATTGATACCACCAACATTCTTCAAAATATCTTCTTTTGTGTTCAACTGAAGAAACATGCGTAGTGTAATCGACTCCTCCAACTGGATGGAATCTGCAAAAATCTTTCTCAGACTGGACAAAAATCACCCAGACTGGAAATCAAGGTAAATATCTGAACAAAAGTCATATAGTTGGAGTAAATTATATAGTAGGGCGTTAAATATAACATATTTATAAATATAACAAGTTTTGGTCAAGATCTTGTATTGACAATGCAAGAGTCCATCACTCTGTAAAGTCTCCTCCAGCACATCCCAAAGACTCAGAGGTGCCGATTCATGTGTGAAAATGATTCTTCATGCTCCCTCCCATTCTTTCACAATTTGAGCCTGATGAATCTTGACATTGTTTTCCTGAAATATGGCCATGATGAGTCTTCGTACATGGTTGTTTAAAGGGATAGTTCACTTTGAAATAAATTTTTGGTATGTTTCAGCTTACCTCAAGGGCATCCAAGATGTAGGTGTCTTTTTTTCCACAGTAGTTTCAATTTTGATATTTTTAGGTCAAACCGTTCTTGTCTGTCAGTCATATAATGCAGGTCTATGGTCACTGTCTCAAAGAGCTTGCACAGAGTCCAAATTAAACAATTCCCCATCGTAAGTACACATTGATGGCCTAAGACACGAAACGAGCGGTTTGTGTGAGAAAACGAACAGTATTTATATCGTTTTTACCTCTTATACGCAGCCATGTCCAAGTGATCTGATCTGACGTGTACGCAGACTGGTGCATAGATATATACACTAGATGTCGCCTTAAAGACATTCGTTCCAATGAACTGCCGTAGACAAGGCGACATCTAGTGTGTATATATCTATGCACCAGTCTGCGTACACGTCAGATCAGATCACTTGGACGTGGCTGTGTTCAAGAGGTAAAAACGATATAAATACTGTTCGTTTTCTCACACAAACCGCTCGTTTCATGTCTTAGGCCATCAATGTGTACTTACGATGGGGAATTGTTTAATTTGGACGACGGGGAATTGTTTTAATTTGGACTCTGTGCATGCTCTTTGAGACAGTGACCATCGACCTGCATTATATGACTGACAGACAAGAACGGTTTGACCTAAAAATATCAAAATTGAAACCACTGCGGAAAAAAGACACCTACATCTTGGATGTCCTTGAGGTAAGCTAAAACATACCAAAAATGTATTTCAAAGTGAACTATCCCTTTAAGAAATGAAAAGCTACACACTCCATCAATTAGGTTTAGAAGAACTGTTGCAAAACATACAACCTGCTAGAAACATAATATTCACGGCAATAATGATCCAATCATAGCATTTGCCTATTTAAATCCAACCATCAACCTTTTTTTAGCTGGGCAATGCATGTTTACAAAAGAAGCACATTCATAGATTACATGACAGAATATTAGACTGAGTATAAGACCTAAATTCAATATATAATGAGATCCAGGTGCCATTTTTCCTGTTCTTATTCTTCCCCCACCTAGCTGATGTACAGCTCCCTGCTGTACTCACCCTTACTTATACAGAAATCCCACCAATCCACTGAGCAGAGCAGTTCAATGACTCTAAGCAAAGTACTTCCTGTAGAGACACTATAACCCAACTCATTTATAACATAAATTGACAGCATGTTGGAGAGCCGCGGTCCTTAGAGCATCTCCAAACCCGTCATTGTAAATTCACAGGAGCGCGATTTGATTTTTCCATACCGTCTAATTTTTAATCCACTCTATAAAGTCAACAGAAAGTATGGTGGCTGCTGTATATCTCTCGGTTCCTCTGAGAACCCTAAACATGTATTTACTTATGCATTCTCTCTCTCTCTCTGTATTTCTTTTAGCTTGTGCTGAGGGCACATATGGTGTTCAGTGTAACAGTCTGTGTGTTTGTAAGAATGGGGGCCGCTGTGACCCAGTGACGGGGAAGTGCTTGTGTCCTCCAGGGGTCCAAGGTCTGCACTGTGAAAACGGTACTGCACACAAGCTTTAGCCTATGTCTTGTCTTCCAGTTCTCCAGTTCTCATGGCTTGTGATGTTTCCTCTTTCCTCTCTACTTGCAGTGTCGTATTTCAATATTTATAAATGATCTTTTAACTTATGTAATGCTAACTTTTTCTGTCGACTCATGTTGATTTGTGTTGAAAAGAGAGGAATATAAGAAGAGGTATATTTCCTTTTTTTCCCTCTTTTCTAGTAGTTTCTGGGCGGCTGCTTGTTTGATCGTCTACAAGTGTCTCAGTCCAATTACAACACAATATATGTCATTTTTAGAAGTAAAGAAACTGTTTTTTCAAAGGCAATGTTTTTAGGTAAAAAAATTAGAGTTAATTTTCTTTGGGTCCTGAAACCTTTTGTAAAAAAAATCATAATTTTATTCAGCAAGGACACATTAAATTGATCAAAAGTAACAGTAAAGACATTTAAAATGTTAAAATAGGATTTATTTCTATTAGCTTTCTGTTTATCAAATAATTGCAGGTTTCACAAAAATACTAAGCAGTGCAGCTGTTTTAAATTGTATTCATATTTCAGTTTGACTGTTTTTACTGTATTTTTGATCATATAAATGCAGCCTCGCTGAGCATAAGAGACTATAAGAAATATTAAAACAAGAATACAATAATACCAGAGTCTTTTTATCCACTTTGTTGGCTCCTTTATTATCAGTATGATCAAAAAAAAGTCACAAAAGTGTCTGCTAAATGAACAAATGTATAAATAAATGGCAAGCATGATCCCAGACTAGCTGGAGCCCTTGGGTTTAAGTTCCTTAAACTTTTCTTCTTCTCTGTTTGCCCTTTTCTGTCTTCATCACATCATCCATCAACTGCTTGTCTCTGAAATTCCTCTCTGATTAGAGGTCAGATAATTCTTAACATTTCTTGTGATGTAATATGCTTTGTGGAAATCCAGAGGAACGTTGTGGAATTTCACTGATGTGATGTGATGTCATCAGGTTGTCTGCAGGGTTTCTATGGGAGGTTCTGTCGGAGGAGGTGTAACTGCCCCAATAATGGACGCTGCCATCGTCTGTACGGGGGTTGCCTTTGCACACCTGGAAAATATGGCAAATTCTGCCACCTGCGTAAGTATTTATTATGCTAGGATAGTATGTTACAGTCAAAAATGGTTTCAGTTATTTTGAGGTGTAGTAAAATGGTGTTTCTCCACATTAGCATGTCCCAAATGGACCCATGGTGCGGGTTGCTCGGAGGAATGCGAATGTTCTCAGGAAAACTCTCTCTCTTGCGATCCCCTAAAAGGCACCTGCATTTGTAAAGCTGGCTACCATGGCGAACACTGCCTGGCAGGTAGGTGATGTTTCTACAGCTTTAGAAACAGTTGTGTCAGACAGGTACATGGAGATATACAGTATGTCGTGTTCACATATAGAATGTGATGACGGTTTCTTTGGCGATGGCTGCCGTGAGCGATGCAACTGCTCTGATGGGGAGCCGTGTGACCCTAAAACCGGAGATTGCCAGAAGATGTGCCCACCTGGATACCATGGAGAGAAATGCCAGCTGGGTAAGACTCACAGTCATACACCGCTCTGTGTTCAGAAGGGAATACTGACCTATTACTTACTGTATACTCATACTGAACAGTTTGTACTCTACCATTCAAAAGTTTGGGGTCAGATTTTGTTTATTTGAATGAAATTAATACTTTTGTTAAAGGTATAGTGGAGGATCTTTCCGAATTTTAGATAAGACCCGCCCTCTCCACTTTTTGAATAAGTTTGATTGATTCACCAGAATGATTGACAATTAGGAGGACCAATAGTATAGGTGATCCACCCGGAAGTAAAAAATCCTCCGCTATACCTTTAAGCAAGGATGCACTAAATTGATCAAAAAGTAACAGTAAAGACATTTATAATGCTACAGAAGATTTCTATTTCAAATAAATGCTCTTTTGAACTTTATATGCATCAAAGAATCCTGAAAAAAAAAGTACCATGATTTCAAAAATCTTAATCAGCACAACTGTTTTCAACGTTGATGATAATAAATGTTTCCTGAGCAGCAAATCAGCATATTAAAATAATTGCTGAAGGATCATGTGACACTGAAGACTGGAGTAATGATGCTGAAAATCCAGTTTTATCATCACACTTTAAAATATATTAAAATAGAAAACTATTGTAATATTATTTCACATTTGACTTTTACTGTTCAAAGTATATGTATTGCAAGCTACTCGTTAAAATGTTTATTTTGTATGCCTTAGCATACAGAATACTGTATCCCACAATGCAATGCGGTTTAAGCTGAGTTTGAAATAGCATACCACAAATACCACAACTCATATACTCTTACGCGCCCAATAAACGTAAAGTAATAACAGTTGCAATTTTAGAATCTCTTTATTGAAGTTATGATTTCATCTGATAATTAAAGTAAAAATGCTAAATATTTTTTAAGACATGATAACTGGGAACTACTTTCTGAATTAAAGACCCCAGGTCAATAGGGTAAAAAAAATTTTACTAAAAGGATGTGACCATACTTCACCAGTTTTAAATATGCAAACAAGGCATTATCTAATTAAATATGAACTAATTTGCATTAATTTACAGTATCAGAAATTCAATAGATTTACTGAGTGTATTTTAGATTTCTCTTTTTTTTATGTAAATCAGAAAGGGACTGCTAACTATTCAAATGGGACAATAATGGCTTTGCATCGCCCTCTAGTGATTGTCAGATGTCGGTGCACAACTTATTTAATGGCTCAGTTATTTTAATAGCTCAATAACGTCTGCATCAGAGATCAACTGTGAACAATCAATCATCAGACAATATGTCCTGTTTAAATCCCAAGGAGCAGATGCACTAAACACATGAAGACACACACTGACAGCTGTAAGTGGCAGTCATTTCACAGTGCCGTGTGTCAATTCAGTTCAGCTCAGCCTCAGTAGCTTTGTATTAAAGAGTGAGTCACGGAATAAATGTTTTATGTAGCTAGATTTATGCTTTACATCTCCGTTATGTTATGAAAATGATATATTAACACACACACACACACTGTGTGTGTGGATATAAATGGGGTTTCCCTCTGTTCGCTGATGAGAGAAATGAATGAATTTGGAAAGAGCATCATGCTTTAATAACATATTTGAAGTGTCTGTTTTAGTTATAAGTCTTTCTTGATCACTTGTCTACATACATTTTTTAGTCTTAATGGCTAAAACAGATCGTAGCTTGGTCTTAATGCTAAAACAGGCCCTTTTATCCCATCCTCAGGGGTGATTCTGGGTAATTGAAGTGAGGTTGAAGGAGAGCGCTTTACAGTTTCTAGGACAAGAAAAAGAGAGAGCGAGTGAATTCAGACAGGATAGAGACGACAGACAATTGTCCCTGTTTAAACTGTAATGCTAAGTGCTTCTGTTTGTCTATTAGCCTACCAAAGCTGTTTTTACTGAACAAACTTTTTTGCGGTTTCTATCTCTTTCTCTCTCTCAAAATCTTGTTGTCAGAGTGTGAAGCTAGCAATACCGTAATAGTAACCTATATAATAGTATTAATGACAATAATAAATCAAAATAATAATAATGTTTTGATTTGTTCACATTAATAACAAACATCTTCACTCTGTAGTGTGCGAGGCAGGTTTTTGGGGCATAGGCTGTGCCAATGTGTGCCAGTGTGGCAGTAACGCAGTACCCTGTGAGGCCAGCAGTGGGCGCTGTGTGTGTGAGGCTGGATACACTGGAGATCAGTGTGACAAGAGTAAGTCTGTTCTGTTTCTTTCTCATTCTCATTCTCTCTCCTTGTTTTAAGAGTCTTATTCTGGTATCTACATGTTGTACCATATTTAAATGGTACAGCATGTAAAAGTTCAGGTACAAATGTTAAATCTGATGCTAATTAAGATGCAAATGCTGCCACCTTGTGTCAAAATAATAAAACTATATATACTACTCATACTAGTTCTATAGTATTTGGTATGCATAATGTGCACAGTATAAAACATTTAGGAAACAAATAGGTATTTCATACACACAGGACCTACAATATTTGGTTAAAGTAAACAAGAGTATGCTGTGTGTGAGATTACTGTATCCCACAATGCAGTGGAGTTGATTTGACCTTCTATGTGCATTGTGAAAGTACTTAAAGATAGAGTTTTCTATATTTTTAACATGATTTTTTGACTTCTCATTTGATCTGACTGCGAGAAGCTAAGACATTTCTACAGTCGTGGCCAAAAGTATTGGCAGTGAAATACATTTTGTTTCGCACAGTTTGCTGCTTCAGTATTTGTAGATGATTTGTTCACATTTCTATGGTATACTGGAAAACAGTGCATTTCATAAGTTTTAAAGGCTTTCAAAAATATTTAATATATGCAAAGAGTCAATATTTACAGTGTTGACCCTTCTTCTTCTTCTTCTTCTTCAAAACCTCTGCAGTTCACTCTGGTATGCTGGATATCAGCTTCACATAACCAAACCCTTCCCTTATTAGTGCTTAGAGTTGATCACAATTCATGGACTTCTGCTTGTCCACTCGCATTTTAAGGATTGACCACAGGTTCTCTATGGCATTAAGATCCAGGGAGTTGACTGGCCACGGATCCAAAATGTCAATTTTCCAGATTTTCCAGATGTCCCAAACAGTCGGAAGGAGGCTTCATCAGAGAAAACTCTTAAGTCCTTGAACTTCTGCAGAAATTCAGTCTGTCCTTGATGTTTTTCTTGGAGAGAAGTGGCTTCTTGACACCAGGTCATTGTCCAAAAGTCTTGACCTCACTGTGCAGATTCACACACACCCACCGATATTGAGCAGCTCCGGTGACATGATTCTGTATCTGACTCCTCAGGAAGAGACGGTCCTGGCTCTTGCCGGACAGTCTGGGACGTCCTGAATCCTTCTTAACTGCAGTTGAACTTGATGTTCTGGTAAATGGTTCTTTCAGGTGCAATCATAGACTGTAAAAAATAGGGTGCAATATGCTTTGCAGCAATTTCCTTGCATGTGCGGCCATTTTGATGCAAATCAATAGCGGCTGCATGTCTTTCGTTGGAGGTAACCAATGCTAACACAAGAACACACTTCTTCCCTCCTTTTACTGAAATCAGTCTATAATCCAATCAGAATGATAGAGTGATTTTACCTAACTAGTCCTCATTCACACTTTCCCATGTGCTGATCAAATGATGTTAGCTGGTCATTTTGTGCCAGGGTCAAAAAACAGTAACATTTGGGTTACAAATGGTAACAAGTACATGTTTTGGCCATTGAAGCTTTTTACAATTATTTAAACTACCTCTGATCACGCTACACCATAATATAGAAACAATGACTGAAGCAGCGAACTTTGTGAAACACATAACAGTAAATTCTGTTCATGTGTCCTGAATCTGCATTTCCTCCTTGTTCATCAGAGTGTCCTGAGGGCCAGTATGGAGCCGAGTGTAACCGAGTGTGTGAGTGTGAGAATGGTGCCGAATGTGACCACATCAGCGGAGCTTGTACCTGTACCGCCGGCTGGGTGGGATCACACTGTGAAAAGAGTGAGTAACAAACAAATGCATTCCAATTCAGAAAGATTTACATTTACATACCACAAATATCACGTTTATGTAATCAGCAGAGTTGTCAGTACAACGTTTTTGTCAGTGCATATTATTTTGTATTTTCCTGGCCATTTATCTTTCTCCACCGTAAAGTGTTTTCATACCCCTAATGCACTGGGGCCTCTTCTTCACCAGGGAAACAGGAAGTCTCAATCAGTCTTGGAGGGCAACCCACCCATCATGCAATCTGAGTGTGTGTAAAACGGAATGTTTTTGATTCCCGTTTTCTCATTGAAACGCTCACTCATCACACACTGTCAGGCAACTTTTTGTTTAGTTAGTTTGATGTGTCATAATGACATCAATGCAGGAAACTGAAATCATGTGTTTAAAAAATATCTAGTTAATAAGCACTAGAAGCATTTAAGACGGATTTGTCCTCCGTGGCCTGTCGTATCTGCCTTCTAGTGGTTAATCTGAGCCACTGACAAAACATCTCACAAACATACACACACACAGACACACCCTGCTGGATCCATGACAGCATCCTCTGCTTAATGAGACAGCCACATGCAGCTGGTGCACTTTATGAGGAAACCACAATGCACAGACATACACAGTGCCAAACATAGATGCTAGACTCCTATCTTAACTAAAAACTTAAAAAATAAAAATCCAGCAAAAACCCTGCACATGTAAGGCACACACACACACGCATACAAGATGCATGGACAGGCATCTGGCTCATACCTTAACGGGTTCCTTGCATGTATTTTTTGCCGGGTTTTTTTTTAGCACCGCACAGCCCACAGCTGAATCTACAGCAGAGTTTTCAGCCTAGATTGCATGTGGTGAGATAAAAGATTGTGTGCCGCAGAATATTGGCAACTATTGAGTTGTCCTAGCGGACTGAAAGAAATAACACACCTATTGTGCAACCAGTGTAGTCTATTTCAGGAACACATGAGTTGGTCTATTTGTAGTGAATCAAAAATATACAGTACAGCCCAACCGGTGTAGTCTGATTCATGGACAAATGACTCTTTAAACCAGATCATCAGGTAACATCCTGTTTCTGTGCATTGATGCCATTATAACACATTATGCAAATGTTGTTTGTGTGTTTCTGTGTTGCTCGACTGTGTGTGATGAGTGTTTCAATGAGCGAACAGGAATCAAATACATAACACTTTTCCAAACAATACAAGGCACAGCTAGTGTAGACTAATTCACGAATGAGTGACTCTTATGAGCCGATCCTTTTTTAGAGAATAAAAAACATTTAGTGCGACCATTCATGGACAAATGACTTTTAAATCAGTTTTTTTTTATGGATCCTAAAGAGGCAGCACAACGAATGTAGTCTGATTCACACACAAATGACTCTATTCAACCAGTTCTTTTTTAGTGAATCAAAAACACACAGCTTAATCAGTGTAGTCTGATTCACAAACAAATGACTCTTTTCAACCAGCTATTTTTTTACAAATTGGAAACGTACAGGGCAATCAGTGTAGTCTGATTCACAAACACTTTTGAACTTTTGTTTCTTTGTGAATCAATTAGTTTGTGTGGTCCAATTAATCTTTGGAACCAGGTCTTTTTAGTGAATCAAAAATATACAACATAAAATATGATGACTTTGCTAAGCCAATTCTATTAGTGAATCAAAAACACTACAGCATAAAAAGTTTGTAGAGAAAGGAAGTAAGCCAAAATAACTTCTTGCATCCATGTGATGTGGTTGAGGGTGCCGCAAACTATCATTCATATGATAACCAGGGCCGACAGAACGGATCTAGATTCCGCACAGCAGGGGAAAAGAGCAGTAAACCTGTCTAAAATCAATTGAAGCCAACTAAGGTGATTTGGACGGGGCAAAACCAGGTCTTAGAGGACCATTAGCGTTCCATCTCCATCTGTATCAACTCAACCACCGTTGATTTAGATGCTTAAAAGCAGATTGTTTTAGTTTATAGTAGACTTTTACATTCACAGATTTCATCTTTAATAAATCAGGCCCTGACTATAGAGATCAGGTCTCCGTATAGGCCCACAATTCCACCCGTCCGTCTTGGGACGTTTTCAACTCGGTAGTTCATCTGGATGTAGCCAGCAGTTCCACTCATGTTCCATAGGCTCAGATGTCTTCCATGCTTCTTTATCATACAAACCGACTGAATAACAGCAGACTCTCTCTCTCACACACACACACACACACACGTGTGGCGGGTCTTTAGCGAGCTCTTAAGTGCTATCATCGGTCTCCATCTCTGAGGGCCTCAGCCGTGAAACTCATTTTACCGGCTGCAGTCCGATCACAACCATCCGCTGCCGTTACACGCACACGCGCTTTACAAGATCTTATCAGGCTGATGGAATACTAGACCGATCTCTTGTGATCGCGCGTGTCTGCGTGCCATATGCGCCGTCGTTGTATGGATGTCTGTCTACACTTGTGTTCATACAGAGAGATTGCGATTTCATTTGCTCGTGTGTGTGTGTGAAAGGCAGTAGAGTGGAGTCTGTACAAAGTTTTTGTCTCGTTGAAAATTGTGTTTTAGAATAACTAAATGAACTAAGCCCTTATTTTATTTTAAAGAAAACTGCTTCATTAAAACATTAGACACCATTTTAGCCAGGTGCACTCGATTTTATGTCTTATGGGAGTTTTGCATGAAGTGTGAAGTGAAAAACCTGGGCAAAAAAATAAATAAATCCAGTTTCACTTAGAAATATGTCACATTAAAGAAAGAAAATGGTTTGCAAATGCTTTTTCTTGTTAATTAGCATTCATGAATAAAACATTTTCATTTTATATTAGCTAAATTAGCTAAACCATTATTTTATTTTATAATAAAAATGTAAAAAAAGCAACCCTGGCCAAGAAAACTGCGTCATTAAAGCATTAAACACTATTTTGGCCAGGTGCACTACATTTTTTATGGGAGTTTTGCATGAAGTGTGATGAAAACCCTGAGCTTTTGCTGAAAAAAATAGCAGTTCAGGGAATATTTGCACAGGAGGCATATTTCTGTACCCAGACAGTGAACCTGTGGGCTCAGCAGGTGTTCTAGTTTCCTCGAAATGTCCGTCTGTCTGTCTTCCTCACACACACGTTGACTTTGTTGTGGTGAGGATGTGCCGCACATGTGGCGAATGAGATCACGCAATCAATGCTGATGAGGGGCAGTTCACACGCTGAGCATTCGGCAGGTAATGAGACATGAAAAAGAGAGAGATGAGCAGGATGAAGGGATGAAAGATGGTTAACTCCACACGGATGCTAGTAAAATAATAACCTAATTATATTCTAATCAGAATTCTGACACTCTGTTGGCTCTCTGATGCCTCTGGGAGGGATCTATGAGCATGACTTTCCAATGATGTACCACACATTATAACACACACACACACACACACACACACAGAGACGCTGCTGACTCAAATCTTCTCTCCTCCTTAGGATGTCCTGTTGGGTTTTACGGGGAGGACTGTGCGCAGATGTGCCAGTGCGGGAATGAGGCCCAGTGTCACCACATCACAGGCGCCTGCCGCTGCACCCCTGGCTGGGCACCGCCGCAATGCATTCTGGGTAAGCCGCCCACATCATTAAAACGGGGTGTGATTGGAGCTCATCTCCGGCTGAACGCCGCATCCTCACACAGAAATAACCCTACAATCGCTCACCCAAACACTGTTTATCAGCTCGCCGACACAGTCGATGCAGTTTTTAAAGCATGTGTATCTGTGTGTGAATAAAGAGAGGGAAAAGCCCCCCGGTTGGCTGCAAAAAGGTTAAATGCATCCATGTTTACTTTTTAGGAGTGTTCCGTTTGTGTGTCTGTCAGTATTTTATTAGGGTAAGATGCTTTTTAAAGAGAGTTCTGCGGCACATTGGTTTAGTACCATCCGTCTTCTCATGCGATCTCCCGTCAGTAGTTTAATAGATCAGGGGCCCAATAAAGATTTATCTCTCTTTCTGTTTCACTCTCCCTCTCTTTTTAATGAAGTGAGGTTTGTGTTAAAGATCCCTCTCTCAGATGTTGTATTTTTACGTCTGGCTTTCCCATGACATGCTTTGCAGGGAAATGTCGACTGTGATGAAACTTCTCTGGAGTCGAGTGATGTTATTAGTTAGCTTTGTGGCCCTCTTTTTTTCAAAGGGTGCAAATCATTATTTAGATTTGTATCTACTTTTTCTCGTTTATTTTTATTGTTTGTTTTTTTTGAAGTAGCAAAATCTCGTGCCATTTGTGTCTGCTAAAGCAAATGCGTTCAGGCCATATACAAACCATTTACAGACATCAAATGAAGTGTTTGAAAATAGTGTAGATAGGTTTGTTATCTGGACACATAAGGGCTTTTTACACTTCACAGGTTCATATTTTAAATTGTAATATTCAATATTTTTAAATTGTAATATATAATATTAAAATTTCACAATATTACTGTTTTTACTGTATTTTTAGATAATAAATCTTACCAATCCCAAACTTTTGAACGGTAGGTACTAATAAGTAGCTGATTTACAATCAAATGTGAAACAGTTTTGTCACATATCTTTTTGAATCAACATACTAAATGTTCACATTTGCTTTATTTGTAACATCTAGAATAGATCATTTTCAGTTTCTTCACTGAATATAAATGCATGTGTGAGTGAATGAAGACAAACATTTTTGCATTTTGCAAAGTACTGCATATTTAGATTAATAAAAGTTTGATTTGTTTATATGTGTTTGTGTTGTAGCTTGTCCAGCGGGTATGTTTGGTACCAACTGCAGTCAATCATGTGACTGCCACAACGGAGGGTCATGTGACCCAGTGAGCGGCCAGTGCCGGTGCACACCTGGGTGGACAGGAACCAGCTGTCAACAGAGTGAGTTAAAACACGTTTTATGGGTACTTTCCATAGACATGATGATTTATATGCTGCACAAGCTATATATTCTATCCCCTAACCCTAAACACAACCTTTATAGAAAACTTTCTGCATTTTTCTTCATGGTCAAAAATTACTAAAATGATTTGGTCCCCATTGTCAGGAATACAAGGACCACACACACTAAAATGTAAAACACGTATGTACTCATATTTAATGTATTATTATTATTGAATGTACACAAATAGACAGTCAACAAACAAACAAACACAAAAAAACACTTTCACACATGCTTCAACACCCAAAGACCCTATATTCTCATAAACACATCTGTCTTTCTCTCTCTCACAGACTCACTCAGGGTGCTTTATTTGGCTGTAGTTAGTAAGATGTAAGTGATTATAGTGATTTATAGTGAGGAGTTTGTAAGCACTGATAGCCGCGATTCACATGTCATCACACAAATTACTGTATTCTGTCTCCATTACACACTGGAATGTTCACATGGGTGAACGCGGGCCGCTCACTCCACAAACCATCTGCTTTCTCTCTCACTGTCTGTATGTTGTGTGTATAGCCTGTGCATCTGGATGGTTTGGTAGAAACTGTGAGCAAAGATGCATCTGTCCAGTGGGCATGGCCTGTGATCATGTGACAGGCAGATGTGGATGTCCTGCAGGGTACACTGGGAACAGCTGTGAGACGAGTAAGACTTCATATAATTACACTGATTCTTAAGACAGTTTTTAAAATAGCAACACATTCTACCTCTAAATCTCCCTGTAAGACTATAACTCAGTACTTCATATATATTAAACAGTCTCTTATGCTCAATTATTTTTATTTGATAAAAATACAGTAAAAACAGCAATATTGTAAAATGTTATAGTAATATAAAACAACTGTTTTCTATTTGAATATATTTTAAAATGTCATTTATTCCGGTAATCAAAGCTGTATTTTCAGTCTTCAAATCTATACTCCAGTCTTCAGTGTCACATGATCCTTCAGAAATCACTCTATTATGATGATTTGCTGCTCAAGAAACATTTATTATTATCATCAAAGTTAAAACCAGTTGTGTGGCTTAATATTTTAGTTTTTTTTTTATATTACACTTAGTCCTCATATATTATATAAAATGCAATTATATTTTCTGTCAAAATTGGTAAAGAATTTGTGTGTTTTAGATAATTTCCCTCAATTCAAGTAGGTCTTCTAACTGTAGCAAAAGAAATGTCTGCTGTATTTAATACATGATTTTTGGTGTAAATCTAAAATTATATTGTAGACTCATTAGTTCATTAGTGCTAGATTATAATAACACAAATTTTATAAAAAAAAAAAAAAAAGAAGCAGGCAAATTGTACTCAAACACAGGTGAGTATGTCTGAAAATGTTGCCTGTTTTGTTGAGGTCCTGAAGAATAAGTGATCTGTCCATTTAACCATCCATTCATATGACCAGCTTAATCAAAACGAAGGGAGGAAAAGACAAACATCCATTTTTAATTTAAGAATTACATTTTTATTTACAGCAACATTTTGTTGCATTCAAAACTACGCTAAACAAACCTACAAACCACCCCACACAAACTTGGACCTCTCATTACACGCGCTGGGGTTTTGCTCCCCGACTCTCTTTCAACACTCCCCATTTCTCTCACTCTCTCTTTCTCTCTCTCTGTGGATGTGAGACATCTGATAAAGGTTAGCGCTGAGCGGCCAACTCAAACAGCAGGCTTTGTTTTGTCTGTGTAAGGATAAGAAGTCTGGAACAGACATGAACACACACACACACACACTGCAGTAGACACGGCTAATGACAACAGTCTAATTATTCTCTTTAGTCTGGAGTCTGAGCTTATCTCTTACACATGCCGGTGGGGTGAACACACACACACACACACACACACACACACACACACACACATAGATGGTCATACACAGATCTGTATTAGTCTTGACAATAAGGATCATCTAATGGCCTGAGGCCTGTATGAGAGACTTTTAGGCCAGTTTAAAAATATATCTTTATTTGAGATAAGATTAAAATGTTACTGTGCTATATATAGTGTATGTATGGATATACTGTACACTATATTATGCAAATATGATAAATAGTACATTTTATTTATTTATTTGGAAATGTCAACATATTTTTGCCTGTGTATAATAACAAAATATTGTTATATATATATATATATATATATATATATATATATATATATATATATATATATATATATATATATATACAGTATATATCGGATAATAATTTATAAGATACAAACCACTGATCCGACTTGGCCAGTGGAAAACATCCTTACTGTTCAGCCCTGAATATAGTTATTTAAACATACAGTGGGGACTCAAATGAAGGTGTAGAACCATCTCAAGGATGATCAGAAGAAATGGACAGCACCTGAGTTAAATATATGAGTGTCACAGCAAAGGGTCTGAATACTTAGGACCATGTGATATTTCAGTTTTTCTTTTTTAATAAATGTGCAAAAATGTCAACAATTCTGTGTTTTTCTGTCAATATGGGGTGCTGTGTGTACAATAATGAGGAAAAAAAATTAACTTAAATGATTTTAGTAAATGGCTGCAATATAACAAAGAGTGAAAAAATTAAGGGGTTCTGAATATTTTCCGTACACTGTATGTATTTCCATATAATCATGTTTCAGTGTGTGTGATATGCATTTGTGTGGCAAATTCTATGTAATGGACTCACACCCACAAACACAATCATAAGCCCTGTCTTCTGTCAGATACCCTAGACATATGTGAATGTGTAGAAATGTAAGCATGTTTGAATGACGTTACGTGAAATGTCTAGCCTCCCCTTCATATCATATCATATCATATCATATCTCCTTCCTGTCTGAGGCCTGATGCCTTTTCAGGAATGCGTCTAGACAACTGGACATTTCTGTGGAAAACTCACACATGCTCTTAAAGTCATCCCATGTTCTCTCTTTCTCAGTGTGTCCTCAGGGCAGGTTCGGCCTGAACTGTTCTCAAGTGTGCACTTGTTCTGGAGATCAGTACAGCTGTCATCGCATCACGGGGAAATGCGGCTGTCTACCTGGATACTATGGCATCCGCTGTCATCTCAGTAAGACGGATTCCTCAAACCTCGACTGTTTGACCTAATAAAGTTGTTTTCATAGTTGTTCAACCAAACCAACAGCTCATCTACAAGCTGAGCTAATAGAAAATGGGGTCACACTTTATATTAAGTGGCTTTAAGTACTATGTACTTACATCGAAAAATAAGTACAATGTACTTATTGTGTTCAGGTTGTATTGTAAAACACTTGTGCTGCTATTGAGGTGAGATACGGGTAAGGTTAGGGACAGGTGTGGTGGTATGGGTCGGTTTAAGGGTGGGTTAAGGTGTAAGGGAAGGGTCAACAGTGTAATTACAAAAGTTATTGCATAAATTAATTACAGCTGTAATTACATGCAGGTATTTTCAAAATATAAGTACAATGTAAAAACATGCATGTACACAATAAGTCCATTGTATCAAATTATTAATTTCAATTTAAGTACATAGTACTCAAAGCCACTTAATATAAAGTGGGACCGAAAATGGTTATATAATCATATAGTACACTACCATACAAAAGTTTTGGGGTCAGAAATATTTTTTTCTTTGTAAGCAATGGATACTTTTATTCAGCAATGTCACAATAAATGGATCAAAAGTGACAGTAAATAATTTTTAATAATAATGTTACAAAAGATTTCTTACTGACCCCAATTTTTCTGTATGTTATTGTGTAGTTACATATAATTACAATTTATAGACATATGCTTTGTTTTAGAAGTGTGCTAAAATCTACCTGTATTTTAGTGTAGAAAACCGATAAATTCCAGAGTGCTTTAGAAGAACTCAACTAAACGAAACATGCATAAATGCATAGTTAACATAAATGACAACTACTAACGGACTATGTATATCAAAGATACACTCCAGTGTTGTCTTTCCTGCTCCTCACAGGGTGTCGAGCGGGCACCTACGGCCCCTACTGTAAGAAGAGGTGCAGATGTGCCAATGGAGGCCGATGTGACTTCAGGACTGGCTCTTGCATCTGCCAGCCAGGATACTTGGGACCCAACTGCAGCACCAGTAAGAACCTGATGCTCAATCGATGGCCCGAGTGGCTGTGGCTATGGGTAATCATTGGTCTATGCTGAGACCGCTCTGTTGCATTCTGCATTTCTAATAATATTTTCTGTCTTTCTCTCTCAGGTTGTCCCAGAGGTCGCTACGGGAGAGACTGTGCTCAGGTGTGTTTGTGTGGAGAGAGAGGACAGTGCCACCCAGAGACTGGGAGGTGTAACTGCGCCTCTGGAAGAACAGGACCGTCCTGCGAACAAGGTATATATCTCTGTGGATAGCAGTGTTATTTTAATGTTATTTATTTATTATTATAGTATTTATTATTATTTGAATGAGCCTTTATTTTTATATTTTCATTTTAGTTTAAGTTTTAGTAATTTTGTTAAGTGCTTTTTTTAAATATTTCTGTTTATCTTTCATTTATTTTTATTTCAGTTTTAGTTATTGTAATTTTTTTAATCTTATTTTATTTCGGTTTGCTGCCGGTTAGCTAACATTTCTAATTTTCTTATTTTTTTTAAGTTTAAGTTTCCCATCTAATATTTAGATTTAGATTTTAGATTTATTTCAAATAATATAAAAATATATATATATTTTTTTAAATAGTTTTATTAGTTTTTTTTGTTTAACAGCAACACGTGTTTTTTCCCCTTTTATTTTTCCTCTTATTTGCTTTTCTTCACCACTTATCTCGCCAACTTCTCCAACCTTTCAGTCATTCATTTCTTCTTTTTTTCTGTCTTCACCCATCCGTGATCCCTCCCACCCAAACCTAGAACATTCACATCTCGTTAGAATGTGAAAGCCGTTAGTGTTATGATGACTTCATAAGCAAAACAACACCGAAATATATTGCGTCTCACAGTCTTGCACTTGTAGGCACTATTTGTCCTCCTGATTTTCTCCCAGGGCTTATTTACAATATTTAGTTAACAAATTTCTCCAGTTTCCTGCGTGAGGGAATTTGATCGCAGCACCCCTTTTCCTGAAGAACAGAAGCGAGAGATCAGATTCCTAATCTTCGTGTTTCATCACTCATCAGCTGGAATGGAACGGGACTTTCCAGGAGGGATTTTCTTAGCCTCCTTGAAAACGCCGGCTCTGAGCGTCTCACAGACGTGCCACTGCTTACGTTCGCCATGTTTAATGTTTACAGATGACTATAAGTAGCTGGTTCTCTATGTTGCGTGTCGGCGGATCTGCTGGCGAGGAAACAAATAAATAAGCAAGCGAATCAAAGCGATCGGCTTATTGTTTTCCCAATCTAAATTACCCAAAGAAACATGATTGCTCTTTAGCTGCGCTGCCAAATCAGACCCACTTTACCATTGCACTAATGATCTAGAGCTTAAGTAAACTTGTGTGTGGCGTGTGTGTGTTTGTGCACGTGTGTGTGGATGTTTGTGATCGAGCAATTGCATGTGTGGTTAGTTCTTTAAATGCATTTTGAGGGATGAGAGGGCTTGGGCTAATTGTAGTAATTGAGAAATTCAGAGTTTATTTGAAAATAATGCCATCTGTGCTCTTGTTGTTACTGGAAGTTTCCGTCTGGACCAGGACATAGTTAAAAGATAAAAAGATGAGGTGTTTTGCTTAATGGAAAGTCTCCTACATATTTGTCCTGGTATAGTACAGTATAACAATGAACACACGCACTGACAGAAAAAACAATACCAATCGGATGAAAAGTTAAAACTATTAGCATCAAATTTTCATCTGATTTCATACACCGATTTAGATGGAATTTGGGGTTCTCTGAAGAGTTTCTGATGTCTGGATGTGGCATATGTGATATAATGTTATGTATATATACATGATTATGATTATATGATTAATAGAAGAAAGTAAAGGGACACTATTACTTTTGGTCCTCTGGCGGTTAAAAAACAAAACTGCATGCATTTTGCAGAAGAACATTGTTTTGGTTGTGCTTGACTGTGCTGATGAATATGGTCATCTTACGTCTCATAAAACATTCACTACTTCTGTAGGCTTAAGAGATATAACAAGTTTAGATGGAAAGCATCTCAAACTGACTAGCTGAAGATGTTACTGCAGCTTTACCCATTAATAGACACAGTTCTAACTATTTACGGATATGAGGAGACACTCATGGGCGCGATTTTCCGTGAAATCCATCCTATCGGGTCTATAAAAACTTGGCTTAGCAAAGTGAATCAAGGTAAGACAAAGAAGAAGAAGGATTGATTATGCATTGATTCATTATTTACATTTAGTTAATTTTGAAACAAAAAAGTTACCTTTAAATAATTCTTAAATGGTAGTGGACTCCTGTGAAACACAAATGTACCATTCTGAATTCGAATAGGGCTTTAGTTGACTAATGAACATGAATTGTCGACATTTGTACTTTTTTGTAAATTTTTTTCAGTCATGCACTGTAGCTCAGGATAAAAATAAATAAATTCACTAAGATCAACAGGCCAAAGCTATTTTTTTTCTTTGCTGTACAAGAATACGTATGGTTTCAGGCTAGAATGAGATATACAGTGGAAATTAAGTGTTGACAGTATAATTTAGTGCTGGATGAGGATTAATCAGTGCTTGGGAAACCATCCTCATGTGGTTCAAATTGAAGACAGATCCATGCGACTTGCTGAAACACAGAGCATACAGATATAGTCAAGACATCCTGTGTAATGTTCTACATAATGAAACAAAACAACACTTGTATCTCATATGTATGCACAGCTTTGTAGTATTTATGTTTGCTGTTAAATGTGGAATTGTTCTCGATGCAGCATGTCCTAGGGGGCGCTATGGAGCGCAGTGTCGGAGTTTCTGTACGTGTGCGAACGGAGGAGTGTGTGACCCTGTTAATGGGACGTGTAGATGTGGGCTGGGCTGGACCGGACAACACTGTGAAAAAGGTGAACAAGCACTCAAATAAAATGAGTTAGTACCCACCCAGACATCAACATAGTGTCGGCCCAGATCTGGTACACGTGGGATCCAGACGTACCAGATGTGGGCCGGATTCAGGCCGACACTATGTTGCTGTCTGGGCATGGAATTGCATCCTAACATAACCAGGAATAAAATAAACGCTTTAAAGTGTGTAATGGCACTTTTGATTCAGAATGCATTCAATTTTGGTAACAGGATGATAAATTCACCTGAACACTTTTGTGCATTTGATAGATTGTGTCTCAGGTCACTATGGTGTGAACTGTGAGCAAGAGTGTGTGTGTCAGAATAACGGAACATGTGATCGCTTTACGGGATGCTGCTCTTGCCCGTCTGGATACTACGGTCCCGCCTGCCAACACAGTGAGTGACGGACTTATCATCTTTACTGTTAGAATGAATCATGTTTGCTGCACTTCTGAACAAGAAATATGATATGAAATGGTTCCATATTCCAGGATGCCCTGCTGGCTTTTTTGGCAAGCTCTGTGCACAATCATGTGACTGTAAACATGGGCACCTGTGTGATCACGTGACCGGACAATGCATGTGTCCTCCAGGTTACCATGGCGAACAGTGTGAAAAACGTAAGTAATCTCAACTTTAAAACGTACATTATCAGCAGGAAATTATACTGGGTACTTCATCTGAGACTTAAAGCTACAATTCATGACTTACTTTCTACAGTGGAACACGAAAGTGAATTTCGTTAAGAAAATAGTCTATTCTCAATATAATCAAAGTGAATCAAAGCACCAAAAAAAAAAAAAAAATCACTATTAAAATATCATAAAACTATATCCCAAGTTGTCTGAACCCATACAACATAGATGGCTAACAGACTGCAATTGTGTCATCATTCAAGCAAAGCTCTTTTTGCACGTTCGTAAAGCGTCTTTTTTGGATCTTTTGAATGAATATGGTTCTTTACAATTTGACAGCGTTGGTTCTCTGTTTTGACTCGCTGACTTACTGGGAAGGAAGATTATTAGTGAGTAATGACTTAAAGGGGTCATATAATGCCATTTTTGTACAAGCTAGTATGATTCTTTAGGGTCTAAATTAAAAGTTTGTAATATACTTTAATTAAAAATTCTCATTAGCATTGTAAGAAAACACTCATTTTACCTGGTCAAAAACAGCTCTGTTTTCAGCACGCCGTTTGAGTGCATGTATCTTTAAATGATAATGAGCTTTGCTCACCCCGCCCCTCTGTTCTGTGCGTACACCGTAACACAATAACCATAACGCGCTGTTCATTATAAACGTGGGATTATGAATTATATTGAGAACGTCGTACATAGAAAACATGCCGTAATGTACCCTGAGTGTAAAAATAGCCGCATTCGTGAAGCATGCAAGCGATTTGCAAAGATTAATATAAATATTAATATAAAGGTTAATAAAACGTTACACTCACTTCAGTTCTCCTGGAGGTGCAGCAGGAACATGAATAGTTGGTACCGATCCTTTTTTCAGGAGCAGCTTCTTAGCAAAACCAGCTTTACTGACCTCGTTTGTAAAGCAGTCTGGTGTGTGAAATGATTCGCGCAAACATGAAAGCATTGACGTTGATCGTGGGGAATATTCCCTTCGAAAAAAACCTCAGCCACTGCGTCTTCAGCGGTTCGGATTTAGGAACATCAATATGATGCTGTGTTCTTTATTGCACCCAAGAACAGAACACCACCATTCTGCTCATAGACAGACAGTGCTCCAGCTATCAACAATGACCGCGCCGGTCCGCGCGGGCTATGATTGACAGCTCGCTCACGAGCGAGGGCGGGTCTGTGTTGAAACGCTCCTGTCAATCAGGGGCGTCGATTTTGTGACGTCACAATATCGAACAGCTTGATTTGAGAGGGGGGGGGGGAAACGTATAAGAAGATTTTAAAAAAAAACACTGGATGGATTTCTATCATTTTATGATGGTTGTGTACAGGCACTGCCAACACACATTTCAGTACAATCAACTTGTAAAAGTGCATGTACCACTATATGACCCCTTTAAATAAGGTCTGTTCGTCACGCAGAGCTATCATATGACTTCAAAAGAAGTATGATTTATATAGACAAATTTTATGATACAGTCCTGCGCTTCAGAAACCCTCCACCTTCCCCAGCTCCACCTGTATAGATCTGCTATGCGGGTTAATTCGTGTATGTTAATTCGAGTTGTCATGACAGAAATATGAAATATGTGCTGTGAGCACATATGTGCAGTTTGATGGTCTCTGACTGTGTGTTTGTATGACAGGTTGTGACGCTGGGCGTTTTGGGCATGATTGTGCAGAACTCTGTGAGTGTGATGGGGCGCCCTGTGATCCGACCACTGGACAGTGTCTCTGTCCACCGGGAAAGACAGGAGAACACTGCGAGAAAGGTACACACAAACATCTTACGCAAACTCTCACAAACCTTCCTTCTAACTTCTCTCTCTCTCTCAGTTTGTGACAGCAGGTTTTATGGTCCAGGCTGTTCTTTCCTGTGTCAGTGTGCACACGGAGGCCAGTGTGACCAGCGCTCGGGTCACTGCTCATGTCCTGTCACCTGGCTGGGACCCACCTGTGAGGAAGGTGAGGGTGTGTATGGGATTACTTAGCTATACTTTGGGAATAAAATTGTCCCCAGAAGTTTGCAAAATCTGATACAGTATTATCTAGTATTAAAATTAGGGCTGTTGATTTGACATGTTAATTCAATAAGTAATAATACATATTATTATTATATAAATTAGTCCACATGTAACAGTAGAAGTGTATGGTATGTCATTATTTAGTTATGTAAACGTGTGTGTGCGAGTTAGCTGTATGGTCTTTTTTCTCTTTCTTTTGTCTCTCACCATCTCAGCATCTTTCTTTCCCTGAATTCTACTTCTCTCTTTATTCCTGTCAGTCACGACACAAACCTGACTGTTTCTGAAAGCGTGTGTGACAGTGTGCGTGTCAGCTTCAGTTTGATGGACCCCTGAGCTGTTAAGGGCCTCCTGTCTGTCTGTGTAACGGCGCCTCTCTCTGACAGTTATTTTAAGTGAATCACAGCAGGACTTTTCACAGTGTGAGTGTGTGAGATTTGTGAATGAGTGTATGTACGTTCATGAATGTATGACAGTGTGTGTGTGTGTGTGTGTCACAGTGTGGTTACTGTATGTAATCCATCCACAAAACCTCTAAAACTGTACATCCCCTAAAGATACTTTTCACATCTTATTTTTGAGACTGTTAGGATATGTTCTCATCTTCCTCATAACTTTTCTTTTTGTTTATTGTACTTATTTTACATTATAAAACTTATCAATTTTATGGAGGACTTTAGTCGAACTGCTTTAGTGTTTAGTGAACTTTAGTGTTCTGTGATCAATCAGCCAGTGGGGATAAAATGGCAACCACCTCTTTAGCATATTTGAGGAGGAAATATCAGTGAAAATTCAGAAAGAAATAAATATGGAATGAAAAAAATTTATTATACTGTACATGAATATGAAATTATATAAATAAAACGAATTTATAAAAATTATTACTAATTTAATGAATACATCGATTTGACTAAACTGCATGAAAATTTAAATACAACTCCATTGAATCATGTATTTATTTCTGTATTTGTTTATTTATGTACAGTACATATTTATTATTCACATTTATTTAATGCAGTATAAATATGTATTTATCATTTACATATTTATTTGTTATTCACATTTTTTGTGAATAACTATGCAACTATGTTCGTGCAACTATGACTACGACACTTGGAATTTAAAGAGTGTGTGAATCTTAAAATGGGGTACATAAAATAATGTTTTTAAAAATTTGAGCTGAATATATTATTTTTATTAATAATAATTTTAATCATGTCTGAAAGTGTTGTCAGGGACTGCATTCAGTGCCGAACCACACCTTTTAACTGTGACTAGTTTCACAATATGGCATATCCTCTTATTACCTAAAAAAATAAATCAACAGTGATAGAAAAGAAATCCAAAGCATTCAGTTCAGATGTGGCAATAATCACTTTCCGTCTTTCTCTCAGGTGCGTCTATAGATCATGTGTCCTCTCGCGTACAGAAGAGGCGACGGCGTGTTTCACACTCCTAGTCCACAAGCACACACACACTCCTCTGAGATCCCACCAGAAGGCGAGTGGCATGGGTGAATGAGTGTGTGAGGATCTATGTGACTTGTTATTATTGGGTTTTCCCCCAGACGAGCAAGCCACAGGAGAATTAGTACGAGGAAGCAATGCCGGAAAACACAGTTACACACAAACATCCCCTCTGGATGCACACAAGACCACTGACAGGCTGTCAATGACTGTGTGTGTATGAGTGTCTATGGAGAAGGGATGCATTGTAGCTATGAACTAGTGTTTTAATGGGAATATCACACACACACACACAATGGTGGACTAGTTTGATGCGACTTAAAAATGCTTGTTTTGTGAACTCTGTGTGTGTATGTTTGTGCATACACTCGCTAAGTCCCACATCAGACAGTCAAGCCACACCATCCGACCATCCGATCGGCCAAACGCCCACCGAGCCACAAACCCAGACCGAACTTCTCTATTACGGGATCAGAGTGAAGCCTCAACCGCTCATTTCTATAGTACATACCACAAATACACCACTAAAGTGGCACATCAGAATACAGCAACACTCAATGGGATTACAGCCTTCCATACATACCACACACAGTCTAAAATTTACCTTGTAAATGTACACCAACTCTAAATTTAAAGTTTTTTTTTATGACATTGTCTATAAAATTCTCTTTTATGTAGTATTTTTAAAGTAATATGTAGCATGAATCGGGAACATTTCTGCTATAGATATCCTTTTCAAATCCATCTGGTTGGCTCCTGTGAGTGTGATGTATGTCCTGCGATGTGATTCCTGTGACAGCCTGACTGTAAATATTCACAGCATTGTCACCCATCATCGTGCCATCTGAGGTAAATTGTTAAAGCGGAGCTGTCCCGACAGGATTTAGACACAATCTGATGCTTGTAAACTGAACGGACAGTTTCTCAGAAAGACGTCTTACATGCCAAACAAATCTAATCTTTATAAATTACGGTTCTTAGCGCTCACTCAACAGTCTTTTACTGTAAAAAAAAAAAAAAAAAAATGCTGTAAAAAAGTTTTGTTCCTCTGTTCCGTCTTTCTTCCTCTCAGGATGTTATCAGATTTTGCTGCATTGGTTCTTAAACTTTTAATTAAATATGTTTGTACAGAAATTGTGTGGTGTTTTAACTATACTGTAAAGCTTTACACTGTAAACAATCTGTATTTTTGTCCTGTTTTGCATTAAATATCCACACATTCTTAATTCAAGATATATTTACTTTATAGTTTTTGGTTAAAACAAAAAAATATCTGCCAGTGGGGTGCTGAAAAATGATCTTGTTTTCCTTTGTATTAAGTTTATTTTTCTTTCCCCATTAGCAGATTTTTTCCTCGTTTTAAACATAAACTCACTTATTTTTGATTTCTTTTATTCATTTTTGCTTCTCAAGTAAATGTATTTTGTATAGATATAGAAAGATTTTTTTGTTTAAAGATCTAAACATAAGTTAAAGCGCACACATGCTATTATTTTTGATCACCCAAGTGAAACGTTGTTTGTAGGACAAGGATATGTAGGTAGTGGGACATTGTTGATAGCATGTTCCTCTCAGATGGGAGGGTCAAATGTATCAGAGGTCAGCATACACCTGTCAGCCCACCTGAGTGGAACAGGCCCACTACATGTGTGTGTGTGTTTGTCTCTGTCACTGGCACCATCGCTGTAGCATTTCTCAAGTGCAGCGGACCGTCACTGCAGGTGGGAGAGCCAGGCGAGGACCCCTTCGCCCTGACGCGCACTGCCCGGCGTGAGTGATGGGAGCTCGGGGGCTGTCGGTGGACGGAGCCCTTGAGTCTGATGGATGGGACGGGGCTCCGCTGGCCGTACCGTGTTGTGACAGCCTACAGATGTTCTCCAATAATGTTTATCAGCCCGAGCCTCCAGCAATGGATGACACACACCTGTTTCCAGTCAAACAGGGCTCTAGAGGCCATCCATCCACACACACACACACCTGAGTCCAGTCAAACAGATCGCCGAAGCCCTTCTATTCACGGTCTGGGTGGCCGTGATGCTGTACACCAGCTTTGATCAGCGGACGGGTGGCACACACGGACAATCGACTGGAGAAAGGTCCATCTTGTCTGTCAGGGTCACTAGAGCCATACGGCCTAAAGCCAGCAGACTTCTTATTTAGGTTGCTTATTGCATCTTCACGGTTTTGTATTCTTGGGCGAAATGTCGAAGGAGGCGAATGCAATTTTGCAGGGACAGCGTTAAGATGAATTTAGCTTTACTGCCCTGGCCTCTGTGCTTGCAGTTACCAATCTGTGTGTTCAATAAAAAGTATAATTAAACTGAGGCATGCAGATAAATGACTGTCTTGCAAAGCAAAGAATTGGCGCTGGTGGTTTGTTAGACACGGCCAGGCATAAAACATGCCCTATGTGTCGGTTTTATCTCTGTTCTTTTTGATGATATTTTAAACAAGTTTTTTTTGTGTGCATGAACGTTATACAATTACACAACCCAGGCTTGTGTGACACAGATAATAAGCAAAGACAAGTTTAGCTTTTTGAAAGATGGCCAGATCAGTGGTTTTGTGATGAAAGAAGCCATTGAAGAGGTCAGATCAGATGCGATCTGACGGGAACTTTAGCACGGAAATGACGCGTCCAGCACCAGCGAAGCGACGCTATCACCGCGCTGTCTTTTCTCACTGAAGAGATTAGGCTCTTCTCTTTTTGCGCTTGCCCCGTTCCCGGAGGACCATGACTTTTTGAACCGGCGATAAAACTGAAGAGAAGCCGAGGGAAATCAACTCAATGGGGTCTCGCACCATTTGGGCCACTTGTTGGACTGAAACAACAAATCCTTAAATGCCAAAGAGCTGTTCTGGAGATGAGTATCAGCAAACTCCCACACTTACCCGTCTGTGAACGCATCTCAGAGGGTGTAAAAACTTCATAATCGGTTTGTGTACTTGTTGCACTTTATGTTTATATGAATCTTTTCGACACTTGAGGAATATTGACCTTTTTTAGGCTGGACGGCATTTTCCCCCCCGAATGAAATCCCTGTGGCGTGAGGGCATTTTAGACATTCAGCTAGCATTTAAAAGTATATCTTTAAAAAAATCCTTGTGACAAAAACCGGAAATGTGTTATGAAAATCAGTAGGCTACATACCCATTCAGGCCTAGGTCTACAATAGACTATACAATCTACTGAAGGTTGACGGGACTACTAGACTATCAATCCATCACAGCCTCGTTTTCATTCGCGAATGAATTTTTATTAAAATTTCACATTGTGTAAACGTGCAAAAACATCAAAACTGAGCGTTACTAAATGTAGGATTTTAAATACTGGAACCGAGTAATTTCCATAATGTTCTGTTCGCACTTTTTGGAACGCCAGTGTGATTCGATTTCTGATTCACTTTATTTTAGTGATTTTTTTGTATTTTTTATTTTATTAGGAAAGACACATGGAAACAGAAAACAAACAACACAAGTGTACAGTACACAAACAAATGTGTAGCCATAATATATATATATATATATATATATATATATTTTTTTTTTTAAACCAGTAACAGGGTATGCTGTAGGCTAGTCCGAATCGCGAACGAATGATCTTGAGCCTGTTCTTTTTAATGAGTCAAAACTCACTTATGAAATAGTCCGGCTACTGATATGAGCATAGACAGTATAAGAAAGGATATGAGTCATTGAACAGAGATTATTGCTTTCGTCATGTCCGACGAAATTAACCAATGACTGTAACGTAGGCTAGCCTATTTAAGAATCTTTAGACTTTAGGCTAATCAGTGTTACTGCATGCCTGTCAGTGATAGGCCAATTTTTCATTAAAAACAATAATAATAATGAGAGCATTTATTTAACACGTAGCCTAGTTCCCAAAGGTAGGCCTATGTGAAATATCAAAAATATGTGTAGCCTAAACACTTTCAGAATATATCTGTTGTTTCTTTTTTCCACTTTAAGTATCCAGAATAGCCGACATATGATTTCCATACTTGCTTGGCACTCTTAGACGCAACTCAACGGACACAGAAGGACAAGCAAATTGACCAACAATCAAAAACAGCACAGACTGAACTGGACCCAAGAACGCATTGTGTGAACGCCACATTAGACACTGGAAATCCCCTCGATTCAGTAAAGGAAAAAAAATCAACACACAATATCTCGTTGTAGCTATACGTAAACAGCACTGGCATACTTTTTTCTTTTAACAGACCCTGTCATTAATCTAAATTATTCAGGGATCATTTAGCAGGTTCTGGTTGAATGTCAATGAGCAGGGCTTCGTGCAGGATCAGCATGGGTCGAGGAGGGCCACTAGGTGGCGCCCGATGCGGGATTGTGGAGTGCCGGTGGTCAAGCCAGAACCTCGGACACACTCGACACATCTGACGAGGCACAAACCTCATGTTTTACTATTCGTGTGGAAGGTAGGGGACACTGGGGCTAGTTGTCACAATACTTACTTAGGTCAATTTCTGTAGGCTATTGAACGTTTCAAAACGTCATTGACCTTAAAAAAAAAAAAGATCATAAAACGATTTAGAAACACAACATGTTAACACAAAAATATCAAACCATGTTTTGTTTTTTTTGGTCAACAAATATTGTAATTACTGTAATAAATTGCAAGCTTTGTCCAATAAAAATGTGCCCCGACCTAACATAACATAACATAAAATGTTTGTTATGCAGATCTTGTCTGAATATGTTTAATGTGGTTTTATTGTGTTTGTTTACCCAACAACTTTTCACAAAATATGAAACTACAATTTCAGTTTGGATGACAGAAAATGTACCAAAATGATTCTGTTTTTTTTTTTTTTTAGATATTCAAAACCAACATTCAAAACCACTAAGTGAAAAGACTTGGATTCAAACCCCAGGCTACTGAGATACTATTGTGACAACTAGCCCAGGTCTTCCCTATAAATGAGCTTGAGCACACCTAACGCAATTTCTTGATAATAGTCCGAATGTGGTAATAAAAATGAACATTGAAAGTAGTGGTGCTCAATCAGACAAGACTGTGATTGTGTGTTAGATTGTTGTGGCACTAAGTGGTGGGTGTATCAGCACATTACTGAAAGGAAATGTGGCAGCATTTCCACAAACCAGTGAAAATATCTTTAGGGTTCAAATTATAGTAATAAACCCCTAACTATAGTCGATGAGCAACCTTTAATTTCCGTGCGTCATGCGCGATATCTAAGGTAGGCTAAGTGAGTTTCCAAGTGCATAATTGACTTTTTATCCAATTCCAGCGTAAACGGCGCTACGTCAGGTCCACGGACCTCTGAGGCATTTTAAACAGTAAACCGCGTTCTCCCTAACACGTCTTGTCGTATTAAAACCATATGCATGGCGGCATCCGCCGCTCGCACTGAGTGCCCATCAATAACGCTAATGACCCGTTTCCCAGGGGATCACAACAAATACCCGAATGAAACCGCCACTCTTTAACGGGGCTGCCGCTCCTTCCGCGGCTTATACGAGCTGTCACGTGTCCAGCCAGAAGAAGAAGAAAGAAGAAACCTCACTGGAGGGCATATAATCATATGGTCATCACATGGTTTTTGGTCTGTGCCAACTGTAAGACAAGTTAATCATTCACTAAAGTAAAAACATTTATTTTCTTTTTATATCTGATCATGATCTCTAGATCTACACATGCTGTGCGGTAAAGAACAGTAAGGGGTCATTAAACATTTTTTTTGAGTTTGGGTTTTTCAAATATCGACTTTAGAGTAAATAAATGTATTTATAAGTAGGCCTAGACTTTAAATTTGATATGTGGTTAACACAATTAAAGAGATTTTTTCTTCTACTTCAACTTCAAATGTTAAGACAGTCATGTAATGCTTTTGAAACCACTTTTTTGTTGTTAAAAACGTAAATTGCTAATCAATCGGTCAACCGTAGCGACTTAAAAAGTAAGGCTACTTTTGACATCATGAACTCATAAGCCTAGTTGACGCCATGACTGAAAAGCGTTTTAAAGGAATAATTCACCCTAAAATGAAAATTAAGTCATCATTTACTCACCCTGGTGTTCTAATGTCATATGCCCTTCTTTTAATGGATCACAAAAGGAGAAATTCAAAAATATGTCCTGCTCGCAAAATCGTAAAAGCTATACTCAAGGACTAAATTGAGGATTAAATTAAACATAGCCTACCAGGAGGCAGTTTAACTTCAGATTAACATTGTTTTTCAAAGAAGACACATTAACTGTCAGTGGTCAGAATTATCGGCACCCTTGGCAAATATGAACATAAAATTCACAAAAAAACAGTAAAATAACAGAAAATTTGGAGAAAATCTAATTATGAAATGTTTTTCTCTAATACACATATGCCATAATTATTGGCACCCTTTATTCAATACTTTTTGCAACCTCCTTTTGCTAAGATAACAGCTCTGAGTTTTCTCCTATAATGCCTGATGAGTTTGGAGAACATCTGACAAGAGATCAGAGACTATTCCTCCATACAGAATCTCTCCAGATCCCCAACTTGATACACTTTCCTCTTAGGTTTATTACCCTTTTTTTGTTGTTGTTGTTGTTGATTTTGATGTTTGTTTAGGATCATTTTGGAAGATCCAAACAATACCATTATAAGATTTGTAGCTATTTGATTCCATGATGCCATAATGTATCTAAACAAGATGTCCAGGACCTCCAGCAGAAAACAACATTAAAGATCCAGCAGTATATTTATTTGTACACATGTGGTACTTTATACACATCTTAAGTGTTTTCTGCCAAAAAGCTAATTTTTTAGTTTTATCAGACCATTGAACCCAATAATGTCTGGCAACTAAATATGCTGGAGTTCGTTTTTGGATGAGAGCAGAGGATTTTTTCTTGAAACCCTCACGGACAACCCCACCAAACAAGGGTGTTCACACCAAATACTGATTTGATTTAGTCAATAGAAGTTAATTGATAAATAAAATCTGTTTATGGCATTATTTTTTAAATCATTCTCACCTTACAGCAAGTGCCTAAAACTTACAGCACTGTAGCTTTGCATGATGGTTTCTTCAAGCGTCTTGGAGATGTTACAACAGTTCTTCTGGATTTAGTCTCTCAGATTTTCTGTTTGTCATGTAATCATGTAATCACAGACAGACTTGATGATGGAGAGATCGGATCATACCGGCTGTTGTCAGACTCCTTGTGCATACAAAAATCTCACTCGATTATTAAAATTAATGACAAAAGGATTGTTTGGATAACTGATAATTCCTACTGACACACTACAGCAAAAGATATATGTGCAAAAGTCTTACGCACATTAATATTTTCACTCAAATAAATGGTAGCCAGTTTAAGCCAGTTTTTGCTTAAACTGGCTACCATTTTTTTTTTGGTGGAAATATTAATGTTCGTATGACTTTTGCACAGTACTATATATATATATATAGTATATATCTTAAATTGCATTTTTTTTTGCATTTTTTTATCTTATATATCTTAAATTGCTTTTTTTTTTTTTATCTGACCATGGTACACCTAATATATATATAAGGTGTACCATGGTCAGATAAAAAAAAAAAAAAAACTTTTGGCAGCAAACACTTAAGATGGGTTTGGTGCACACAGGGATAAAAAAAAAGTACCCCCTGTGTAAAACGAAATATTCTGCTGTATCTTTAATGCTGTGGGCCAAATTTTCTGCCAGAGGTCCTGGACATCTTGTTCAGATACATGGCATCATGGATTCGATCAAATACCAACAGATACAAAATCAAAACCTTGACAACCTCTGCTAGAACTCTTATATCAGGCCATGGTTTGATCTTCCAACAGGACAGTGATCCAAAAACATAATCAAAACAAAAATGTGTCACTGAGCACAAAACCAAGCATCTGCAATGGCCATCCTAATCCCCAGACCTGAATATATATATATATATATATATATATATATATATATATATATATATATATATATATATATATATATATATATATATACACACAGTATATGTATGTATATGTGTGTATTTCATTACAAACACTATCTACATAAGAGCCAGCGGCAAATTCCCTGGCTGAGCTGACTGGCTGAGATGATGCTGTTCTCTGCGGGTACATGAGCGCTGAACGGCCACTGACGGCCTGGAGCTTGCATCTGCGAAAGCGCCTAAACAAACATATTGTAAAATAGGCACTATGATTATATATTAGTCACATAGTCACATATTTGAGGTCTAAATAACTACATTCTCGCCTAAAAGACTCTTAAAAATACATTTCGTGACAACAGTAGTAGTACAGTAGTATTTAAAAAAATATGGTGGATTTGTTGACCGCCAGGAGTGATACAAACAGTGAAATGGTTAGAGTGCTGATACTGGGTGAATATCGAACGGCTGGAAAAGGCTCTCAGCCAATCAGATTCAAGAACCAGAAAGTACTTTTGTATAAACAAATATATAAGTATCTTGAGAGCGTAGAGAGACCGACTTGATGATGTCATTCGCAGTGATTTATGGGAGTAGGTGGAGCTAAAGAGCTATTTTGGCACTTTCAGCTTTTTTTCAACTTTCTGATTGGTGGAATTTTCTTTACGGCATCATGGGTAATGTAGTTTTTTTTATACACCACAAATTCCGCTGTTAAACACGATTGTTTTAAAAATAAGCTAAAACAACCACATAGCATGTTCATAAATTTGGGGGCGGAGCTATCAATATAGGGGTGTGATCCTTTTGGGTAGGGGCGTGTTTGTTTAGGGGATTTCAAATATAAACAGCGTTTCTCATAAATCACTTACTGCACCTTTAATAAACAGTAATTAGGGGTTTATTGAGGCAAAAGTCGGAGTTAAGAACTCATGGCTTATTGTTGTAAGAGAAATCCCTTTAAAGATGGTACTCTCTATATGTCCATCATGTATGAAAGGCATACAGTGCCGTCTGTACCAGCCCACACCTAAGCACAGCGGGTGCTGTTTCTTCTGGCAAGGGGGCAAATAGCAGTGCCAAGTTAATCAGGGAGAGAGTGCCAGCAGTGTCACACCCTGCACTCAGGGTTCATGATAGATGTCCCGACCCAGGCTGCCGTGCCACTGTGGGGTGGTGGCAGAGTCTTCGGGCATGTTTCAGTCCACATAAAAGAGAGGAGCCCGTGTTTGAACACACACATGAGAGTGGGATATCGTGTGTGTGTGTGGCTGTTCTGTACCTATGCCAAAAGACTCATTAGTTCATTAGATAGATCCATACACTCTGATGAGAGCAATGGGAAATCCCACCATTAAACGCAACCACTCCCTTGAGAAGGACAAATGTGACCGTGTGTTCGGGAGGGGCTCACACACACACACACACACACACTCATATTGACAGTATTGAGATGCTGCCCTGCACAAGCCACGGCCTGTGATCTTTCACGCCGTCGCACTCACGCACATGACAGACTTACACGGCAAACAGCTGGTCAGTAATGGTCCATGCTGGCCTCTTTTCCTCCTCTGTAGACCCATTATCACCTTCACCCTACTACAGCACCCACAAACCCCTATCCAGCCGACCTCATCAAAGTGGGACGACCTGCTGTGACCTCATCAGAGCTGGCTGACCCATGATGACCTCATCAAAGCAGGACGCCCCGCTGAGCTCAGAGACTGACAGCTTGCACTGACCAAAAGCGGGTCATCAATTATCAATGAGTGTGACACCGCTTTCACTGTGCACCTTACATTTCAGTTTCGACTTAAATATGGGAAAACTTTGGTCTCTGCAACACTTTACTGTACAAAAAGGTCCCATTAGGTCCAATGCATTAACTAACATCAACTAAATGAGCAATACATTTGTTACAGTATTTATTAGTGATTGGTAACGGTAGTTAACAAAAACACAACTGTTCATTGTTAGTTTATGTTAGCTCATGCAGGTCCATTAAATCATGTTAACACACAACTTTTGATTTGAATAATGTCGTAGTAAATGGTGAAATTAATATTAAGATGAATAAATGCTTTAGAAGTATTTTCCATTGTTAGTTAATAAGTTAACTTATTGTGAAGTGTTACCTTGTTCTCAAATAAACGTCATTTTAACTAGTCAAGGATGTCACAACCAACTGTTTGTTTTAGCGCAAAAAGTATTTTTGCATTTATAAGGGGACATGGTGATGAAATAAATATGACATAGTAAAAATTATTTCAATGCATTCCTCAAAGAAACTTTGCATTCTCCTCGCAAAAACAAAAATATAATATTTTCTCCCACCTCATGTTATTGCCATTACAAAAGTTTTGCAAATGAAGTTTCTCTTTGGCGAGAGTGCCAACGCATTAAAATAAAAAAATGTCCTACCATCGAATTTTTTTTTACCATTAGGGGTTCCATGAATCAGCCTTAAAGGGGTAGTTCACCCAAAATATGATAATTGTGTGATAATTTTCTCACCTTCATGTTGTTCATGACTTTCTTCTGCGGAACACAAAAGATGATTTCTTTTTTTTTGTCCATATAATGAAAGTCAATGGGGTCCAAAATAACATTGGACCCTGTCGACTTTTATTGAATGGACATTTTTCAAAACATCATCTTGCGTTCTACAGAAGAAAGAAAAACATACAGGTTTGGAACAATATGAGTAAATTATGAAATGTAATTTTTTGGGGGAGGGTTGAGAGACTTAATTTCAGTCATAACTCACCGTGTGTTTTGTCTCTGCTTTGCAGTGTCGCTATAACCCCGTAAGGCAGACGGGGACAACAAAATCGGGATTATCTTGAGTGAAAATTGCAGGAAACACAAAAGAGGTCTTAACTAATTTTCCCAAGCAAATCCCACCCTGCCTCTCATCACATACAAACACACAAAGCCTCGATCCCAGACCAGCAGTCATCGCCCCTCTGTCCACACTACAAATCAGAAAGAGAGAAAGAGAATAACAGGGTGAGGAAAGGACAGTAGGAAAAGAATAGATGGACTGGAAGAGAGAGTGATAAAAATGGCATCCCTCTGGAAATGTAAAAAGTAAGACAATGGGGAATATGATTAGGAAGGAAAGAGGGAGAATTATGAGGGTGAGAACGAGGGATTCTGACCGGGTTGGCTGGAGAAGTTGGATCCCGTTTAAACAATGAGAGAGAGATGTCAGTCCAATGTTGTTTCTCATTGAGAGTTTGAGCGATGAGCCAGGTCATCACATCTCTCCACCTCATCCATCATTTCCCTCAAACAAACGAGTGCAGTGCGCATTCTTGCCTCCCTCCTCTCTCTCTCTCTCAGACTCTCGCTGGCTGTGGGACAGTGGGCCTGTGTGAGAGTGATGACCGGGGATCAGACTCGCGCTGTGTCTGTCTGCCAGTGTGTGTGAACGACATTTTCATGCGTCTCGGCGTGAAATAATACGAGTGGGTGTGTGAGAGAGCTGGTATCTAAAGGGTTTTATGCCGTTCTCAAGAAAGATGCGCGTCTATGGTCTGTTTCGAAATCAAGTGGCACCAGCGACTTTTGCAAACAATCTTGGTCCTACAAATAGGCCTCATTTTCTTTACGCATACATTATATCTTTTTCTTTTGATTTTGGGTTGAGATATGACCTTGACGTGTCGACCTGAAAGATATCAAGGGAGACAGAGACATTTGGAGAGTGCACAGTACGCCCACACAGGAGTTTTTTTTTTATTTCTCAGTAACTCCTCCCACAGTATTGAATTATAATGCAATACAGTTACATTGTAGAAAGCATTAAAACAGAAGTACCTCAACTCACTGATTACTTTTAAAAATGGGATTATAAACATCGACAAAAAAACAAACAAACAAACAAACAAAGTGAAATAGGAAAGATCTGGTCCTTCACCTCGTGAGGATAAACAAAATCTGGCTTTTCTCAAAGGTTTGGCACAAGAAATCAACATGGACCCAAACGTCAAACAAGCTTGCAGACAACCATAGAAAATGTCAGGTACAGCTTGGACCAATCATGCGTTTTAAGAAGAAATAATATCAGCTGTTTTTATTCTTCTTTCCTTTTTTCCCCCCCTCGATTTTCTCTTTTTTTTTTTTATATATTTTACAGTTGAATCAATAAATTGTCATACAAAAAACCTAGTAATATCTATATCATTTACCAGTTTTATTAGAAGTATAAGCTGTGATGGAACGTTTAATACTATCTGGCATTCAGACTTCTACAAACCCCGGTAGAGTCTCGTCCCCCAAACTTTTCAGTGAGAAATTCTTCATTTCAACACAAGGGGGCGCTTGAGAGCAGTGCTATTCAGTAAACAAACTACAGTTTGCAGAGAAATAAATACAACTTTCAAGATACACAGCAATAACATTGAGACATCAACCAAGAAAAAAAAAAGTGAGACAAAAACAAAAAAACAAACAACAAGGGAAAAAAACACAAGAAACCCATGATTGTCTATAAATGAAAGACACACGAGGACGGTGAAGCTAAAGACTAGCATTCAGGCTATTTAGTGGTATCGTTCGCCAACTAATGGAAAAGGTTACCGTGGAAAACGATAAAATGCCCTTTACGCGAATTCTACAGATTCAGTTCTTACACTAGTTTTTCTCAATTTAGAAAAAAAAGTTGCTAGCAATTTTTTTTTTTTTTTTACAACCACTCTTCCAAACTTAAAAAAGAAACGACTTAAAAAGAGCGTCTGTTTTCCGCACAAACTGGCGGGAAAGTGGGTTGAAGGTAATGCAGTGCTTTAATTGGACAGAACTTGAAAATAGTCACTGTCTCGCTCCTTACTCCCTTTTTTTTAACAAGCAGCGTCAGTGAGAGGTCTAAAGGTCACACCTTTTATCTGTTCACGTTTTTTAAATTCACAAACTTCTGGAGAATATCTTAAAAGAGAAACGCTAAACCCCACGACCCCTCGCGTAAGTTTGTAAAAGAAACTGTTAAAATGCTTTGAAAAACACACATGATTGTGATTTGTGTGTCTGTATTTGTGTTTGCGTGTGTGATGTTGTTAATTCGAAATATATTCACAGGCCGGCAGGCGATTGTGCCTGAATAATCTGCCATCACATCTGTCTTGTGGAAGACTCTTATCTGTTACTCTTAGTAACTACGGTTTTAGCGGACAAAACTCACAAACATGACACCGACGTTTCATTAGCAATCTCAAAAACTGTTCACCAGCTGCCACTGCTGTGCAAAACATTGGAACTTGACAGAATAAATACAATTATTATTACGTATTACTACTATTGTCATCATCGTCTTCATCATCACCATCGAAATTACTGACACTACTGTCATTCCTACTAAGTGTACTTGATCAATAAGTCAATCAAACAGTCAATCGATAATTTGTTCATGTACATGGGACCTTGGTGCGTATGGCATGAGGATTTGGGCACTTGTGCAGGTGTGTGTGTGTGTGTGTGTGGACCGGTAGTGTAACACAATGTTAAGTTAGGTCACATGGTTACATGGAGGTGTCATACGTGGCTGAGAGACTGAATGGCGCTGGGTTCTGCAGCGCGGGCCAAACTGTGCCACATCGGGGCATTATGGGTAGACGAATGGAGGGGATCCTTATCAGCTAGAGAGAGCATCATAGCATATGCCTATAAACAAGAGAGATATACAGTTACAAATACACAAACTATATTCATGGAAAATCTGATACTCAATTTGACTACGGTCATGGTGATATACCTGTGACTTAGACTTCCTGTACAGAGGCTGCTTAATGCCTTCTTGCAGGTGGGCGGGGCCAAAGCTGCCGACGTCACTGTCGCTAAGATCCCCGTCCTCCATGCTAAAGTGACGGATGTGATCCAGCGTGGAGAAACTGCTATGATCTTCATCATCCTCATCCTCATTAAACCTGAAAACGATGCAGAGATTCGTTTTTACAACCAAAAAATGAGTGGATATAACAAGTACTTTTTCCGGTGGTTTTTTTTGTACGCGTACCTTTGTGGTGAGGATTTGCTGTTCTCTAGATCATCTGGTCCCTCGAAATCGATGTCATCGTTTATGATGTCATGGTCCAGACTGCTAGGCACGCCATCCTCGCAGGGTTTCCTGGCGCAGTCGCTATTCTCCGCCTCCTCTTCCTCTGCTCCGAGCTCCTCCCCTTCTTCTTCGTCCAGGTCACGTGACCCCTGGCCAGGCAGGGCTTTGTCGGCATCAAAATGACTGCCGTTGAGCCTATGGAGAAAAGAGAGAATCGTTTGTAATGACGTTATGCAGGCATGAGTTTTTGACTGATACGCCAATCCCTGATTACAGAAAGAAAATCATTTAGCGCTGAAACCTAGTTCTGTTTGTCTCGAAAAAATAAACCACCATAAAAAGCAGAACCACATGCCCACGCTTTCCAAATGAGAGGAAATGCTCAAAGAAAGAGGGCGAGTGTGTTGGAGAAAGAGACTGTTTGTCATCAGTTACGAGGGCCCCTGGTTGGCAGAAACGAGCCGCCCATCGGCGGGGCACTTAGACAGCAGGCCTCTACACTTCCTCTCACTTATTTTCAGCTCTCTTTCTCACTCAGACAGCTCACATCTCCTCTTTCCCTAGTTTATTTTCTTCTTTATCTCCAATTCATCTAATAGGCCAAATATTTAGCTGACAGTCCATTTGGTGAGTGGAGAGAAGGAGCTGCCAAAGCAGCCATTTCCCCACAGAGACAGAGGCCAGCTATCCAAACTCACACACACACACACACACACACACACACACACACACACACACACACACACACACACACACACACACACACACGCCAGCCAGCCAAAGGAGACACATTAAGGCTGAATCACTCGTATTGTCCTGATTCTACTCTTTCCTCAACTTAAAAATAGCAATTTCCCATCCGAACTTTAAAAACAGAGAGGAAAAATTGCAAATACAGAGAGGATAAGAAAATATAAGTTTGTGTATACAGATGTTTGCAATGAAAATTTCTCAGAGAAAGATTCCATCTAATCGAGAGATCTCAATAAGAGAATATCTATTAAAGGGGCTATATGTAAGAATTTTCATGTATTTCATGTATATCACTTTTTTATTGGCAGTGTGTGAACAGCTTGTAATGAAACTTAAAAAACGAGACCTTCCCCGACTTCCAAGTTCTTTGAAAGCCTGTAGACTGATTTTTTGAAGGACTCAGTTTTTTGTAGGGAAAAATCAAATGGATGTGATGTTTACGCCCAATAACCTCTGTTCCGTTCTATGACACATGAAACGAATGCTTATACAATGTTCAAGGATGATGCTGAAAGAGCCATTCTGTACTGTACTGTCAACGTGTCATGCAATGAAAAGAGATTAACTCAAACTATAGTCTCACATAGCCAGATTTGTATATTTTATAGTCACAACATAATTTATAACCAAACTATCATAATAGTGTAATTTTATTATGTCTGTCGACATGATGCTGGTGAATTGATGCAAACATCCACATTGCTATGATCAGATGCTTTCTTAACAGCTGTTTTCTCACCACTGTCATTTTTGCTGTGTGTTTATTCTGTTATTGAGAGAAAAGCGCGCAGCACGTATTTACATATTCCACTAGCGTCGCTCTCAGAGAATAAAAAAGCACTTTAGGGCCTTGAATCAAGTTCTGTAGGTGTGCACAATAGCGAAGTTGCTGGCTGCAGTTCACTTAATGGCCACCGGTGTCCCTAATAACAATGTTTAAAGAACCTCAACTGGAAATGAGCCAGAAATGATGGATCAGAGAGAGAAAATATCAATGCAATAATAATATATACAATTAAAATAGTAATACATTTAATCTTGGAAGGATTTGATAAGAAATATTTGCATTTATATTACAATCTCTATCTATCGTTCCATCCACCCACCCGCCTCCATCCATTTGCATCCATCTGCAAATAAAGTCAAATTTGATCTTCCAGGAGACATTTTAGGTTAGCTATCCAAATTGATATTATAGCTCAATATTGTGATTGTATGTTAACAATCTTTAGATGAAATCTGAGACAAAGTAGATACTTAAATGAAACTCTCCATTATGTCTGCTGAGCTATAAAAGAGCAACATCTGAGCAATAACATTTTCCTCTAGGCTTCATCTCTCACCTCCGTTCTTTCCTCGGATTAGTGTAACTGCGCGAGGGTTAACCCTTTTCACATCTCGGATAATCCCAGAAATCACCTCCTCTCATCACTCTGCACCCCGCTAATACCGCGAGAACGAGTGAGAGGCAACGCTAGCGTGATGATGAAAACAGATCGGCTAATTAGAGAGAGCTGTGGTAATTTGTGGAGGATAAAGTATCTATCAGGAGCAGTCACTCTGACAGGAAACATTCAGCGACCTCTGACCTCCTCTCCCACACCTACTTCCTGTTCACAAAACACATGTTGGGACCAGATGTGGGACGCGCGCAAACACACACACGGTCGATGTTGTAATGACTCTAGGATCTTTTTAATGAAACAATGAAGAAATCAAAAAACCTAAGATCTTTATCTGACTCAATCTGTCTCACACACACACAACACACACACGGATGACCAGGTCAAACATTTAAACCGTCATCCAACCTGATGATCATTGCTGGGAAATGATCGGCGATAATTATCATATGCAGATGGCAAAATTCATGTACGCACACGCAGCCAAAAGTCAACAGCGTTCTGCACGCGCTCGCAATCGTCCAATCAGTAATCACGTCCTTCTGGAGACCTGCCCCAATCTTTGCTCTTAAAAACCGCAGGCGACAGGGTAATGATTAACAACCATACAGAATATATGTACACACACAGATACGTTCACATGTGCGGTTAATACACACTGCGATACCAGTCCATTCCTTTCATGTGATGGTATTCACTCAAGAGGTGAGGGTTAATGAATAAGGCATGAGAAGTGTTGTGTTCAGTAATGTTTGTGTATAATAACCTCCATTCTGCCGCAGGCAACTAGCGCCAACTGATGACTGACAGCCTAATGGACACTCCGTTTGCGGGTGACTTTGCTTGTGTGTGTGTGTGTGTGTGTGTGTGTGAGAACCCGCACATGACTGAGTGGAGTTTTCGGTAAGATACTAATTTGAAGTTTGAGTTTTCATGTGAATACTTAAAATTTAACATAAACAATTCGTAACTTCTGACATACATTGAATTTAAACAATAAATAAATAAATACATTAAAATGACTGAAATAAATAAAAATAAAGTTTTTAAATAAAACAATTTTTTTAATTAAAAAATAATAATACAAATATGAAATAAGTATCTAATAAAATATTATAAAATTGATACATTAATAATAATATAAAATAAAATAGTCAGAACTGACAAGGAAGTGGACTGACAGCCGATGTGAAGATTTATTTGAACCAGCGCCACTGATCTGATGACAAATAAGACATTTTGCGTTTAAAAGTTATAGTCTATATATGAACACTGCATGTATTAGTGTACCAGAGGAAGAAGATGGTGTTTACCCTTCCTCGGAGTGTGACGGAGATGTGGCGTTCCGTGCCGTGTTACTGATGAAGTTTCGTATTTCGTTAAAATACGAATCCTCCTTGTCCTCCAAGATGGCACTGCCACTGTCCAGCTCTGAACGGGGCGACGACATCGCCGTGCCTACGCAGAAAATACAACATTTAGTTAACTAAAAAAAATTATAACCATTAACAGTTGCTAACAAATGTGAATAAAAAATGATGAACAATATATATCTATATTAATATGTGTGTGTATACCTGATAAATTACCATTCTCGTGTTTTTTGAGGTGCCGGTCCAGGTTGGTTTGTTGCCCGAAGCAGCGGTCACACAGGTGGCATTTGAAGGGTTTCTCTTTGTTATGGATGTTACGGATGTGGCGCTGAAGATTCGATGAAATACTGAACGAACGATCACAGTACTTACATCTGCGGACACACAGACACATATGCACATAATTAGACAATACAATATACAGACACGAGAAATCAAACTCTCTCGCTTTATCTGTCTCGCACACACGCGGGGTGATTGAGTGGTCATGAACTCTTTGTCTCTAATCTTTGGCCAACTCAGTAACACTCAAACTCTCTCGTCCACATCCTCCCTCTGCCTTGAAAACGACTGCATGTGCCAAGTCTCTTCACGCAGAATTATCCCGTATGATTACGCGATCGTATCTTCCCCTCGACCGTGGAGTTGTGCGCTAAACTGCGTCTCCCAGGAACCTGTTATCTCTCCCTCGCTCTCTCCGTCTCGCCCCCCTCCAAAAGCACCAGAAAAAATAGAAATTAAATTGTAGTTAAAGGCTGATCACCGGCTCGTTTAAAGCCCTGCCAGCACGAGGAGATTGAGGCTATCTGGAAAGTAACACAGCCCTGTACAAACCTCCCCTGTGGTCAGACGGACCACAAACGCAGTGTGTGCGCACGCCTGTTTCTGTGCAGTATTTTAATACTCCCTGAAAGAGTCGGAGGCCCAAACACGGGCCTAATTACCCAGCTGCCTTTGCTGGCCCACAGCTGTACGGCACTCATCGCCTCTATTATTCATACATACTTCTTTCAGTCTCCTTGTCTGTCTGTCCTTCACCCTCATTGACTTCACCTCACTCTTTCCCAATGACAATAAATGCATGTATCGAAGAATAAATGACGAAAATCACATTTACTAGAGAGATGTATATGATATTTTAGGATTTTATTCAATTCCATGACTTTTTCCTGCCCTAAAAATCACAAATTTAATCTCCATCATAGTTCAAGTATTCACTGACAGAACATTTAGTCTTCTAGAAGTTCACTTCAAAAGCAACCTTTCTTAATTTTCTACTCTAGAGTTTCAGAAGAGATCTCAACAATATCTCAAACTGTCCTCGATCTTTGATGACACTCTCTCTATATATATAGTGTACAGATTATACTGACATTATTGAAAAACACTGAAACAGAAATGACATTCTTCTGCCAGTATATTTCAATATAGCTTCTTGGTGCATTAATCCATGGCAACCAATGGCCATTGCACGAAAGAATACCTTAATAACATACATCCGAATGGCTATCATTTCTGCAGCATACGGACCCGTGGTATTACCCATATCTGGTCAGTAATACTCCCGGATTCATCCCAAATTCTGCGGTGTATACAGTAGTACACTGGTCCATATACACCTCTTTTCATGCAGTGTCGACTGATGTGCTACATGCTATTTGCTGAGTGTGTGAATAATTGATTACATCAAACTGTATATATTAGTGTGTATGTGTGTGAGAGTGTGTCACCTGTAAGGCTGCTCTCCTGTGTGTGTCCGTAGATGTCTTGTAAGGTTGGCCGAGCGTGGGAATATCTTGCCACAGTATCTATAGGGGAAGGAAACAGATCTCCAGGAACAATACTCAGCAATACACACACACAAACAGGCTTCCCAAAAACACCCTGCATTCCATGCTCAGTGCTGTCAGCACTCATTAACATCAAACACATGTTTACTGAAACATCTTATTAATGAAACAAACAAAAAGTTATTATAAATATGATCACTATAATACATTATATAATAAATACCAGTAATATACTAAATATAATTTATTATACTTTAGCTGATCCTATTTAAGGGTGTCACAAAATTCCGGTATTGGTGACAACTATGATATTTTGTTTAGTTACTATACAATTTGCTTAGTTGTTTGTTTACTTATTACTCTATAATGTTTTTAGATTCTTTTGTTTGATAAGCTAAAACTCACTTTTATTTTTTTTTATCAAAAAACAGGATTTCAAGATAAGAAATCTCAAGATTTTAAGACAAGATAAGAAAAAACATTTCTTATGTCATTTTACTTATCCAGTAAAAGCTTCTTGATTTAAGAGTTTTTAGATATTTGGACAGGAAACAAGACACAAATTCTAAGCATTTAAGACAAGCATATTCTGCAGTGTTAAATGTATGTTTTTAATGTAACCTTCTCCCTTTAAATACTTTGGTCAGTTCAAGAATAATTTATGCAATTTCATATTATTTGAAAGAATTAAATGAGCAGTTTCATGTCTATGTCTATCCTTGTATTGTTCAACTGGTCGAGGTTGTTACGGGATTAAGAAAGTAATTAGTAATAAGTAATGTGATACTTTTTAGTAGACATTTTGTACTTTTTAGATACATTTTATTTCACTCATGGTATTTAAAAGGTATATAATTGAAGTGTTTTTTTAAAAATAAGATATGGCCATAACGTTCTCGATGTTCATCATCCTGGTTACCTGCAGGTGTAGCGCTCTTTGCCCTTGCGTAACAGTGTCTCAGGAAGGGTGGTGGGTGGAGCCCGGAAGTCGAACATGGAGGGAACGGAACGCATGATGTCACCGCCGTCTGGCTTCAAAGAGCTGAAGGATTCCAGCTTTTCGGCCATGTTTTCAATCGCTGACATCTGCGAGAGACATAGAAAAGTTTTATTACCTCATTGTGAGGTCTTTAAGGACACACATCCCCACTGTGTTACCCGCATTTATTGACATGCAGTTGCATTCTACCACAGATGTGTGGGGGAAAAACGCTGACCGTGAACTTTCACTATCGGATAACAGTGTGAAATGCTTTCACTGATCTGTAATGTCCAATTTTGGCGCGCAAACACAAATAACAATGCACGTTATAAGATGGACCACACATGTATGCACACACACACACACAGAGATTCATGTGGATAAGAACTGCTGCCAATTTACTAATTAAGCCTAACAGTTGCTTTCATCAGAAATGGACACACTCTCAAAGGGGAAGGAGCTACATGTGTGTGTCAGCCAGAGAATGAGAACAACATAAGGCCTGTGTGTGTGTGTGTGTGTGAGCCACACTGAAGAGCAGGAGTGATTCATGTCCTATGTTGGCCATAAAGCATTCAGTGCACAATATGAGCAGACAGCACATTCGTCAATATGAAAGATGTTGACATTACTGATCAAGGCTGAGACAGCAGTAATAATGATATCATAGGAAGGAGAGGGAGGGGACGGAGCAGAGGGAGGGGGGGTGGGGGGTCCCTGTAGGCGAGCGGGCCTATCAACCACAGCGCAACAGTGAGGGCTTTCAGAGAGCACCGCGGATTTGCATTATTTCATGTGTGTATTGAATTTTCCCCTTTACTTATTTCAGGTTTTGGTGACAAATCAGTCCTGATTCACAGTGAAAGACATACATGACACACACACATACAGACTTGCATACATAAACACACACAAAAAATCTGTTTCCTTCAGTAGAAAATACAGTAGAGAAGTTTTAAGAAAGAAAGAAAGAAAGTTTATCTTAGAACCAATGGAGAGCCAATGGGGGGCTTGAGTCTCCTGCTCAACAAGGTCTCAAATTGCACTCAGATTTTCTGTCTCATTTCTCATCAAGTTCCTCCAAGACCAAGTAATCTGAGTTCTGTGTTATTGTAGGAAGAATGAATGAAATAGACAAAAGGTTGCTGACATACAAGTAAAATGAAACTAATGTGGATGGCATTGCTTAGACAATCTTGGAAAAAAATCATCTTGGAGATGTTTTGCAGTGTTTTCTTCTAAAAGTCTAAGAAAGAAAGGGGATAAATCTTTACATTTACAAGTATTATGTGAAAGGAGAGGACAAAGAATGGGGGCACTGAAAGAGAGAGAAAGATCAACACTCAAGATAATTTGGACGTTTGATGAGGAATGACAGCTGGGAGTTAAAGTTCTCCATTGGAACGTCAGGATCACATCCTCCGGGAGGATGTGAAGTGTCAGACCTGTTTGACACCAACTCTCTCTCCCTCTCTCCATAAATCACAGACAGAGAGGAGGGATAGAAGTGTATCTAATGAACTACTGTCATATATCTAGATGATGTGCTGTCTCTCTCAACTAATGCTCGGCTACACTCTATTAGCATCTCGAACTCAACAAAACATTGTCATTTTCACTTATCAGCCAGACCACTAAATCACAACACTTAGAGTAAACACATTTTTATCTAGTTATCCAATTATCTCAATGAGTGCATACACTATATAAATATACAGTGATATATATATATTTTTTTTTTTTCTGTCATAAAGTAAATATATTGAAATTAATATAGAAATTAATATATATATACTGTGATATATCGACAATGTCTCAAACTGTGCTTATATTTGCCAAAATAGCAAAGTCTGCAATCAAAAGTTGATTTTAATATGAGCTCGAACATGATCTGCACTATGCTATCAACATACATTTTTATAGCTCTATGATTTTACAGCACGTCAGCAAATGTCACATTTGTGTCTATTTTCATTTCTCCTTAGGGATTTTAGGAGAACCATCTGAGACAAAGTAACACAAACCATAGCAGACTCCATTAAGACTTCTGAGCTACGAAAGAGCAATAAAACCTTCCTCCGGGCCAGAGCTTTGGTCCAAAAAGTACATCTAAGTAAAAAAAAAACAAAAAACTCACATTCACACATGCATATTTTATAGTCATTTTGATTGGTCCTTGAAGTCTAAACATATTACCATAGATTGGTATCTCTATGATTGCTGTAACAACTAAGTCCAAAGAAATCTGTGATCGGCAAGGAATGGACTTCCTGGATGGTTAAGTAGCCTTCACCCTCTCCATCTCTCTCGCTGTGGTAGGGCAGCTGTTGAGTTGCCCATTCTCAGTAGTGTGTGTCTGAGAGGCCCTTCATTAGTAAGAGCTTTTTCAATTGTTGATCTTATCAGGGTACCAGATGTCTTGGGTCTGGAAACCCCCTCTTGTGCTATCACACACGCTCAGAGAGGGGTCCCAGAGAGACTGTTACCCCTCCAGTGATGCGATGCCGTACGGGGAGTGTCGCCACCCCAAATCAGAGCCGTGGTCTGTTACTCTCTCTATGTAAATAATCAAATTCACTGCATTATCAGTGGTAGCCATCAGAAATAACAACTGTTCTGTCTGCTTAACACACACACTGGCACACAAGAGCGGAGACATGAGTGCACTAAATGACACATGAACACAGCAGATTCATTCACACGGGCAGAGTCAAAAGACATTCTTCCACTGTTCAACCAGAGTGGTTTCATTTGAAGAGTAGTTGTGTGTTTTTATATATATATAGAAGATCAAATGTGCTGTTTTATTGTACTTAAATCCAAAAAACGAATCAATCTGTTGCCATGCACTGAACAAATAATGCAAAAAAGTGCAAAAGAACGGATGTTTACAGACAAAACAATAATCTTCTCTGAATGGAGTTGACTTTGGACCAGATTTAGCTGTTTTAGGTATGATTTGAGCCACTTTCCACCATCGGGTCAAACCATTTTCTTCGCTTAACCGTTCCATTCCGTGCCGATCCGGCCCAGCCGGTGCGGATATGGTTTTATTTTCCATTGTGTTGCAGATAACAGAGCTCTTTTGAATGTAATACAAATGCATCAGTCTTATAGAGTTTTCAGATGATATGAGATGTAAATAGCGATTAAATTAAATACCTTTTATTATTAATATGTGTTTACGTCACTCAAATAGCACACTTATCCAGCTACAGAGAAACTGTTAGCCAGGCAACAGACAAGTGACCAATCCTGAGTTGCGATGTCACTACACACATTCAGCCAGCACGGTTCGGCACGGTTAGCCAACCGTGATGGGAAATCAGGGCTGAGAACTGTTAGTAGCCGTGCCGAACAAATCTCAAGTGGAAATATATCTGGAGCCGTTCCTTATTGTTCCTAGAACCTTTCGGCCCGACGGTGGAAATTCAGCTTTGGTCCATGCATTTGTTTGTTTGAGTCATGCATTACACATGCTAATAGTGAGCGGCAGTGTACATGTACATGTAGCAACAAAATTATTTGCATGAAATTATTAAGCATGTGAGTGTGTGTGTGTGTGTGTGTGTGGTGGAAGCACATGAATGACTTGGTTTGGAGTAACTTACCCATGTTCTCTGATCAGGCATGCGGAACTGGGGGCAGGACAGAAGGGAAACAGCATATCAAAATCAAGAATCAGACTGATCGTGTGTGATTATGCAATGTGATGTTTAGTAAAGGTTAACATCCCACACTTTTTATTTTATTTTGTCCAGTGGTTGTTAATTCTTTTTACTATCATTTTTTCTTCTACTTTTGGAATGGAAGAAAATTATGGAATGGAAGAAAACAGAAAATATATTATCTCATGAAATGTTCTGAAGACTAATGATAAATAAATAACTATTTAACCCCCCCCCCCAATGTTTGTATTGTGCTCTACTGCCTAGCATCAAACTAATACAGTACATTGTAAACTGTATTTCCCATAATACGTCTGTGCTGTCAATAGTATCCCTGGTGCTGATTAGAGAGTCCAGTGAGCCTAGTGCAGTAAAGTGGATGCTGATAGGTCACCTCGTTAGGCAGTGTGTCAGGGACATGTGGATATTATCTCACACAGACACAAAGCATACACAGGGAATAAATCAGGCCAATGAAACAGCCCATAAAACACTGTCCTGAAACAGCCAGTAAAACACTACACCAGTAAGCGTCTATGTGTGCGTTTCAGGGTCTTTATGTGTACCAGACATGTGTGTGTGGGTTTATATGAGAACTATGTATTACTTTTACAGAACACTGATAGCGAACACACAATGACATAGAGCAGACAGGTTACTTAATACACACAAATTAGGTTACATAGACACAAAACCACACGCTTATACTCTGACAAAATCTCTCATTACACGCACACACACACACACACACACTCTCCATCCAGGGATATGGGTCAGTGTCTGGCAGTTTAACAGGGTATCATATTGTGACATCATAATCAAAGACACCCACACAGAGACGTGTCACAAAGCTCCCACCCTGCCTGAATCTCACATCTGGACCTGATCACTCAGTAAAAGAACCACACGGAGGAACATAGGAGTCGCTATGCTAATGCTAACACACTGGGGCCCTGTAAAGCTACTGCCAACATACTGTAGCTATTATGTCAATACTAGCATCACAAGGAGTTATTTGGTCAATACTGGAAATCGCATTCAATTGGACAAGTAATGTTATGTTAGCGTTTAAAATTGCTTCGAATTTGGTTAATGTACTGAACTGATTTTAAAGCTGTAAGTGATTTCTGAAATACACTAAACTGAAATTTGTCATTACAGTAAATAATGGGATATACAGGATGAATGTTTCCCAAACACTTCTCATTTACACAAATATAAACATCTAGACTTTTAAAAGGTACTTTTTATCAGGTAATTGTGCATGTAAAACAAGATGCTTGACGTTTTTACCGTGAAATTTACGCACCACCTTTTTTGTTAACATTGGTGGGAACTAACAGATGAGAAAGTCATAGTGCACATACAGTACTTTTGATCTGCTTTTGAGTCTGGAACAGCGTGCGTTAACACTGACTGCAGTAGCACAGAAAGAGCCAATTGAAAATAGGCTAATGATTTATGCAGGACTATAGGGATGAGGTAATAAAATAAAATAAAGTCAGCAGTGGGAAAATATTCTGACAAATCTCACCTGTGGGTGGAAGAGAAATCCAGGAGCCGGCCGCATATACTTGTCCTTGAGGACTTCGAATGGATCGTTCATCTTTCTCTTCTCAACCCTGCTGATGTTAAATTTCTATCAGTTCTCATAGCGAGTTTAACCAAACTAAATCTAATCCATTACTCTAACACAGTAGGAAGCACATGTGATTGACAGTACCTGTAAATAGGATCCATGAAGAAAGGCGTAGGTCTTGCGTGTTGGAGGGATGGGTCTGCTTTGGGTGGCTCTGGTTCCACCCTCTCTTCTCCAAAGACAGGGTTCTTTTTTAACTCTTCCCCTCTTACGCTCTTTCCTCGACTTCGCCCCCCAAGACTGAGGTCCAGCGGCTGATCCTGGTTGGCTGACTGTACATGTGAGGCTTCTGGTTTCAAAGGGCCGCAGGTGGCCGCAAGACGTTCTTCCTTCCGCTTGGTGGTGAGGTCAAAAGGTGATTCAGCATTTCTGCCCTTAAGTTTTTTACCCTCAACTGGAGGGCTTTCTGGCTCCCCTTTGTGGCCTGGAGGTCTAAGTTGCTCCCTTTCAGGGAAAGGATAGACTGATGGAGAGAAGGCAGGAAAGAACGATAGAGGGAACATGGAAGGGTATGGCAATGCCCCAACTTTTTTGTCTTGCAGGCCTGCAAGTCCAGTAGAACCAAAGTATTTCTCAGCAATGGAGGCAATTGCCTTGATCGAGTCATTAACGGCGCCGGAAACAGCCGTTTGCTCATCCAAAGATGGTTGGACGAGCCCTGGCACAGGGAAGTCCTTTCCATTATTGGTGTTACTACTACTACTGGAGCTAACAAGAGTTGGGCTTTGGGCATTGCTGAACCCACTGGATTTCCTTTTCGGCCCTTTCCCATTTTCCCGCACTCGCACTCTTTCCCGGTCGCTTTCTGCTTCACTTTCCAACTCTGAACCCGAAGTGCTCTCCAGCTCACTCCCACTCGGAGTGCTGACGTCGTCCAGATCACTACTCTCCGACTGGTCGCTCATCTTCCCGCCGTGCCTTGGCTTGGAGACGGATCCTTCTCTCTGACGCTCCATGCTCTCGCCCTCCCCGTTGAACGAATCCTTGCGTAAACTCTTCAAGAGGTCATGCGAGCCAGGGATGGGTGAGGACACCAGTGGACTCTTCCGTAGTTCAGTGCTCGGAGGGCCATTAATGGGTGATGTGGATGGGATTAGAGGGGGCCGGTGATAAAGTCCCGATGGGAAAAGTCCTGGAAAACTGAATGGGAATGCTGGAGGGCCTGCTGGGAATGTCAGCCCACCATGGTGCCGGTTTGTCCCGAAATAGTCTGCTAAACCAGGACTCGCATGGCTCATTCCAGCAAGTGCGGATTTGTCCAGGCCAGGGGTGCCAGGGAGGGCCATGCCTTGGGCAAATAACCCTCCTGCAGCAGCAGCGAAATGGTTTTTACCCTCGCAGAAGCGCCGATGCTTGTTTAGAGATGACGTGGTGCTAAACATCTGGCCACAGTCTTTGCACTTGATCTGAGTGCGACAGTCTGCGTGCATGCGCTTGTGGCGGCACAGATTGGAGAACTGCGTGTAAGATTTGTGGCAGACCTCACCTAGAGACAGTGAGACATGGACATACGGCATAAAAGGATAGTTTTGGCTTGTCGCACACATCCATTAACAAAACAAACAAAAATGCAGGATAAGCAAGGATGGCAGATAAAAGAATGCAATGTCACACGCAGGTGCACACACACACACTCACACACACACAGAAAAGGACATCACAATGGCTCTATTTTAAGCGTGAGAAGGAAACAGATTTGAATGAATCCTCTCCCGCAGGTCCGTTCCCATGGACCAAGCGACGTCTCTGTCTATCATACACACACACACACACACACACACACACACACACACACACACACACACACACACACACATCTCACATCGTTACACATTATTCAATCTTCACACAACATTCTTGAAAACTCATGATGGATCCTAAACTCTTGTTCATGTCATCGCACACACACTCCGTCCTAACGACAGTGTATACAGTTAAATCCCTAACGCACACTCTGAAAGTAATAAAATCACCCTATACATTACCAATCTAACACCTCTAGTGTGAAATGAAGCCTTTTAACCACCCGCATTTCTCATCATAATCACATATCTTATTGCAAACGTGACATTTTTTTTTAATTTATGGAAGCTAGGGAGTCTAGCAGGGGGGTTTTGCTAATCCCTGTCAGATTGCATGAGGTGTGAGGTTCTACCGCGGGATGTGTTTATGGAGTCGGCCACTCACAGAGACTGATCAAGAGATGGGAAGTAAATATTAGTGCAAGGAAAAAGGAAGACTTAAAGATAAAGGAAAGAAAATTATTACTCACCCTCATGTTGTTCCAAACCTATATGACTTACTTTCTTCCGCAGAATACAAAAGAAGATATTCTGAAGAACTCTTTTTGTCCATTCAGTGAAAGTTAGTGGGGTTCAAAACAACATTGGACCCCACTGACTTTCACTGTATGGTTAAAAAGAAAGAAATGCTTTCAAGTTTGGACCAACACAAGAATTGAGTAAAAAAATGACAGAATTTTCCTTTTTTGTTCACACACACATACTTACAGCTTGGATATTGTACATTCAGGAAGCACAGCAGACATACACACACACACACACACACACACATCGCTTTATAATTGTGAACAACTGGACACACTCGGATGAACAGGTGTGAAATCTGGGGCGTGTGTGAGGGAAGAGCACTTCAGAGTGCAGTGTTTTGTCAGGTCTTAATAAACCGTAACAAAATATTATAAACACATTCCGCAGTGGTGAACGGCCAGTAGTAAAATAAATGTGAATGAGTGTTTGTGTAAAAGAGAGATTTTTCTCTTGTAGTTCAACATAATTAGCTATATTTTTGTCAATGTTTGTCTCAGTAACAAATGCAGAATGAAGTATATGAACACATGCAAACCAAGGCACATGAGTGAGTTTATAGCTGTTTTCAAAACATGAAACCTTATAAGTGACTAATTTGGAATGCTGAAACGGAGTACAATTTGACTGAATGATATTTTATTAATACTTTTCAGTTTTGAATGAAATAAAGGTATATTATTAATTATTATAACATAAGGCTATGGAGGCAGCTGACTAGAGAGCATATCTGTGCCTATGTACGAATCAAAGTGCATGTGTGTGGTGTATTTGGTGTGTGTGTGTTGTTGCGAGGTCATTAAGTGTTGTTAGCTGTGCTTGTTCAAATGCTGATTGCTGTAAATGGCTGTGTGCTAGTCTCTGTATGAGCTGGGCTGCATGTGGTAGTGATTTTCCAGGAATGGAGTTAGCAAGCTAGTTACTGTCTGATATGTGGTGGTTGGGGGTTGGGGGGGGGGGGCAACGTCTACACGATCTGTGTGGGATCAGCACTCCGAGGGTCAATGCAAGAAGATCAAGTGGGCAAAGTTCAGAGGTAGCAGTACGGTTTAAGACGTTAAAGCGCTATGAGGGAAAGTGAGGTATTTATGCAGGATGAGATTAAGAATTCAAGTCATTCGTGTATGAGTTTGGAGGTCAAGGGTCATGCACTGGCATTGCAGAGCTGGTTTACTGACAAGCATAGTAAGAAAGTCTAGGGTAAACAACATGCATAGAGTGTACCAGCAGATTCAAAGCTGATATAATTATAAGAACATGACTTTGTTGGTATGTATAAATATAGTCATTAGCATTTACTCTAGATTTGACCTGAGAATCAAAAGAGTCAGGTGTTGGAAAGTGAACCATCAGTTATCACACACCACAGCACAAATGGAGTGTGCACATGAACAGAGGACCACACACGTACAGTACAAACACACACAGTCAGTAAATACAGTGCATCAAACATCCTAGCCTGCAAAAAAAGTAGTTTTAGGTTATAGCAAATTAACACAGAATCACACATTTGTATTGAATTAAAAATAATATTAATATTAGAATAAATATTAACTAGATATAAATATTAACTAATAATATTTAACAATTTAACATTATTAATAATAATAATAATAATAATAATATTCATAATAATTAATATACTGTATAATATTAGTACACTTGTTGGTTATTGGTTATTTAAATCTCAGTACCCTGTGTTAAAGACAACATGAGAACAAAATTACCCCCATTTTATTTAATAATGCACATTCCTGGTCTCACTGTGCATGATTCATCAGTGCATGGTTTTATAAAGAAAAAAAAAACTTAATCTCTGAAACAGCTTCACTTCTCTGACTGCCACTTTGAATTAAAAAAAAAGAAGATTTTTTTAGTTTTTCTGTGAAATGTGTCATTTTGGAAGTAAAATGGGAGTAAATGCTGTTTCATGTTGACTTTAAAAAGTGCAAGATCAGGATGATCTGACATCAACATAAGTGCTGGAAAACTCAGGCCAGCCGGAGAGCTCCACCAGTCTTTTAAAAAAAACAAGATTCAAAAAAACGTTTGATAGATGCTTTTATTTAAAGTGCATTGAAGGTATAGTTGTCTTTAACTATACGACTATAAAAAAGTGGAGTGGATCTATCTAGAATCCGGAATCAAACATTCAGACTTTGGCAGGCATTTTAAAAGGATGCTGGAGCTCTCCAGCTCTGCAGTGTGGTGTTCAGAGTAGAAAGCATGCAGACTTACATATGAAGGGTCTGAGTGACTTACATATGAAGGGCTTGACGGAAGAGTGGATGTGTTTGTGTTGTTTAAGGCCTGAGGAGGTGGCGAAGGTCTTGCCGCAGTCAGGGCAGGCGTGAGCTCGAGCCCCCACGTGCTGAGAGCGGATGTGCCTCTGCAAGTTACTGGGGTCTGTGAACACCTGCTGGGTAAAGAGAGAGAAATACAGGGAGGAAGTTTACATACACAGCCCACAGATATTGGACTCTGGATCTCAACTGGGTTTGCTTCAGGATGTAGATACTGTACAAAAGTAAACAAAAACATCTTTGTAAACATCTATATGTTCACGCTCTAAAATACAGTAGAGTTTGACAGGACGCACAACCTTTGACGTATCACAACAAAAAAATTTCACCTCCATTTTATACATTGATAAGCCTATTTATTTTGCTATTATTGGTTAGTTGCTTTTTATTATTTGCATTTAGCATGATGCAATGATTGATTTGGGAAAAGTGAGCTACAGTAAGAGACACCTGTTTTTGCACAATGTGTCTTTGCTAATGTCTGGACTCTACCTTTGAGCAGTTTTCACATTCGTAGTGCTTGCCGTTGTCATGTGACATCTGGTGGCGAATCAGGTTTGATTTCCAGTTGAAGGCCTTCGGGCACTGATCACACTTATACTCTCTCTCGTCGGAGTGAGACAGGGAGTGAGTGTCCAGACTGAGAGAAAAAGAGAAAGACAGATTTATTAGATTTCATCATGTTTGGGTTCAAATTGGGAGGGACATCCCCGGGATGTTCTCAAAAGTTAAAAAGTAGTACTATAAAAATAGCAGTATAAAAATACCTCTGTGCATCAGGAAAGACCTGCTCGCACTCCTTACACTCCTGTGGCGAGTGGGGTAAGTTTAGAGGGAGAGAGTGTAGGTGCAGCGGGTCGAGATCAGCATCGTCTCCGGCGCTGGGCAGACCCTGTTTAGACAGCTTGAAGCCGGAGGAAGGCGGGGGACCGCATGCATGCTTCTGATGGTCCAACAGCTCTGAACCAGACTCGAAGTTTAGGTCACAGTCCTCACAGCGGTATTGACGCTCCTCTGCAGGACAACACAAAAAGTGAGTTAGCAAGCGAGTGTATGAGTGTGTGTGTGTGTTTATGTGTGTATGAGTGCAAACTCACCGTGTATGTCTGGAGCCATGGTCTCACATGAAAACTCCTCAGCCTTCATGAACAGTAAGAGTTCCTCACCCGGCTGGACCTCTCGGACCACACGGTAAAAGATCTGGAGAGAGAGGCCGATGTTACACATGGGACAAAACACTGATACATTACTTTTTTGAAAGAAAGCAATACTATTATTCAGCAAGGATGCATTACACTGATCAAAAGTCACAGTAAAGATTTCCATTTCAAATAAATGCTGTTCTATTGAACTTTCTATTCATCAAAAAAAAAAAAAAAAAGATCCATAAAAATATTAAGCAGCATATTTTACGAGCATGTGAAATAAATGATGATTTGAAACGACAACACATTTTGATGGACAAACAATGATGGGAACCTGAGCTTGAGTTTGTGTGTGTGTTTGAAAGAGATGGTGTTAAGGGACCTATCTGTTTGACACACACACACTTCCTGTGTGAACACAATAGGTAGTGGGAGAAACAGTTGTGTTATTTGGATGGTGTTATTTTTGGCAAGCCTTGAAGGCATTAGACGGCTCACTTCCTGTGCAGTCCGGTGGTGACATTTGAGCATTCTTATTAGAGATGTCACACAATCAGACAGACACACACACAAACTTTCTGATAATATGATAAAGGCAATAGTGAGTTGGAAACCTCTCGGAAAAGCCACGGTCATTATGTGTGTGTGTGTGTACACAAGACCCAGCAGGCCATGGGGGACACGGAGGGACCGAGTCGCGCTCTATTGTTTAACAGGAGAATACAGGGAACTAGCAGAACCCTCAAGACGACATGAGAACAGAGTCTCTCACACACACTTTCACAGCCCGTCTACCCCTTCTGGTGCCTTCCTGCAGATCTCTGATATCTTGTACTTGTAATGTCACAACCGACCCTGTTTCTTTGCGTGTATGTGTGTTTTTATCGCACACACTCGCGCACAAAGGCAGGGAGCAAAGGGCCACAATAATATTGTGAGTACGAGACAATGGCAGAGCTGTTCAAATGTGGTGTGAGGGGCTGTGGGGTGAATGATACAGGCACACACACTCAATACAACTTGTTGGCCGGGGACGTAGCGAACCAGCCAAGCTCAGAGATCAGGGGAGTCACTCCTGGCAACCCCTCCTGGGCCCTGGCCTGGATCCTCAGTGCCAAGGGTGAGTGCCAACCTGCAGGTCTTTTCAGATGCCACAGAAGAGTGTGTGTGTGTGTGTTTGGCTTTGTGCACAAACACACGCTCACATACTATGTTCTGAGAATGAATGTCTTATCAAGAGGATTTTTGAGCGGTAACCAAACAGAAGGTAATATATCAGGATGAGTGATACAGTGTCACTATAGCCAAACAAGACTGACTCCAGAAGAAGCTAGATGTGACAAATCCACTCTGGATGTTCCCAAAGGGAGATTAAGAAAATATGAACAGATACATATAAAGGAATATAAAAAAAATTGTTAGATGTCTATAATGAATGTACTACAAGCAAGTAAATAAATAAAGTTCCCAAAGGTAAAAAAATAATAATAATACAATAAATTAAACAATACTTTCAGAACATGCTAAACGTTTTCTTTTGTAGTTACCAAAACCTCCACCATTCTTCCACTAATTCCTTACAAATAAATAAATAAATAAAAGAAAAAAAATTAATACATAAAATGAATATAACAAAATGTGTAAACAAAATAAAGAAATACTCCCTGGATTTTGCCAAATGTAAAAAGAAATCAAGAAAATATATTTATTTTTTTAAATATAGAAATATGAACCATTCTTAGTAAATATACTAAAAGTAAATAAATAAATACTCCCTTCCTGGAAGTTCTCAGATAAAAATTACTCATAAATAAATCAAATGGTATCGAAACACATTTATTTATTTATTTAGGGAATTAGATTTAGGTTAGTCTATAGTCATTATAATTATGGAACGTTCTCATGGGGTTATGAGCAACAAACTTCTGTATTCTGTATAACAGGTCGCATCACTTCCGGTTCAGGTCTTTTGTATGTGTTTCTTTAAAATATAGAGCTGTTTTAGTCAAGATGCCTTCAAAGGAGCGAGCAAAGACGAGCATAACTGATGCCCATCACATATGCAGAGTCATATCTTATTTTTCTTCCTCTCTCTCCATCAGTTCAAACTGCTTTTTTTTCAAACAAGCAGATGCGATGTGACCAGTCTTCCTGTTTGTACATGTGATGTTCAACATAAAGCCTATTCGATAACCAGGCAAACGTGTCTGGGTTAGAATGTCACTTGGGTTAACTAACTGATAAGTGAAGGTTGTAAACTTGTAAGCTTTCAGTGGCTTACAATAACAGATTAAGTCAATTGAGTCTACCTTAAACAAACACACACAAACACAGAGTCAACAGACCAGGCCTATCCCATACCAAGACCTCAATCTGCATGGAGATTTAATATGATCCTTGTCAATCTTTGACCCATACAAAGAAATCAAAGTCAAGTCAAAGAAGACAAATCCGCAAGGGTTTATCACTGCAAGACTTTAAGAGACACAGACACTTGCACTTTGAGGGCACTCAGAAGTGCACTAGATAATCGTTACCTTGACTTCAGCGATTACTGAAGCAAACAGCGCAAGACTTTCCTCTCTCTTGTGTTCCAAGTAAGAGAGGTCACTTCATATACAAGCACCACACACACACATACACTCACATAGCTTGCCTCTATTGTTAAAGTGTCTATGAGAAACGGATGTTAGTCGACTGATGTCCTGATAAACAGGTCCATTAGATCCTTCGTTCAGCACTGTAGGAATGAAAAACACTCTCACACCGACCAACGCCTCACACTAAAATCCCCCTTTCCCCTTGTCCAGTGAAAAGGTGACGAGTGATAATCAAGTCGATCAATATCTGTCCAGCCATGGATTTTGTTCCTGTTTATTGTTCTAGGTAATACTTCAACTAAGAATAATTAAGCATAAAAAGCTAAATTTTAATTATTTGTTTCACGCTCAATCGCTTTTTCCTCAATTTTAAATAAAATTTCATTGTTAAATAGCAAAATCAAAACCCGTCTGGTAGTTTGTCCTGTTTATTGTTCTAGGTGACATATTAAGGAATAGATTAAGAGTGTGATTTTGAAAAAGAAGAGCACATTCTTTCACCTCCACGTAAACAGAATTGACTATTCTTTCTGAAAACTGATAACAGATAACAGTCTTTTGTATCTCTCTCTCCAGGTTTTGTCGCTATAAGGAGGTACAGCGTGATTATAAAAACATGTGGGTTGCCGGAAGCCATAAAGTCTAAGCTGAGCTCTTTGTTATGACAAGGTGTCATAGTTTAACAATTATGGCCCATATCATAATGCTGTGTCTGAACAGGTTCTCTTCCTCCGTTTCTCTCTCTCTTCTAGTTTCTCTTTATGTAACCCTTTAGAAAAGTAAAATATTTAGAATATCTAGACCTCCCAGCCATCATATTGTCTTGCTCTCTCACTCATGCGCTGGTCAAACATCAAAAACACACTTGAGATTGAGAAACGTTTTGATTAGATTCTTCTAGTGGAGCTCATTTTGTAAAGCTGAATATGGAAAAGTACAATTGGCCTGTTTAACATCTGAATGCATCCTCATCATACGTCATTTCACTTGAAAAGGCCGACTGGTGCTTCAAGAGCCCTTTGTTATCTGCAGATAGGCAAATGGTAAGTTAATTTTATAATCACTGTGTCCACTGAATATCTCACAGTGTGATTTGGATGCCCAGAAGAGTGTGATCTCACCAAGATAATCCTGATAGTATGAACTGATTGCAGGATTATTCATCCTTGCTGTGTAGTGGTTCAAGAAAGCATAACATAACTTCAATTCAACCCAATCCAGCTAAACATTACTTCAATGTCTCTAGTCCAGATCAACTCACTCTAAATTTAATCCAGCCCATCTCTTTACTCGTCACAATTCATTCCAGTCATGTTCAGTTTGCTTTAACTAATCTTAATTTAATCTAGCAACTCAGTTTGCCTCATCTTAATTTTTTTCCAGTCCAAGTCAACTCAATGAAAACAGGTTTAATCCAGCTCAACTCAGCTCATTTTAATTGAATCCAGCTCAACTTGGCCTAACCCTATTTTTGCTCAATTGAATCCAGCACAACTCAACGCAATTTAATCTCAATTCAATTCAGACCAACTCAACTCAGTTTACAATTTAATTGAATCCAGTCAAACTCGGTTCAGTGTAACTGACTATAACTTTAATCCAGTGTTGATAATGTTGATAATGTTGATAATCCAGTGTATCTTAATCCAACTTGATCACTCAATTTCTCCTCAAAATATGGACATAAAAGCTTTTAATTTTGAAAAGTTATCAATTTAAACATGCAAAACCGGACAAACTAACCTCACCGAATTTGTTCAACCATTAAAGAAGAAAATAAAAGGTAAACAGTAAAATTTTGTAGTGTGTAAAATACTGAATGTGACTCATTTCTCTCTCTTTTTGAGAGTCTCTGTCTTTCACTCCACAAGGATTCAGGAATTTGTCGTCCCTCATATCCGAGTGCAAAGATACAAAATGTGTGATTATCATCATGCTTGACCGAGAGAGTGTGTGTGGGTGTGTGTGTGATCCCGGCCTGTGGTCCTTCACGCTGCAGGCAAGATATAAAAGACCAAAACACAAAAACACAGTGACACACACGTAGAACGAGAATGCAAAAGGAATCCGCTATTAAAGATAGCAGAAACACCTTTAAACACTTCATTATGTTGGCCATGCAGGTGCTCAGTGTGTGTGTGTGTGTGTGTGTGTTCTCCACGTACCTGCTCATGTATCTGGCAGGCTGTGAGGTTGTGTTGGTGGGTGGATGGAGAGATCTGGACGTGCCTTAGCCAGCTCCTGCTATCACATACGCTCCCATCCAAACCCGTCTGCTCGCCCTGACAGAGAAAGAGAAAGAGACCGAGAGATCAGCCTTTGATCTTGAACTTTTAAAGATTACTGTGCAGTGACTAAAATCTCATGCCACCCACTGAGGCAACACAGATAAGTCAAACTTATCGAAACACACACACACACTTTCTCTAAAACACTCATACAGGCTCTGACAACATCTTTGCACACTTCACTTCTCTCCTTCTCACAGACTCTTCAGCTTTACTGTCTAGTCATCAAGCGAATGTCACAAACAAAACAAAATTCTCAACTTCATCTTAAACATCATCTAGTGGATCTGCACACTGACGTCTGTTCACGTAAGTTTTACACATCAACACCACAGTCATTTTTTGTGTACTATATAATCCAGTGTTGTTTTGTGAAATGGACAAAATTTATTTTAAATGCATAAAATCTATAATTTTTCAATGTAGTTAGTCTATATCATTTCCAGCACATATCCATGTCAAACATTTGAAAGGTTTTACTATTTAAAAACAAATTTAGATGCATTTAAATGGAAAATGGAAAAGCTTAAAATGTTCTAAACAGACTTGCATGCAAACAAAATGATTTTGCAAAGGCAAAAATATTTCATAAAGACAGACTTTCAAGTCAGCACTACACTTTCTGCCAAAAATCTCGAAACAGAATAACGGGTTTATCTTTCCAGAGCTGGCAAACAGTTCACGTTCTCTCTCGCACATTCCCTGATGTGAAACAAATATGAACACATTGTTAACGGAGAAAAAACGCGACAGATACTTTTTTAATTGCAAACGAAACATTTCTTTAAAATGTTGTCCCTGAGTTTATAAATTTAAGGTCAAATAAATCAAGTGGATCAACACTGATCCTCTCATACACTTCACACACTTAAAAAAAGAACTATAGGGACAAACAATTCGGGTTAAAATAAATAGATCAAACCAAAACGTCAGAAAACATGCAGGCTAGGCTATGTAGCAAAAGTGCATTTATCTAATCTAGAAATGTACTGTTAAAATAATGTTCTTTTTTTTTTAGAAAAAGAAAAGTTTTTATTTCACACTAAACTCGTAAAACTATAAACATTTGTCAGCTATAATTACTTTCATTTTTTTATACTCTATTGTCTTGTTATGACTAGAACCCATCTGCTGCTTTCATTGAACAAAATTCGTTTGACGAATGCACACAATTGTTTCAAACAAAAATAAAACGTGAAATATCGCTACGAAAATAAGTTTACTCAAATGCTCAAAAAGTCAATAAAATGTTACTCAGAAAAATACCCCCAAAATCCTATAAAAATACAGAACGTGAAGACCAAGAAAAAAAGCTAAAGATCTTAGCGACACACACAAGCAAGGCGTTTAAGCGTTACGCTTCAGAGAAAAGAACCGAAGCCCTTCGTTTCGATACAATTAAACAAGTTCAAAGGTGAAGGATGAATGGACTTTTATTTGACCATTAATTCGCGGCTTGTCAGAGAGAAACGTTGATATAAGGACATAAACCGCCTACCTTAAGAACCCCACGGAAATCTCACTGGGAAGAATGAGTCAAAGAAACACCACCAAAAAACTCACAACAGCCCCGAATGAAGCTTGTACGCGCCCGTTGTGTTTTGCGGCATGTATCCCGTGTCTCTCGCTGAAGAGAAAAAACAATCACCGCCTCTTTCCTCTCGTTTTGCTCTTATCAAGTGGACGACACGCTAAATTTCCCCGCGGACAAGAACTTTGTCCAACTTCAGTCCGTTCTTCCCACGGCTGAAAGTCCCCAGGTGTTGATCTGTCTGACTGGCGGTTTTATTCACTGTCCCTCTTCCTGGCATCGGATCGCGAGCGCAAGAGTGCGAACAAGAAACAAGCAGGAGGAATCGTCCACCTTCAGTGATCCGAACGTGTAGGAGTGTCTCTGTCTGTCCCGTTCAAGTGGATCCTCTCTTGTCCCATGCGAGGGAGATGCGCTGAGGAGGAGGAGGAGGATGATGAGGAGGAGGATGATGAGGAGGAGGAGGGGGGACCTGTCTCGCGTGTCCACCGGTCGGAAGTTGCGCGAGGCTCCCCCGCGCTCGCGGAGATGCGAGGTCAGCGCGAGGTCGGGACGGGGCTGCTCGTGGATAGACCCGAATTTCCCCGCTTTGATAAAGCCATCCAGCAATCATGAAATCAGCGGCGTTTTTCTCTCCCAGCTTGCTTTGCTCGCGGGGGAAGGACACGACAACGAGGGAGGCTCGTGCAAGTGCAAGTGCAGTGAGGTGTAACTCTGTTCCAGTGTTTTCTTAAAGCTAAATGACGTATAACTAACATTACGACTAATTTAAGAAATAACATTTATGTTTAGCTTCAGTAAACACAAAAATGCTATACTTTAACTCTTCAAATAGTAGGCTACTTTTTTTTCTTCTTTTTCCCTCATGCACATTCCACCTGCTCCCAGTCACGAGCCCACGAAAATCCTCTCCCATTTCTTCTCATACAAAACCATACTCATTATTTCACGATTTAAAAAAAGTATTTGTTTTATGAGCAGGAAAATAATTTCCTACCATTTCAACAATATTAAATGCGTTAAATAAAGACATTTATATGGTCATTATAGATGCACTTTTTGTTTTGCATTATACATATTTCAATAGATAGCGAATTAGCCTACTTAAAAATAAAGGTTCATATCAAGTGGTTTAGCAATTAACACTATTTTATAAACCACCCCCCTTTATCAGAGTTTCTGAAGAACTTTAAAACAACTTCTTATCAGACCTTTATTTTCTAGAGTGAGAAAAGAGACATTTTCTTGGAGTCCAGGGCATGCAAGAAGCACAGTCCATTGACGGGACTCTAATGACTCTGATGAAGATGAATATGCTTCCCTGGCCTATCTTTGACATTGAACTCAAGGTCCAGATAATGTCCATTGTTAAATGAAATCGCAGGGCAGACGCGGAGGAAGGACAGGAAAAATCATGTGTAAATACGGCGGCCCTCGCCAAAGATTCCCATAGACCCGCGCTCCTTGAGAACCGCAAAGAGACCCCGGTCCGCCGCGCATCGATTTCCTGCCATTCCTCGACTTGTCCATTGTTGGAAGCCTTTTTAATTTAGCCATAAATTGGGAAAGCTCAAGCTATGAGCTGTTCTATTTTCTCCCTGTCAGGATGAGGGATTTGGTTTATGATGCATTGTGTATTAAATACAAGTAATCTGGGAAAGTGATTGCCTGGCCTCGCCGGGGTCTGATGGAGGCTGGTGATAGAGGCTCCTCAGCTCAATTGTTCTGAAAAGGAGGAAGCGATAGCAGATAAACAAAAAGGGCCGGTGGTATCTGTACCAAGCCAGGGGTAACACGGGGTAAGAGAGCCCACGGGGCAGGGGTAACTCCTGAAGAGTCACTTCTCGTCCGTCCCAGTAGATGGCGTAGTGAGCCGAGTTTAAACAGGGGAGGGAAACTTTCCGCTTTCCTCAGGAATGAAGTTGCATTTTTTTTGCATTGGTGACACGTTGTTTAATGTCATATGTGTAGGGAGAAACCTGCAGGCAGTATTTGAATGGGCACAAATGTTTAATTCGATATATTCGTGAAGTCGAGAGACTGTATTATTTAGAGAACTGCCCGCCTCTCGCTCTCTCTGGAGGGAAGCGCATCAGTCAAGCGCGGAGCTGTGGAGAACCGAGACCGGGAGTCATTTCTTTTCACGGCTGGGAAATTGCTGCACACTACGCCGTACACATTAAGGCGTCAAATTGCTAGATGGAACATGAAAGATTCAGTTGTATTGCCTCCAAATAGAAAATCGCAGGAACGACCTACAATGCAACTCGACGCTTAACCATGATTGAATTCAATAAAACAGAATTTAATCCGACCCTATATGAATTTATTAAATAAAAGCACTGTCATTTAGATAGTAGATTTTTTTTGTTTGGGTGTTTGTTTAAACTAGCATGTTACAGCTGACTGCATATGGGGCAATGACAAATAGCTAAAGATAGGATGATATTAGGGAGAAATAAAAATAATAATAATAAAAAACAAGTTTAAAACGTGCCAAAGTTGTAAAAAAAAAAGTTGCTGCCTTAAATTTTTTAAGTACAATCAACTTGGATGTTTAAGTCATTTCAACTTAAATTCAATTAAACTGACTTTTTAAAAAAAGTTGAAAATTGCTTAACTTATTTTGATGAGTTAAAGCAATGTAAAAACATATGTTGTTATAACTTATTGATCATTAAAAAAATTTACAGTGTAAAAATGTAATCTTTGACTGAATCTTTGACTGGTGATGTAACAAGTAAATGTTCTAAAAAATCGTCATGAATCATGTTTTAAACATGAATCATGTGATCAAACAATACGTGCATTTTCATATTATTATTTTTTAAAAGGTGATATTAAAAATGAATTGAATGGACGACGTAAAGTGTAAAGTGGTCCTCTCAGTTTTATGGATTTCTTCACACAAGACAACAAAATGGCTTCCTGCATGTTGGATACGCCACGAACACTTTGTTTCATTTGATGTACATTTTTAGAAGTTATTAATAACATTTAAAAAACAAAAATGCTATACCGATTATTTTTAAACAAAACAACAACAACAACTGATTGTTCCAAGCTTATTGCCTAAACTTTCCCCCCCTTTCTGGACAGTTACACCACCTAACATTTTTGACTTTATACACACATTGTCTATGAATTACATAATTTTTTACGCGTTTTTGATCGACCTAATCGATCAGGATAAAAAGCGTCACTTCATTGACCCACATTGTGACGATTCCAATAAATAGCCTAATACAAAACATGTTTCATAAGATTTTAAATGTTTGGCGTTTTATATGCATTCATAAACACTTTGAACAGAACAACAAATCGATTTTTGTGTGTGGAGAAACTGCTTTCAAGCTGCGTCAAAATCTTTCAATGACTAAGCAACACTTGTTTTTATTTGTTTGTTTGTTCTGAAACACTTTAAAGCTGCATCTTGTATTTTTGTTTCGCTAAACGAAATCTGCTAAAGTTTGGATGCAGCCAATGCGTTACCGTTCCCCTTCTTTCCAGACCCAACGCTTTGTCAGTCTGCAGGCAGGCAGCGCTGCAGCTCGGGTTTGTTTATTTGCGGTGGACAGGCTCTAGACTGCGCGCATTAAGCCGTTAGCTGAAGCTTGTGCGGAGGGGAATCCCAGATGGGCGAGAAACTGACGCCGAGAAGGAGCTGCTCCCCGCGGTCTCCCTCGGCCCCGGAGCCGCGCTCTAATGGAAACACTGTGTACGAGGTGCATTCCTGCACATCCTAACGGGAAAGAGGGGGGGAATATCGCAGCCAAATCCACATGAAATAGTTCAACCATTCATCGAGATAGACCTCCCATTGACAGGAGCGAAAAGCTGCATTAAGCTTGCACTCCTCCCTGCAGACGCTGGACTCCACAACCAGCTATTAATTTAAAGTGCGGGGCCACTCAATCAATGGGCTCAAGCAAAACTCATTTAAAACTGCTCCAACCGACCAATTTAGAGCCCGGGGCTGAGACTCCTTACCACTTAGTCATCTTTTGTTTGCCTCTAATAGCTTGAAAATCTAATGAAAAAAGCTATATAATGTTCTTAAAGGTGGCTAGATAGAGCTTCATAAATTTTAAATAGCTACTAATACTAAATATAACAAGAACAACGTCATCACCAACAACATTAATAACATTTTGCACAATGGGTCTATAAAAAATGCAATTCATATGGACAATGACTTGCACTATGATGAACATATTTAACGTGTCTGAATTAAAAGTCATCTTGATATTTTTTTGTGAGGTTTAAAGTAAAAAATGTGTAGGTGATGTAACTGTTTGGACATTGTAAAACCATTTTTTGTTTTTTTTTGTTTATGCCAAATCAAAGTGTTAAGCATTCAGCAGGAAGCCATGTTGTATGTCATGTGACAAGAAAAACATAACATAGAGAGGAGCTCTTTGACTGCATGCCAAAGTCATTAAGTTTTTAGTACACTCTAATCAATCAACATAGTACAATGACATTAAACGGACCTTAAAAATTTGTTTAATCTTGTATAACATAAAAAAAGATGAAAATTGCTTAACTTGTTTGGTGAGTTAAGGCAATATAAAAACATATGTTGTCATAACTTCATATCATATCATATTTTAGAGTGTAATGTCACATTTTGACCTTTCATAAAAGGCATGTTTTGTTCATGTCAAATAGAGTTAGAAAACAACTTTATGACTCAAAAATTGCCAAGAAAAACATATTTTCAGATGTAACGCCTAAAACTCGCATGCATTCAGGTTGCAAGTAAAGTAGTACTTCTAATAGCTATTTGACATTTCAAAATCATCAATCAATAAAGCAAGATCTTTGATGAAAGTGGTATAAATGTTTTTCTAAAATGTATGAAACCAACATGGATACAAATATAATTTTTTTTGTGTTTTTTTTTTTGCAAAAAAATTTAACAAATAAGATCAAGTCTAAAATTCACAAGATGATGTATTATGCGTGGCACATCTGTCAGCACAATTCTGCAAGTTTTGACATAAAAAAAAAAAATTGCATGCGTGGCACACAAAACTGCCACTCTTCTCCATCTGTATCCCAAAATAAAACACTCTTGAGGGGCTTTGAGAGCTCTCTTTACTAACACCAACCAATTACCATTAAGAGAAGGGAGGAAATGAAAGTGGAAAAATGTAAATAAAAAATTTCCTCGGATCTGGAAGTAGGCCCGTAGAGCGTGTGTTAATCTCCACCTCGGTAATTTGGTTCTCTGAGAGAGGTACCGCATCCCCGCTGCTGCGCCCTGCGTGCCATAAATCACAGCTTTATGTGGACGGGGTCAGAGCGCCCCCCTCCTCCTCCGAGGTGCCCTAGCTTAGTCCTCCGCGCCTGCGCCGTGTTTACCCTCTCACCCGGTCCCTGGCTCGCTTCTAATTATTTCAGATTATTTTCATTCGCCAGGGTCACAGAGAAAGAGAGAGAGAGTGTGTTTCTGCCGTCTATTTCAGGAGCGAGCCCTATGAGTTGTGTTGAATTAGTACCCCATCATCTTGGCCCCGTCTGTGCAGTCTCACCCGTCGTGGCCCCCGTGGGCCCTGGGGCCCGGCTGTGTGACGAGGGGCCTATGTTTCATCTCCACACACACACACAGCCAAGAGAAAACAAAACTGGCTGAGCTCCCAAAACTTCCACCTACACACTGAATAATTGAGTCTTTATATATGTGTGGAACAAACAGCTACCACAGATGACAAAACTGATTGTTTAAATGCAGTACGCACCACTTTATAGCAACATCATACATTTTCAATTCGTCATTAGGAACCTAAAAAGTCGCTGCGGTCTTCTCAGGAGGATCGGTTAGTACAAGCATAATTTATGTTTTGGATATGAAACGAGTTCGTGTAAGTGGCGGGATCCTTTGCGCCAGACCGTCGGGCGTGAAACAGATAGATTGTGTTCTCTGGCTAACATGAAGTTAATTGCTTTGACAGCGGGAATGACAAGACGTGACTCGGGCGCAATAACACAGGCGGGCCTAAAACAGAACCAGTAGTCTGCAGTACAATGCGCCATTCAAACCGTGAGACTTATAAGGGCCACGGGGGGATCCCTTTTTTTTCTTTCTCAGAAAACATAGGTGGGAAGTGCCGGACTTGTATTCACACCGCTGATTTTCGGGGTTGAGAAGTCTCTCTCCTGAAGTGTGGCCTCAGGCACCGCGTGGCACACGGCCGACCGTTGGAATGTGCCACCTCGGGGGGGATGGGGGGAGAGGAGGGGTTTATGATACGGGGCTGCGGTAATCACAGATACTTCCCTTTCGTTTCCACACACACACGCATACATGGCCCACACTGTATGCCAGCCGTGGGGTGCAATAAAGTCCACAGCGGTGTCAGAGGTAACGTTTTTAAAACATAAATTAGGTGAGGCGGGAGAAGGACGAGCGAATCTTAAACACAATGGGACACTCTGGAAATTTCATTTCATAAACTTCATTTACCACAGTATCACCACACACATATAGACATCTCAGGGCTTTGGAAGGACTCTGTAGGGAGAGCAATTTGCTTCTTAACCCTACTGTATCATATTTGATATTGAACATTTCTAAAGACTAAACTATCAACACAATAAAATATTTGTGCAATACATAATACCTGCCCTCTGATTGGTAAATTCATACTTTTTAGCAAGTAAAAGGCCTTCTAAAAACCTTCGTGTGTGATAGATGTCTTTTTGCTTTGAAATCTTTAATGATTTTTGTAAAGTAAGTGTAAGAATAACTTTTATATTGTTAGTAATATTTCAAAATGAACATTTACTTGGTTTACTCATAAATAATTTTTTTGAAAAATCATGTTAAAATTTGAGTATGAAATATGATACAACAGTCTTTTGAGGAACGTTTATTTGTACGCAGAACCTGACAAGTTTACAGTTTATGTCAAGTTTAGGTTCACAACCAGGGTTAGGTGCTTTTACATCAGTGTTATTCACCTGTCATTTCCCTCTGATTTTAGGGATAATTTATGGGCAGGGTTAGGTTTAGGGGTAGGGATATGGTTGGGAATAAATTTACAGACAGGAATATTGTTCAGGAATCAACAAAATATGTTGACCCAGGAACGCGTCTAACTCTGCAAAATCAGGACGTTCTTATTTGTACTCAGTCATTGTATTGCATTGCATTATGTTTTATGAACTTTTATCATTAAACAAAGCATTGAATTATCTTACTAAGACATATTTTTGGGAGATATAGAGTGACAACTGATATTTAAATGCATTAATGCAAGTAGTCTGTTATACGTTTATAAGGCTCTCATTGATTTGCATTACAAGCTATCAGAATTTCATCTTACTTTTTGGCATCTGCACCAAATTGCATATTTTTGGGGGCCTCTGAATAAAATTAAGGTGAGCTCCCCTATCTCATACTATGCAATAGTATGCAATCCCAATATATGAAATATAATACTCAACAACAAATGTTTTATTTTAATTTATATTTTGCCTAAAGGTTCAATAAATTGTTACAATTTTCAGACTATTATTTCATATGCCAGGCTTTACAGGGTTAAAGGCCTGTAGATATCACTATTTTAATGCTAACGTAGTAGAACGTACCACCTCTGGTCCGAGGCGGGGGTGTAGAGCATTCATTACGTTTATTGAGCTGTCTGAGAGCCTTTGATGTGTGATGCACTTGAGAGGGAGCAGCGAGCTCTCCCGTACGGCGTGTCCAATTTAAAGCCTAATACTTAATATTTGAGAGATAGGCCAATCTGGTGTGCTTACCGGCAGGAGGACCAGACACGCACACACTCACATACACCTTCGTAATAAGAAATTAGATACCACAAAAAAGGCTCATTACATCCACAGGCCGTCGCTCGGTGTCTTAAACCGAGCGGGAAATGAAATTCCTGTGGAGCAACGGTGGTCATTAAAACAGTCAGGTCCACGTTTTAATAATCACGCATGTAAGAGGCACTTAGCGCGCTACGCAATCTTTTCAATGCCACCTTTTAAACTGATGTCATTAGTGCTGGAAAAAGCCTTTAAAAGCTGATTTCTTTCCTCCTCCCGCAAACGCAGGTGTTTTCGGAGGCGACCTGGCGCACACGTGTTACTGATGTACTTCTTCATTTTGGCTGCCACCATAATGCGTTCGCACCTTTTTAATTGCGAGCAAAAGTCAAACAAGGTGACAAATCGCGAGCACTAAAAGATCGTCAAATAGAAGCCAATTTGTTTGCATGATTTGGCCGTCTAAGAAATGGAATTTCGATATTTCAAAAAGCCAAATGGGATTATGGGTGGATCATGTAAATCATAGCCTATTATTGTAACATTATGTTTCTTTGATTTCCTCTCACTGTAGGCTTGAGGAAAAGAATAAAAGACCAATTTCCTCTCCAGGCCTGTGATCTTTTTCCCTGATTGGATTCCTATAGGCTTTTGCGCATGGGCGACTTTAACTGAGGACTTCTCCGAAGGCTGTGTTTGAGAGTTTATCTAAGGAGCGTTTAAAAGGAAATGGACACCCTTAGGTTTAATTGCAAGCAGAACTAACAGAACGCTACATTTCAAAGAGGATAAAAAGACAACTCTGCCTAATTAACTTGTCGCAGTGAGATTTGGTTACTCCTATTTAGAGCTTCGCTGGTTTTCAGTAGCTTCAAAGGGGAGTGAGGTTAGAGTCGGTTTATATTTAACCCAAGATGCTAAAGCGCTGCGACACAATGTGCTCGCGTTTATGAGTTAGTTTGTAACTTAAATGTATGCAGAAACACAAAAAAGTCTTTGAGAAGACTCCATTCTCATGCTTAAGTCAGCGTGTGTGTGTGTGTGTACCAGGAGCTGATTGACTTGTCAGACATCGGCGTCAATAGTGCAGGTTTATTCAATTCCAGCCCAATCATGAAGGTGTCACATGCTTTTGGGCGGCGTGCGGGCACCGGGCAGGCCTGGCCTGATAAATCTGCTTTTATGAGGGCCAGTTATAGCTTTTATGGCTGAATGTTGGTGAGACTGATTCAGTGATCAATCATGAGTGTGTGTGTGAGAGAGAGAGAGAGCGAATAAGACAACGGTGAGCGGACACGCACACACACTCAGGTACAGGTGGATCGATGCTTATTGTGAGTTTGGGGTGATGGAACACTACTGGGATTTGACTAGATCATCTCTCTCTCCCTCTTTATTTCCCTCTTTCGTCTCTCCATCCCTCCAATATTTCACTCTTCCATCTTTTCTCTTGGCATAACTCTTCATTCATCTTTCACCGCGTTCTCTGCATTACTCACAATGCCAAAGCTCTTTCCTCTGCTCTTTTCTTTCATCCCTCTCTCTCTAGTCTTCACTGCGATGATGTCCTAATGCAAGACGCGTCAGCGGACTTAACATAAACACGCTCTCCTTACATAAACTAACATTGATACATTTCTCTCCCTCTCTCTTGTGGATGAACAACATCTGTATCGCCATTAAATATCGATCAGCACAGAAATAGGCACAGGCTTTACATGTACAAACACACTGACCATACCAAAGACGGTAGTTTCCCTAAAGTTTGACACAAAGGCCGGAGAGAGAGAGAGAGAGAGAGAGAGAGAGAGAGAGAGAGAGAGAGAGAGGCCCTGTAGACGGTGAGACAGGAAACGGCTACTGATTACACACACATTCTCTTCTCATTAACACACACACACACACACACACACACACACACACTTAGATCCCATCTTCAAAACAGTGTAAGAAAAAGTTGCTGCCTTGATTTTTTTTAAGTACAATCAACTTGTATGTTTAAGTCATTTCAACTTAAATTACATTAAACTGACTTCAAAAATGTGTCGATTCTTGTATAACTTTTTAAAAATATATATCAAAAGTTGAAAATTGCTTACCGGTAACTTATTTTGATGAGTTAAAGCAATGTAAAAACATATGTTGTCATAACTTATTGATCATATCATTTTTTTACGGTGCGTATATATTTAAGGAAATGTCCTCCAGACACTTTTTTATTTTCAAAGTAAAAAAAATATTGTGCTGCTTATTATTTTCATAGACACAGTGAACAATACTTTTTTCCCAAGGATTCTTTGATGAATGGAAAGTACAAAAGAACATAATTTATGTAAAATAGAAATCTTTTGTTTAACATTATGAATGCCTTTACTGCAACTTTTGGTAAAATGAACGCATTCTCGCAGAATAAAAGTATTAATTTCTTCGAAAAACTCTTACTGACTTTTAAACATATATATTTAACAATTAACTACCCAAATGTTCCCTTCTACAGTCAGTCTTTTAATGTCTATTAGAGCAAAATCACCTGCAATAAGCAAACAGTACAAAGTACAGCATACCACAAGCCAAAGTGCACATGCCTACAAAAATCTCTCACAAATATCCATACATTTCCTAGTGTTAAGCTTCCCTTCACCCCGGAAGCCTAAATCTGTCCTAACGTCAATCAGTTCCCCAGCGAGACCCTTGCTCTATCTGTGAGTATAAGGAGTGAAAGTGTGTGATTATGAAGATGTGGAGTGTGTGTACACAGAGCACAGATCAGCTCACACTAAACATCTGTTTGTTTGACACTTTCTCCTTCACTCCATCGCCTTCTTGAGTTCCCCACTTAACATTTTCCTTCAATGTCTCCTCCAAGTATTCTGACTCTAGTTCTCAAACTTTCGTACTTCCTTCTTACATTCTTTCTTTATTGTCTTCTTTCCTTCCTCTTTTCCTTTTTGTCTACTTTCCTTTTAGACTTACAGTTAATTCTTTCTCTCATGTACTTCCTTTCCTTCATTTCTTTTCTATTCTTTCTTCCTTTTCATTCTTTCCATGCTTAATTTTTTCTACCGTTCTTTCTTTCATTCTTTCTTTTTCCCTTCCTTGCTAAAGGGAAGTTCATGCCATCCTTCCATCCTTTCTTCTGCCCTCATTCCTTTCCTCTCTTCCTTCATTCATCTTTCCTTTCTTCTCCCTTCCTTCCTTCCTTCCTTCCTTCCTTCCTTCCTTCCTTCCTTCCTTCCTTCCTTCCTTCCTTCCTTCATCTTTCCTTTTTCTTCTTTCCTTGCTTACTTCTTTCAGAACTCCCTTTAACTTCCTTCCTTGCCTGCTTTTTCTTTGTCCCCTCTTTTGTTCTTTCTTTCCATACTTCCTCCCTTTTTTCCTATCTGTCTTGCTCCCTTCCTTCCTACTTCACTCCTTTCTTCATTCTTTCCTTGCCTCTTTTTCTTTCCTTACTGTCTTCTTTCCTTCCTCATTCACTCATTTTCTTTCTCCCTTCTTTCCTTGCTTCCTCATACCTTTTTTCCTCCCTCCCTGTTCTTTTGCTTCCGTCCTTTCTTTCACAGGTTCTAAAAGAACAGCAGTGAACACATGGATGAATCTGGGATAGGGCTCATGTTTATGATGTCATAATAAAGAGGAGAGGTTTATAAAGCGGTGTGTGTTTGCGATGCACTCAGGGGCAGCTGTGAGGTGTGTGAGGGTTGGCTCATGTTTATGATGTACTTATGTCTGCTGGTCGCAGGTTTATGATGTATGCTGCAGATGTACAGAGCTTTAAAGTTTACCGCAGGCTTTAAGACCAGGTGTTATGTGGTCAAAAGGGAGAAAAAATATTGTGTTTGGGTTGCGTCTGTATAAAACACGAACGTGTGTCAGCGTGTAGGTGCACGTGTGTGAATGCATATGTGGATTTAATGATAGTACTTAAGGGGTTCCCTAACAGCAAAGCAAGAGGGGGCTTGTCTATTCATTGGATAACAATGAAGGTTTAATTGCCAATACATTTAACAGTAAACAGTTGAAGACAGAATTAAATGGCATTCGGCACACATTTAACTTCCGTTAACATTTACAGATGATAAAGTGGCCAAAAAAGCACCTTAGGTTTAGCCATATGCTACAAAAAGTTTGCCCCAAAAGTTCAGGGCCAGTAAGATTTTTAAAATGTTTTCGAAAGAAGTCTTTTATGCGTTTATTTGATTAAAAAGATACAGTAAAAACAGTACTATTGTGAAATATTATTGCTATTTAAAATAACTGTTTTTTCTTTCAAAATATTTTTAAGTGCAATTTATTCCTGTGATGGTAAAGCTGTATTTCCAGCATCATTCCTCCAGTCTTCAGTGTCACATGATCCTTCAGAAATCATTCTAATATGCTGATCTGATGCTCAAGAAACATTTATTATTATTAACAATGTTGAAAACTGTGATACATTTTCTTTAGGATTTTTTATGATAAATAGAAAGTTTAAAAGAACGTCATTTATTTGAAATAGAAATCTTTTGTAACATTATAAAAGTCTTTACTGTCCATTTTTTTTTTCAGATAATAAAAAACAAACAAAAAATCTATAAACTATGTACAATAAGCCTATTAACTCATAACAATAACCCATTCAATATATATATATATAAAGCTCAATATTCCTGGTATCTTTAAATGGTCCAGTCTCATTCTATTAAACAAATTTAAAGAAACAAAACAAATGTTGTTATTACTCTTATAACGCTCTCATATTCTCTCACTCTTTCTTACATTTTTGGGTCGGGGTTAAAATAAAAAAACATTCCCTGCACCTGAACATACACTCTCACATATAAATACATGCTTACATGCATAATGAGGAAAACTGCAGTGGAATATTGTATGTCATTATGTGCATGTGAAGCCTGAGGCTGTCTGCGACACAGTGTGATGTGTGTGTCCAGCGCTTTTAGAGTGTAATCTAAGCGCTGATCAAATGCATGAGTGTGTGTGTGTGAGTGTGTGTGTGTGTGTGCATGTGTGTAAGAGCTCTTAATAGAACCCTGTCGCAGGGCTGCCAGAGTGAGAAACAAGCAGGGTAATGGATGACTGGAACCTCAGCTCCCAGAATTCCCTCTGGTGACCCTCGCCGGCCAGCCATGCCGCCTACGGCAACTCCACATAAAAAGGGAAGCGGAGAGGAAAAGGAGAGAAAAAGAGAACGAAGGAGCGGGGGGAAAGGAAAAAAAAGAGAGAAAATTTGAACTTGATGGGAATGAAAGAGAGAAACAAGAGATATGTTGACAGTGAAATTGCCAAAAGGCCTTAAAGCATGACAAAAACATTTATGAAAAGAGATAAATGTTAAAGAGAGAGACAATGGGATACAAAAAGGGGAAAATAGTGAGTAAAGAGATAATTTTGTGCTGGTACTAGTATATGTGAGCATGTGTGTGTTTGTGATTGATGACAGTGTGTGTTACTAAGAGGGGACCCATCACATGTGATCACATAAACACTTATTCAGTGTTTGTGGAGCTTGACGAGGCTGCACACGGCTCTGTGTGTGTGTGTGATTGATGAGAGAGTGTGTGGGTAAGTGATCTTTGAGCCTGACATGGCCGAACGCTGCTTTGTGTCGTCACCGATATCACAAGAGCGAAAACACACACCATTAATCAAGCTTAATTAACTCACACACAAAACTCTTTCAGTAAACCTGAGCACAGTTAAGTCGGTTTTAAGAGCGAGTGCATTTCTAAAGGCAAAATGTGTGAGTCATTCGGGAAATGGACTTCACTTTCTCAGTGTCTATCTTCAATTTTCATTGGCTTTCTCTTGTTCAGGCAGTCTTATAGTTAGGGAGGGAAATTAACACATTTTTTGCATTTGCAGTGATGGGCAATTAAAGAAGGAATATATTATTGTATCTAATTAAAGAAGAATATATAAAAAACAATATGGGCTGTTTTTGTCCAACACAAAATTAAATTAGCTAGTAAAAATCTAAGTAGCAGGTAAAATTGGACATTTTCGCACAAAACCGGGCAGCTTTGCATTGGCAAAATGTTTATTTCCCACTCTGATCATAACACTTAACATTCAGCGTGTTTGTGTCAGGATTTGCTTGACGAAGGATAGTAAAACCTGAAATTAACTACACTGTCAGGACCAGCAAACACTTAATAAACATACCAAATAATGAAAATCTAACAATGTTTGTAAGAGGGAAAGATTTAAAGCAAGGGGATCGAAAATATCATTAGCTCAGCATAAAGTCAAATGAAAGTCTCCATCATAACTAAAGAATAAATATCTCGTGTGCTTCTGTCTAACTCTCTGACCCCGTCTCGCTCCTTCTCAATATTTTTTATATCTCCGCGGATGAGTTGATATCAAAATAACGATGAGCCACGGAGAAATGCAGAATTTGCATCTGGGGAGAGTGATCAGTAAATGATGCATGTAAATCCACATAATGAACTCAAATCCCTCAAACAGACCTCTTAAAGACATTACCATCCCCTACACACACACACACACACACACACACACACACACACACACACACACACACACACACACACACACACACACACACACACACACACACACACACCTAAAATCAATATGGAGTCTGAGCATTCAGTAAGCAGCTGCTTTACAGAGAACAGAGTGTGTGAAAAAGCTCATTGCATATTAAAGACGTCAATTCTAATGTTATTCAGGTTTCTTGCACCAAAAGTCTTAACTTTCTCGACCTCTCTGACTTCTAGAATTAAAGGGTGTTTTTGATACTGTACCTTTAAAACTTCTATATGTAAAAAGTGTGTTTTTACCATAAAGTTTAAATTACTAGTAATTTTTGTTATTATTAAGGGTATGTTTACACGACAGCGATGTACTAAAACTAAAAACGTTTTCCTTTGCGTTTTTCGCGCACAGACGACAACGTTGTCAAACTGATCCCGTTCACACTGATCCGCGAAAATGACTAAAAACACTGTATTCTGCTGTCAGGCCAGTAGTAGGCGATGTCACTTTGTAAAAAAAAACATGCGCCTATAGACTGAACGCGTAATACATATGTGCATCGCAAATTTGCATTAAAAACAGAGACGATAACGAACTCGTTTTCAAAAGTTTGTATTTTCAGACGAAAACACTGTTGTCGGGTAAATAAATGGCAGAATTTATTTATTTGAATTTAAGTTTTCTGTTTTTAGTTGAAAGCGGTGTAGTGTAAACAGCCCCTAAATATGCACAAAAATGTAGGGCTCTATAATTCAGACTTTTGAATAAGAGAATAACTATTACAATAGCAGCATAATGCAGTTTATTTTGCAACTAAGTGGAGGTTTGTTTAACTTACGGCACATTCAATTCTGCAAACAACAATGAAGAAATGAAACCTTTATGTGTGCTTTCTGGTTTCCCTTCATCCAGAAGTAGCACACCCTGAATATTGCACATACAACACAAAAAAACCCAAAGTATTTATTTGTGCTGGAGGAAATTGGTTGGTAAACTTTAAGACACAAGCTCGAACGTGAGTGGTTCTTGGAAAACTCTTTTATTAAGACATGATTCCACGGCCTGCGCAACGTTTCTCAAATCCAGCAATTACATACAAAACGCAACGGATTATTAAAAGCCGAGAGGAAATTCTCGAGTATTTTTTAACTAAATTTTTTTTAATGTGTAATTACTTATCTATCTATCTATCTATCTATCTATCTATCTATCTATCTATCTATCTATCTATCTATCTATCTATCTATCTATCTATCTATCTATCTATCTATCTATCTATCTATCTATCTATCTATCTATCTAAGTAATTACACCTAAAAAAAAAAAATTTGTTAAAAAATACTCGAGAATTTCCTCTCGGCTTTCTTTTTTACACCCCTTATATAGACCTGACGCCCATGGGTGTATCCTAACACATCTGTTATCAGGAGAACCGAGATCTAATTGGATCAGTTTAAGGATGTAAATTCCCTCCCAAGTGTCATTTCAAATTAATTCTGGGCATCTGGAACAGGCTGATCGCTCGCTGAGGCTACTAGGAAACAAAACCAACATCCATCCAAGTGGGAAGCAGCTGAGCCCAGAGCTGAGACACATGTAGAGGAGTGGAAATGAGAGACAAACAGGTAAAAGACCAGCACGTGTGTGTGTGTGTGTGATTCATTTCACTGGACATGCACAAAGACCCCGCAGATCCTGTTACTGCATTGACAGCATCTTTTTCCTGGGCTAACTGTAGAGACTGGGACAGACAGGAGCTAGAGAGGAAACAGGGAGTAGAAAGAGAAAAAGATAGGGACTAGAGGGAGGATGAAGGAGAGAGCTGCATTCCTGTGGTCTCGGCTGCAGCGCTGCAATGACTTCAATGTAACGTTGCTTCAACGCTGGCCGAACTGGATGCTTTACAGAAGAAATAAAACAGCAGGGCACGTCTGCTATACCAATCACACACACACACACACACACACACACACACACACACACACACACGCACACACACACACACACACACACACGCAAAGTAATTACAAAGACTTCTACAATTCCTTACAAAAAGTACTGTGGCTGTACATGTCTGAAGTACCATGATACATTCCTAAAATATTATGGTACATGTTTAAAATACCATTATAATGTCCAAAATACTACGATAGTAACAGTGCAAGTCCAAAATACCATGGTATTAAAACAGTATTTTATGTAATGCAATCCCAGTTTGTAACAAACTTGTATAGTTAAAAAATAAATAAATTATGGCAGTTGATGCGAGAGAAATGTTGATTATGAATTCATAATAAGAAAAAAAAAAATCAATATATGAATATATTTATAAGTTATCATAGAATTAATAAATCGATTTATAAAAAATAAATAGTTATATTTATAAAAATAAATAAAAGCTATACTATAAAACTATTTTACACCAAAAATGAGTTGCTGCTAAATCAGTGGGCGCCGCTAACAACTTTGGGCCCTATGAAAGAAGATGAGGTTGGGGCCCTACCGCACCCATTCCACTAATAACATCGATCTCTGGGGGCCCCAAAAGTGCGTGGCCCTTAGAATCGTCCTAGACCCCCGTTAGGATGCTGCTTTATAAGGCCGTAGGTCGCAAGACAGCTCACCAGGTTTTGGAACGCATCTCTGATTTTATTCCATCTCTCCTCGTCTATCCTTTAATTCCCTACATATTTCTCAAATTTCTCTTCTCGTCCGTCCATCGTTCAGCTTGAACCTATCAATTTCCTCAGTTCTTGTCTTGATATTTAAGGGAATTTTCCTCTCTCCCTCTGTCTATTGAAGAATGATGAGCCACACTGGTCTATATTGAGCTGTGTGTGTTTATGTGTGCATCTACTTTTAGAGTCCTTCTAAAGCCCAGTCCATCCATCTTACGGACGACAGCGAGGGCAGAGTTTGGGTCAGAACATTCACTTCTCATCCTCTCATGAACTCTCTCTCTCTTTCCGTCTCATGTCATCTCTCTTTCTTCGGGCAAGCCTCGTTCCACAAAAGACCACGCGTTTAGGCAAACCTCATGTTTGGAACTTAAGCTTGTCATCATCTTTGGATCTAAGTAATTGTTTCCTTTGCAGGGTAAAGTTGGCTTTGGACCGTTCCACAGGCTTAATTTTTTACTCGGTCTCAGAAATAGCACCGCTGAACTGCAGCTCGTTATTTACCAGACACTGCAGATGTTCGTTTTGGAAGCGGAGAGAATAGTTTTGTTGATTGCTGTTATCTATCAGACGACAGGAGTCAGATGTAAAAACACTTTTTACAGAAATCACTCTCAGAGGTTTCTAGAGCACGTCATCTGTGCTGCAGACGCCGAACCGCATTAGTGGGATCCATTTGATAAAGATGTCTAGACAAATGTGTATAATATAAATTTCATTGTACGTTGCGAGTTACTCTAGCTTTAAGGAACCGATAGTCTTTTGAACAGTATAGACAAAAACACATAACGATCGAACGATAGACAGACAGACAGACAGACAGACAGACAGATAAAACAACAGACAAACAGACAGACAGACAGACAGAGAGACAGATAAAACAACAGACAGACAGACGGAAAGACAGAAAGACAGATAAAACAACAGACAAACAGACAGACAGACAGATAGATAAAACAACAGACAGACAGACAGACAGACAGACAGATAGATAGATACAACAACAGAGACAGACAGACAGACAGACAGACAGACAGACAGACAGATAAAACAACAGACAGACAGATAGATAAAACAACTGAAAGACAGACAGATAGATAAAACAACAGACAGAGATAGACAGACAGACAGACAGACAGATAAAACAACAGACAGACAGATAGATAAAACAACTGACAGACAGACAGATAGATAAAACAACAGACAGACAGACAGATAGATAGATAGATAGATAAAACAACAGACAGACAGATAGATAGATAAAAACACAGACAGAGATAGATAGACAGACAGACAGACAGACAGAC
>NC_138733.1:27788866-27801366 GCF_965113295.1 Leuciscus leuciscus
CACACACACACACACACACACACACACACACACGAGGAGGATGATGATTATATCTCGCCTCTCATCAGGCTGCTTTGGCTCTAAACGCTTTCATTCTTTTCTTTCTATCTCTCGCATTCTCTACTTTCAATGTTATCTGAGGAAGGCAGGAAACAAACGTATAAAAGAGACAGATCTGCTCTTCCAGCTGCCGTCAACGGGTGCAAACACACTTTCTGTCATTCGTTTTTCAAAGTCCCTTTGATGGGTTTGAATAACCGAAAAAAGTGACGTCTCAGACTCTTTTCTCGGTTGAAACTCTCACATGTCTATTATCTTTTGTCTCTTTCCACCTTTTCATCCTTAACAGCCTCCCTCCATCTCTGTAAATGCCCTAAACCCATCCATCTGCTCCTCTGTCACTCTCTCTTTCTCCTCCTCCTCTCCAAGTCTTTTACACTCCTCCTCCACAGTTCTGACACACTCCATCCATCTCTGACAAACCGATCGGCGTGTCAACAGGTCAGCTCCGCCGAGACTAACCGTGCGCACGTTTGCACGAGTGTGTGTGTGTGTAGATGCTAATCAGCGGCGATGTTGCTAATGCAGTCTCAGCTGTCGTTTAGCTAACAGTTTAATGGCTTTTTCTGAAAGAAGGACTGATGATACAGTGTGTTTGTGTGTTATCCATCCGTTAAACACCCACCCCGTCCACGAGCGCTACCGCACACCTGCTTTATCCATGACTACACGTCTATGTCGCTATCTGAGTTCTGCTCCGCCACCTCCAACCCAATCATCACCGAATATTGTCTCTTTTTCATTTCGTTTCATCCTGTCCAATACGAAAAAAATGTCGAAAGAGAAGCGAGTTGTTTGCCTGCGGGAACAAAGGAAGACATCTCAAACGTGACGTGTGGACATTCTTGAGCTTATTGGAGCAAGAAAAACGGAAGAAAAGAACATAGTGGAGAGTTAAAAGATGAAAGAAAGAGAGAAAAAGGTCACGCAGCTCCGTACGAATGTCGTCATGGTCTTGGATTGAGATATTTATATATGTGAGAGCATGAGTGTGTTGGTTTACTTGCCTATACATTAAGCACACAGTTGTAAAAATCAGACAAAAATGTCCTTCTCCAAAGACAATACATTTTTTCAAATGTTCCTAATTTAGCTAGGCAAATGTGTGTGTGTGTTTAGCTGAAAGTAGATGGTATGGCTATAAAAACAGTCTGAGGCCCAAGCTTTAGTTATGCTGATACTGCACACATTTAAACAGCTAACACACACTCTCACAAAACAACCTGATTGTGCTCATAGTTTTTATCAATGTAGAATATAGACATTCATATTGATGTTTGCTGACCTGTGTCATATTTACATGACGGTCTTTGAGCAAACAAGGCTAGTGTGTGTGTGTGTAAACAGTATGGTCAGAGTGACTCTGTAATGTGGGTTGAGTCTCTTAAAGCTTAAAAAGAGAGGAATCACACATATTTACCTATCTGTCTGAGGACACAACATAAACCCCAATCATATCCTTAAAAAGATGTTTTGCCGTTTTAGAGTAAGAAAAATTTAACTTTACTTACTTAATTTATGAATCATTTAGTAGGCCAAACATGAAACACACAGAGACCTGTTGAACTCAGTAGATTTGATTCATAACATGATTTATGAGGCTTTATTAAATAAGGAGGATCACTTCAAAATGTCCTCACAAGTGACTTTTCGACATGTTTCGGTATTTTCAACAATTTGGCCCTCACAAGTAATACAGCATCTATCTGTGTGAAGTGCACGCAGTGCTGCTCCTGTACTTGACCTCTGTCTATCACTCACTGCATGGCTCAATATTTGTCTCAGACATCATAAATATTAAATATGCAGAGAGCAAATATTTGAGTTAGGCCAATCCGCAAAGTACTGCTCAAAGACGGCATTCAGAGGAGGGGAGAGGCTCTTCCAACACTCACACACACACACACACACACACACACACACACACACACACACACACACACACACACACACACACACACACACACACACACACACACACACACACACACACACACACACACACACACACACACACACACACATCAAATTCATACAAACTTATGCATAACCACACGCACTAAGACACACAAACACACTAACATGCACATGCAACCAAAACCCATATATACGAACACATAACTACACATTAATACATGTAAACACACTTGAAAACACATACCGGTAAACACACATATACCCTGTTAATAAATATACTTTTGCTCTCTCTCTCTCTCTATATATATATTTTTTTTTTCATGTCTGTGTGTGACTAAGTGAAAGGTAATCCATCTGACCCTATGTAATTATGACCTTTGAACCTGAGAACATCCTAAATCAGAATTCAAAACACACACACACTCAGTCCCTGATCCCTGGAACCCGCCTGGAGCCACAGGCAGAGGTGAAAGCTCATTGCCGTGACATTGTGACGCCCGGGTGACCCTGGTGTCGTCGAAGGTGTGCCCTCTGGCAGCAGAACCATTAGAGGCCAGAAAAAAAGGATGGATAATACGATAAAAATGTGTCTGTGTGTGTTATTGTTGGAATAATATGTCTCCTATCCTCAGTATGAAAAGCAAATGTGTAAATAAACTCATCCAAACATTACCAAGGTGTTCCTTTGGCTTAATTGGTGGAGCATGGCACCAGAAACGCTAAGGTTATGGGTTCACTTTCAAGGGATTCCATTAACTGATAGAACAAGAACTTTGAACTTTGAACTAAGTTAATTTTAATAATTTTAATTTAAATTTTCTAAGTTGCTTTAAATGAAAGATTCTTCCAAGTAATTGTAAATATGTCAGAGATGTGGCCTAGTGGGTTAGTGCACACTGAGCCTTGGTGCTTATATAACCAATATGGGGTTGAACCCAACTTTCAACATTAGCTGACACTGTTCCTTTTCATTTCTTGAAAAACAAAATGGTTACACTTTATTTTAAGGTGTCCTTGTTACAGTGTAATTATACAGTTAAAGGGATAGTTATGAATTTCTTTCTTCTACTGAACACAAATGAAGATATTTTAAAGAATACCAAACATTGACTTCCATAGTATTTCTTATTTTTTTTCCATTTTATGGAAGTCAACTGTTTAGTTACCCATATTCTTCAAAATACCTTCATTTGTGTTCAGCAGAAGAAAGAAACTCATACAGGTTTGGAACAACTTGACAGTGAGTAAATGATGACATAATTTTTATTTTTGGGTGAACTATGTCTTTAAGTGCTGGGTAATAACATGTACATACATACTATATAGGGGTTAGGAGTAGGAATAGGGTATGGTTTAGGGATAATTTGCATGCAATTATGCATAATTTACTTGAGTGTAGTTAATTAACTTATAGTATAGTTATCACTCTAATAAGTACATGCAACATGTAATGAGGACACAGTAAAGTTTTACCCAAAACATTTATACTTTTTATGTTTTGGAAAACACTGCAGTTATTTGATCAAAATACAGTAATATTTTCTTATTTTGATATATTTTTAAATGTAATTTATTCCTGTGATGACAAAACTGAATTTTAAGCATCATTCCTCCAGTCTTCAGTGTCACATGATCCTTCAGAAATCATTCTAATATGATGATTTGATGCTCAAGAAATATTTCTTATCATTATCAATGTTGAAATCAGCTACAATTTTTGTATATTTTTTGTATAACATTTTGTATTTTGATATGTTTTTTTAAAATGATTCTTTGATTAATAGAAAATGAAAAAGAACAGCATTTATTTGAAATAGAAATCTTTTGTACTTATATATTTCCAGTGGGATATTTAAAAATCTTTAGCATCGCTGGCACCACGGGTATTTATCTGAGTGAATGGCCGTTACTGAAAAGAGTGGGATGGTACCGGCGGTGTATCTAAGTGAATGAGAGGATCTTTAAGATGGCACTGTGTGGAGAATCCGATTTTTATATGTTTTGGCAGTTGGCCTTTTAAAGTAAAGGGACAAAACTTAATCTCCTGTCCCCTCTCTTTCTCTCTCTCACACACACACAGATATACAGACGCATCCTTTACATCCTGACACCCTGGCTCAGACCGGCCCCGAGGGGGCTCCGTCTTGTGGGCACAAAGGTTGCGTCTGGAGGCGGGTAAAGTAAGCGAACCCCTGGTGAGCCGCACAAAGGTGGGAGGAGAGAAACAGAACAACACGCCCCAGCCTGCCCCTCTCCCTGCCTGAAGAACAGATACAAGTACAGTAAAGAGATACATTCAAAGGTTGACACGTCAAACGTAAGCCAGCGCTGGGTGAAAGAAAAAGAGATTCACACGCAAAAATAGATCACTCACACATGCTAAACACTATCAATAAACAGAGACAAACATAAGCCAGATAGCAAGTTCCTTACACAGTGTCCTAACAAGACATGATGCAAGTTTTGAGAGTTTTCTTTTCTTTTTTCCTTTTTTGTGTGGGAAATAAACTTTTTTTTGCATATAAATATATGAGAAATTAGCTGTTGAGGTTTTCATGTGAAGAAAAAAAAAAGTAGAACCATGCTGAAACTATTGTTTGAATGTTATGTCACCTAATTAATATTCATGAGTCAGGCTGATAAGGATTATAACATGCCCCGTCCACATTTCTGAACACTCTTACAACACTGAAAATGAAGGCACACAATCAGAGCCAATCAGAACATGTTTGATGTTCAATATGCAGCTAATTGAGTGAGATTTTTGAACCGATATGTTTTTGCTGTGGGCGGTTGACAGAAACCATTAAAATGTTTTGATGAAATTATGACTTAAAATGATAAAAAAAAAAAAATATTGTTATAGAATTATGCCTATTTACCCCTTTAGTGAAGTTTTGAGAATTTCACGGTGGGTTGAACCAAAAATAACTACATTTTACATCATCTTTCCCTAAAAACAAGTGAAGTTCTCATTAGGGGTATAGAAGCAATCTACAAAGTGGGAGGGACACAATATAACAGATATCAGTTTAAACTGTTTTTTAGAAAGGAAAATTGGTTGGTAATCTTGTTCATCCAAACGAAGCTCATAACAATTTAGGATTATCTCTAAAAAATTTGGGTGACAAACGTAGAAAACTTGTCATTAAAAAGCTATACGGCTGCAATACTCCTGGTTCTCAGTATCTTCTTTTGCCCAATATTTCGGTTTCTGAAACTCATTTAACCTTTTGCAGCACATTAAAGCTTTTGAGATGCTCAGGCCAATCTTTTAAAACAGGAAGGATCTGAGTGTTACGGTACGATCCAGAAGTGCTGCAGGTTCTGTGCTTTGAATCACACACACACGCACACACACTTCATTGGTCCTGGCACACTGTAACTGGACCAAAGCGACTGTGAGTCGGATCCAAAAGTGTGTGTGAGTGTGTGTTTGTGTAGGTGCCAGGGGAACTCTCGGTAACCCCTTAAGCCTGAATGCCAGCCAATAGAAACTCGGCGTCCTGAAAGAAGGCTGTCATTACAAGCCGTGGGGAGATGCTGAACTGGGATCATCCTGCCCAACCTGGAAGATAATCCAGCGGATTTACAGGACTGGTCTCAGGTCAGTCATTATAGGGCAATCAGGCAGAGCAGTGCGGCTAATGTGAAGCTCCACTCCTCTGTGTGTAAACCACAGCACGCTCCCAGAGCGCAGAAAATAGAATCTGGAATACAGAGCAATATTCTGCATTCTCCTGTAGAGCATTCCTCATGACCAAAGCATTCCATTCGCCCTCCACTGGCTCCAACATTCTACATGCTCAGATGCTGTAGGCAGGCGCACGACACGTGAACACGCATGTTTAGAGGTGTATGACAATGCAAACTGCTGATGAGGCAAAAATCTGCACTTAAATCAGTCTGAAAGAAAGAAAGATTTTTACTGAATCAGTAAAAACTGATTGCAGTTATGTATTATTCAAGAACAGTTACTAATTTACTTATTTAAAAATTCAAATTTTGTCAATATTTGAGAAAAGTTTACATGAATGAAAGTAAAAGTGACTATGGGTCCTATAATCCAAGCGCATGGTCTAAAGCACAGGGTTCATGTCCGAATCCACTTTTGCTAGTTTAACGACGGGAAAAATGGTCTAAAAGGGTTGTCCCTATTCTCATAATGAGTAATGGGTGTGTTTTGGGATTTCACGTGCGTTAAACCAATCAGAGTCTCATCTCCCATTCCCTTTAAATGCCAGTTGCGCTCACGCCATGGCAGATTCGCTATTTACATGACGGAATTTGATAGTGGAAAGACCGAACGCGTCTCCAGAGCGCAAACGGAACTGCTCGTGGGCGAGGTAGAAGGGACAAACCTACGGGACAAGCCGGATTCCACCATATCTTTATGTATACAATAATAATCTTTTACATTGTAATCCTTTTATTTTAAATATTTGTCATGTTTGTGTGCTGTTGTGTGTCCCGGTGTGTTTAATAAGCAGAGTGTACGTGCGTTGTGGACCCGCCTATAGGCGCACATTAGAGCACACCTCGTTTTCAGACCAGCACGCCCATGGGCGCACAAATGGGCGCAAATGCATTTGCTATTTAAACAACGTGGTGCAGGACATGAAAATGATAACTGCGTCGGGCTGAAACTAGCAAAAACACTTGCGTCGCGCTTGGCGCTGCTTTGTGCCAAGATAGGGCCCTATATCTTATTGGAAGGTGATTTTTTGGCAGCAATAGCAAAAAAGCTCAACACTTTGAAAGCTTGTTTCCGTCTCAGAATAAAAAAATAAAAAAATGTAATTGCGACTTTTTTTTATCTCACAATTCTGACTTTTTTTCTCCAGTTTTTCATGATATAAACTCGCAATTGCAATTTAATAAAGTCAGAATTGCGAGATATGAACTCGCAATTACAAGAATGTTTTTTTTTGAGTTTATTGAGAGTTTAAAGTCTTGCAATTTTTACTTTATAACTCACAATTATTACTTTATAACTCGCAATTGTGAGTTTATATCTCGCAATTCTGAGAAAAAAAGTCAGAATTGCGATATGTATTCTTGCTATTGTGAGACAAAAACTCACAATTATCTTTTAAAATGTTTTATCATGTGGCAGAAACAAGCTTCCATACAACAAAGTGACTACAATTGCAGTAATAACCATACAAAAAAGGTTTACATACCTCAACAAGAACTAAAATTAAATAAGATTTAAAGTAAGGGTTTATGAAAGTCTCTTTTGCTAACCAAAGCTGCATTTATTTAATCAAAAATACAGTAAAAACAGTAATATTGTGAAATATTATAACTTAAAATAACAGTTTTCTTTTTTAATATATTTAAAAAAAAAAATTTCTGTGATGCAAAGTTGAATTTTGATTTTGAATATGATGATTTGGTGATTGTATACTGGTTAAATGTACTGTATAACCCAAAACAACAAAGCAATAACAATTAATGGCAAAAATTAACATCAAAAACGGCAACAACAACAACAAAAAAGGTAAAAAGTGACGTGATGACAAAAATCTTTTTAAAATACTTTCTAAACCCAACCCTTACAGACACTTTAGGGCATTTCTGTACTTAAATTAAGACACTATTATGAACCATTTTATTGATTTTTATTTTAGTAAGTCCATGTTTTACCATATTTCTGAGGATATTTTCAGAAATTTGGCCCCTCCACCCCCACACACATCTCAGTCCAGACAAAGGTTCTAATGTGCAGTCGGTCTCTGGCAGACTTTAAAAGCTGATAACAGAACAGAACCGCTCTTACATGCCAATCTGACCCACTATCCGTCCCTCCCTTGTTCTCCTCTCCTTCATTCAAGCCTTCCCTCCATCCCCACGGACCCCAACATCCCTGAGAGGAGATACAGCGCCTGTCTGGCGCCAAACGGTGTGTCCATGTGTGCGCGAGGGCCGAGGCCTTTCACGTCCTCACAAAAAAACACTGAAAAAACAAACACCCACAGACAACAGTGTGAACACACACACACACCGATGCAGATGCTTAGAGACATGAGCATGTAGAGAACAGCGCTGCTATCATACACATCACCACACACACACACACACACACACACACACACGAACAGAGGCTGCAGTGTTGGGTGGTCTGTGGGGATTTGCAGAATTTGGCCTGGCTGGTCTCTGCTCGGGTCTCCTGGCGAGGTATCTGCTCCAAACGCTATCATCTATCATCAAAACACACATACACGCTAGCTGCAGAGCAAGGCATATTTGTCGTCAATAAATAGCTGAAGTTGCTGCAAAATGTTGAGTTATGTGCGACTCAATGTGATGAAAACAGAAATATTGTTCGTTTGTCCGCTCGGCTCGTGATGTATTGCAGAGCAGCTGGTGGTGCGTTTGAAACGGCCATCAAAATTAGCATTTCATCTCATCTTAGCATCTCCACTGGCCACATTTGAGACGCTTCAATCAGGGTAAGTGGATACAGGAGCTTTAGAAACCCAACTCGACAAACTCACACACACATTACACTGGTTCAACCCTTTTCCCCTGAAACCTGTATTCCCTCAAGTGAACAAGAATTTCAACACACACACACACACACACACACACACACACACACACACACACACACACACACACACACACACACACACACACACACACACACACACACACACACACACACACACACACACACACACACACACACACACACCGTTTCAGGCAATTAACTCTGGGATGTCAGTGATCCAGAAACACACACGTTTTCATTAAGGAGAAACAAACTCATTCAGAGATGTGGACACACATCAAGGTCACTTTAAAATGTCACAGGAACACAAAGACGCAATGGGAAATAAAGATCATGAGTAAGATCTCTGTTATATATCTGAAATGTTTCTCCAGCGAGATTAAATGGAGAGACTTTTCAGCTACTTTAGATTTTCTTCTGAGAAAAAGACTATCTAGTGTTTTAGAAGGCATCTCATCATCTCAAACTGAGGAAACTCAAACATTTCTCATCAAATTGTTCCAAGATATCCATCTATAGCTCCTAGACAGAGATGATATTAAATGGATAGCAAATGAAGACTCAAGAGTTTTCTGCTACTCTAGACTAGAGTTTCAAAAACCTTAATGTCTCACTGTGCTCAAAAATATTACTTTACTATTAAATATTACTGAGTTGTGCTAATTTTAGAGCGCTAAATCGGCAAATTTTGTCTACTTTTATTTCTCCTGAAGACTGTTGTAAAAATATATAAATGAAAATAGCTGAAAACTCCATTAAGTCCCATGAGCAACTTTTGCGCAATGAAGTTTTCATCCAGGGATTCCTGGTTTTCAGTTTTCCTTACTTCCTGTTTTCTTATCTCCCTCTAGTCATATTTCATTTATATTTACAAAGGTTTCTGTGTTGTTATCTCTCTCTTTCTCACCCTCTCACTCCTTTGCTTTGACTATGAATTACCCACTTTTCACTTGTTTTATTTTCACAGTTGTGTAAATGCGTGTGTGGTAACGCTGCTGTCAGGATGAGGCTATCCCTGAAGTGTCCGTACAGATGATGATTTGTCTTCTCTCTCGCTCTCTCTCTTTCTCTAATGGTTTTTTCACTCGCTCCCTGCCTCCCCTCTCTCAGCAGGTCTTTCTTGCATAACCATTTATTTAAGAGATTTTTGGCTGTGCCTGGAGGCTCTAATTACAGGCATAGACAGGCCCTATAAAGCCTATTCTCAGTCTTTTATTGACTTTAGCAGCGCTGCCTTGGGCACTTCAATTAAGCATTTATATGAGAAAAATACGGCAATTAAATTAAACCCTGTGTAAAGATACACCGCATCATTTTCGACCCGGACAGGACGGGGCTAAACCAGAGAGAATATCACAAACAGCTGCTGCGAATGACACAGAGACATAATGGAGTGACAAAGTGAAAATGAAAAAGACGTGTGACGTGAAGTCTGACACAAGGAAAATGAATTCATAAATTATGTCTGATCACGTAGGTACAAGACGTGACGTTAAACCACTGCTAAAATGACATGGTGAGAGTTAAGATAGATAGATAGATAGATAGATGTGAAAGAGAAATTGACACTGATGAGACACTGGCCCCTATGAGGGCAAATGCAAGGTCACAGGAGTCTGACCCACACACATACACACACACACACACACACACACACGCACACACACACACACACACACACACACACACACACACACACACACACACACACACACACACACACACACACACACACACACACACACACACACACACACACACACACACACACACACACAAACAGGAAGATCCACTCTGCTTTGACCTCTCACTCTGCAAGCCATAATTAAATGTTGTGAAATTCTAGTAGTTTCACACTCAGCAACATCCTCTAGAGTTTCAACACACACACACACACACTATCATCCTGTGAATACCCAATAAAGAAAAGGGTGAAAAACACACTCGCAAAAGTGAAATTTAAGAGAGTAAAGTACCTGTCTTCTTTTTAGACCCTTTCTTCAAATTGTAAAAAAACTGGCAATTACTAGTAAACTAAGTTCTCACTCCTTTATTTTTCAGCAGCTGTTCTAACATACTTTTATTTAGTGTTGGGAACTCATTTTTTTGGAGTGACTTTTAATGAACCAGTTCTCGAATTAATTCGAATCATCATTCATGGGTGTGACTCAAATCATTTTTTTTAACTATTAAGTTAAATACTCTTGTTTTTCACTATATTTTTTGAAAAACAACCGTCTCAAAGAAATTATTCAATTGCAATTACTATTCAAATAATGTTCAATGTAATGAGCAAAGTAATTAAAATAGCGTTTATTCTTTTAAAATGTAAAGTATACCATATGCCATGTTATGCCTGCACATGGCGTCTAAGATTGGTTACATATGATTGGCTGGTCCACTTGGATATACAGCCAATTGAATTAAAGCCAAGTGTCACCAAGACAGATATTGTTGATTGAACTCTGTGTTTCCTTTTTTTTCTCTCTCTCTCTTCACTTCTGGCACTTTCTGCTCCCCCTCATGAATCCGGGTTTAATTATTCCACACACAGTGATGTATTCCAGGTCCCTGTGCTCTAGTTTGTTGGACATGTGCACATATTTAAAATCTGCACTCTGATTGGCGGCACATCAAAGCGTCCCGGTAACAGGCCTGCTGCTCTGCAACAATAAAGATCATTCGCAGATTCCGCAAATTCTCATTGGCTCCCAGCAGGACCTCCAGGGCGTCCCAGAATGCAGGGGCAGTGTCCTTTGTGCGGTTCAACAGGTGAAAACACTTCATTAGAAAAAGATTAGAAAAGAAAAGTATAGAGGAAATGGACGCTCAGAAAAACGAGCCAAAATTAAAGTCCTGTTATTAGCAGCGTGCTTTGATTTATTGGTGTGTCAAAGTGTAATTGGGTGATAGAGGGATATTTTTCCAAATAATTACTACACTGAATAACATTATAGAGGAGAAAACCAATGAGAAACACTTTATTTATAAGTTTATGCATTATTTATGCAATATAAAGACTTATATAAAATAATAAAAAAATCGCTGTCCTCCAAAACATCTAATTAGGGACGATGTTTGCACCTAATAGGAGTTCTCTGATAAACTATTCTTATTATAACTCACAATAGTTCATAGACTAATTCTTTAGACTTGCAGTATTCCCTTAAATTATCTAACAATAATGTTTGCATTGATTAATAAGATTAATGATTAATGAGACACCCGGTCTGTCACGGCCATTTATAGTGGTATGATGTTGTGATGTAATTCATTAGAATGAAATCACTCATGTGGCTTGTTGTTTTAACAAATACTGTCACAGTCAGATATTTGAGCTGGTTAAGTAAGGATTATTTGTTCAGTTATCCATGTTTATGTCACAATTATGATTTTTTATTTTATTATAGTGCTTTGGAAACACTGTATTCGCAACAGTGTGTCACAAAAACAACCTGATTAGATCTAGACTTGAGAGACAGAGAGAGAGAGAGAGAGAGAGAGAGAGAGGTGTAGGCTGATCTGTGATCAATCTAGGGTGAAGTGGCTGGAATGAGGGGAAGTGGGCGCCCTCCTACTCCAGGCCGTGTGTGTGTGTGTGTGTTTGGGGGGGTTGAACATGCTGCAGACAATTTTCAGCTTGGTTGGTTTTACTCAGTACAGCAGGGCTCAACAAAACAAACTGACAAAACAAAGGACACCAACTTAATGACCCATACCCTCCTGACAACTCACTCCAACACACACACACACACACACTGGATTGGATTGTCAGATCATGGAAGTATGGTAGCTTGATCCATCAGATCTATCTTTGATACTTCTGGGTACACAATTACAGAAAATTGTCATGAAAAACAGTTAGTTATGTAACAAAAAGTGCTTCTGGGGATGTTAGATAGAATGATAGAACGATAGACAGACAGACAAACAGACGGATAGATAGAATTTTATTTTGTTTTATATTTTTCTATTATAGAACAATGGGCAGAAGAATAGAATGCAA
>NC_138733.1:27806366-27891366 GCF_965113295.1 Leuciscus leuciscus
CAATGACCGTGCAACTGGCATAAAATACTTGTAAATAGTGAAGCATAACCTTTTTAACATTTGCTGTATTATTAAAGTGCCCCTATTATGCTATTTTAAATGTTCTTAATTTTGGTCTCGTACAATAGGTTTACATCAAAAGTCAAAAAAACATAATATCTCGCTTTCTAATAATATACATTGCACACCACCTCATTTCTCTAAGAGTCTGAAAAGAGTCGTTTGAAGATTCAGTCTCTCTAATCCCTTCCATTCCGAGAGCCTACTCTGCTCTGATTGGTCAGATGGCCTTGTTGTGATTGGTCTACTCTGCTCTGATTGGTCAGATGGCCCTGTTGTGATTGTCTACTCTGCTCTGATTGGTCAGACGGCCTTGTTGTGATTGGTCTACTCTGCTGTGATTGGTCTACTCTGCTCTGATTGGTCAGACGGCCCTGTTGTGATTGGTCTACTCTGCTCTGATTGGTCAGATGGCCCTGTTGTGATTGGCCTACTCTGCTCTGATTGGTCAGATGGCCCTGTTGTGATTGGTCTACTCTGCTCTGATTGGTCAGATGGCCCTGTTGTGATTGGCCTACTCTGCTCTGATTGGTCAGATGGCCCTGTTGTGATTGGTCTACTCTGCTCTGATTGGTCAGACGGCCCTGTTGTGATTGGTCTACTCTGCTCTGATTGGTCAGATGGCCCTGTTGTGATAGGTCTACTCTGCTCTGATTGGTCAGATGGCCCTGTTGTGATTGGTCTACTCTGCTCTGATTGGTCAGATGGCCCTGTTGTGATTGGTCTACTCTGCTCTGATTGGTCAGACGGCCCTGTTGTGATTGGTCTACTCTGCTCTGATTGGTCAGATGGCCCTGTTGTGATTGGTCTACTCTGCTCTGATTTGTCAGACAGCCCTGTTGTGATTGGTCTACTCTGCTCTGGGGTGCGTTTCCCGAAAGCATCGTTGGCCAACTATGGTCGCGAGTTCATCGCAATGTCCATTGAACTCTATTGGCAACGAGGGAACTTGCGACCATAGTTGGCTAACGATGCTTTCGGGAAACGCACCCCTGATTGGTCAGACAGCCCTGTTGTGATTGGTCTGCTCTGATTGGTCAGATAGCCCTGTTGTGATTGGTCTACTCTGCTCTGATTGGTCAGACAGCCCTGTTGTGATTGGTCTGCTCTGATTGGTCAGATAGCCCTGTTGTGATTGGTCTACTGCTTACAGATCAATCCCAGCAAGAGTCCTCATCCTTTTGAAATGCAAGCAAAGTGATTCGCAGGGTAGAAAACAGCATCTTCTCGGCCTGTCAACAACACGAACCAAACTCTTCCAGTCTCAGCTACAACTACAGTACAGTGTTTGAGGGTGGGCCAAAGTAGACGTTGTTCGCAGGCGGTCAATGAAGACTATAGGTGGGCATACATTATGCAAATTTGTTACATTGTGACGTAGGTATTAAAAGGCTTTTTAATAAATTTTTCAGCAAACATTAAAGCTGGTCTTGACAAACAACTTATTTTCAAGTCATTCTCATCATATTGTGTTTATATGTATGTAAATTTGTATGTACTGTAGGCTATATATAATGTGTTTTTTTTCACCATGCCAATAAAGCTATTTGAAACTCAAATGAGAGAGAGGGCTAATGTACAGTATGACTTAAAGGACCCTTGAGACCAACTCTATCCAAACGTGTTGTCTATGCAAATGAGGCAGTTAATGACACCAGTTAATTAAAACACATGTGATGTGGACCCCAACAACAAAACTTTCTCTCTTAGAGTTATGAGCATGCTGACACATCTCTCTCTCTCCATTCATCCACCCTCCCTCTCTCTCTCTCTCTCTCTGGCCCTAATGGATCCTCTTTATCTAGGCTGACCTAACTGTTGTCAGTGACGCTGGATTTGTGAGGTCTCTAAGTGTGCTTGGACCCAAGGGGAAACTCAGTGTGTGTGAGTGGATGTGTGTGTGTGTTTTTGGATGAGTTCCATTGACTCACTCTCTCTGGCATTTTGCATTAACCCAGCATCAATGCAAATAAGAAGATGGTGTTTGAAAAGAAAGAAGGATGAGCCTCCTGCCATCTGACTGTTTAATCAAGAAAGAGAAAAAGAGAGAGAGAGAAAGAGAGAGAGATGATGATGATGATGATAATGACAAAGAGAAAGATGCAGGTTTGTATGGCTCTGTGAAAAAAAATATATTATAAATACAATATTAAATTAAAAAAATATATTTTAAACTTAAAATGTTTATAATTTTTATTGTCTTTTCACATTTTAATTTTAGTTTAAGTTTTAGAATTTTGGTTGTGTTTTTGTCATGTTTATTGATTTTCAGTTTTTTTTTATTTGTCAATATAGTTTGTATTATTTTTTTGTTATTTAGTTAGTTATTTAGTATATCAAGTTTAACTAAAGCCAAATTAAAATGTTGTTAAAATAAGTTTTAGTGTATTCGATTAATTGCATCTAACATAAAAGTTTGTAAATATATGTGTGTGTGTATATATACATACACAATTTTTTTTTATTGAAAAAAAAAAATATCTATATTTGTGTGTGTGTACGAAAAGTTAAAAATTACATCCCATAGAAAAATCTACCATGATAACCATGTTTTTTGCCAAGAAGATACATTAGTGCAGCAACATGGCAATAAGAAGATTTGAAAAGAAAAACAGAGCATGAGCTCCTTGCCTTCAGACTGTTTATAGAAATGAAATGAAAAGAGAGAGAGAGAGAAAAAAAAGGTTTGCAGGCTCTTCCAAGCTGTTCATATAGTCGAGAATCAATTTGCGCTGAGGGTTTTGAGTGTGTGTGTGTTCTCAGTGATTTGGCTTATTGTTGTGTCTCAATAAGTCAAGTGGGCGCTGATGGAATGCACTTGACCTTTGACCTAATCTATCCTTTCATCTGCTCTATTCTCTTCTTTATTGCCCCTTTTATCTCCCTCTCTTTTTTCCCATCCCTGGTCTGCTTCGTGTCTTTTCAGCTGCTACTGTTGGGCATCAGCTTTAAAGGGACAGTTCACAATTTTCCAAAACTGAAAATTCTCTCATCATTTACTCACCCTCATGTCAATACAAAACTATATTACTTTCTTTGTTACAAAGAACATAAAAGCTGATACAATTTAAAAATATCTTTTTAGCCTTTTTTCCATGTGATGAAAGTGAATGAGGACTGGGTCTGTCAAGCTTCAAAATGACCAAAAAAGTACCATGAATGTATCATTAAAGCAACCCATAAGATTAGTTTGCTATATTACATTTCTTTCTTCACTTCTTCAAAACTAAACAATAGTTTTGTGTGAGAAACAGACCATAATTTAAACAGAAAAATGTCCTTTTTTGCTAAACAAATATTGATGTTACTGACGTTTAGTCATGAGATATGAGAGAATCAACGTTGTCTTCCGTCAATTTTATTCTGTTGCCCAAACAAAACAATTGTACGGCTTCAGAAACAAATGTAATATAGCAAATAAGTAAAATAGACTGCTTTAATTCTGCTTTTTGACTAATTTGGAGTCCGACAGCCATACAGGTTTGGACCGAAAAGAGAGTGAGTAAACTATCTCATTAAAGACTCGAGAGAGACGTTTAACAGTAGAAAGACCAGGAGGAAGAGGTGGAGGAGAGAATTAAATTACAGTACAAATGTGTAAAAACACAACACAGGTGTAGAAAGATAAAAAACGTGTGTGTGTGTGTGTGTGTGACTGAGCTCAGAAAGTGGATATGTGCTTTTTAAACACAGCTTAACACCTTCAGCATAAAGGCAGCAGAGAAACGTGAGCCGTGTGTTAATGCGAGAGGGAATCGCAGTCCTTTTTTGAGGGTCAGCTCTAATCTGGACACTTTAAACACAGGTGCATGTACAAACACACAGACAGATGACAAACTCGATCAAGTTACCGTATCGGATTCCCAAACTCTCCCGTTCTCCCTTCATTAAACCCATTCTACTTGTACATGACTGCTTTTTCTCTCGCGTTCTCCTTACATTCTGCGCCTCTCAGATGCGTTTACAAAGACAGCAAAGCTGAGAAAGGGAAGAACTGCAGAGATTAGAAAAAAGATCTTTTTCTCTTTCTCAGATAACCTCTCTCTTACTCTCTGTCAGTATATTTCCTCTTTGTATTTCCTTTCTGTGTTATTTTCTCCCATTACTAGTCACTCATTTAGATTTCTTTTCATTCCTAAACCTTTTTTCTCTCTGGCTTTTTCCCTTTTTTTCTCCCCCTTCTTGTATTCGCGAAGCGGAGCGGCCCCGCTCACAGACGGCCCTGCGATCCCATCAATCACTTTAACATGCTAATTAGTGGGATTTATTTTATTCTGCAAAAAATAACACTCAGGATCCCATTACACTGCTTGCCCCGGGGCAGCAGTCTGAGAGACTGAGTGTGTGTGTGTGTGAGAGAGAGAGAGAGAGACTGAGTGGCTGAACACATGTGTGTGTATAATAGGTAAAGAAGCATATATGAGTGTGAATACATATTATATGGTTTCATGGGTGTTTATGTCAGGCAATATTCATATAAGTATGCAAAAAAGTTTCCATAGATTCTTGTGTTTATGTCTTAACCCACAAGATATTAAGTAAATAAAGAAATCAATCAATATGTAATTATATGTATATATATAAATCAATCTTCGCTGTCGAGCGGAAACCTTGTATCTCCAAAAACGCTACTTTTCAGGAAATGGAACAAAACACTGCGTTGTCAAAGTTTATATTGTGGCTTTATATGTGGTTAGACACTTGCATGTGTCGTATTATTAACATTTGTCCAAAATCAAGCTCAAATGGAGTTACGAGGTTTTTGACCAGTGAATTTCAGACATGTGTTTTGTCCTTCATTAGAAGAGGCAGTAAGTTTTCATTAACTTGCGGGTTATAAAGTTTACTGAAGCTACAGCATGTAGCCGCTCGGTTTGGTCATTTGACCAGAAATCTCATGTTATTAAAGATGAAGTGATACACAGGCTATTTCAGACAGTATTGGCTATGACTCCATGACAAATGCTAAAGACATTCTTCTCCGCTCCTCAAACACATACAGCATTAGTCTTTATATATATAGTGTTTCCTGAATAAAGAAAACACTACTTATTCAAAGAACCAGTTCTTTATTTACCCTTGCATTGCAAACAAGCAGAGATGCTCCAAACTGCCTGCAGTACTTCATTCATAATAGATGTGGGCGGAGTTATGAGGTTTGACTGACAGTTTGAGGAGCCAATGGCTCCAAGCTCTTTTTAATACTTTTCATTGGTTAAATATTCGCAAAGCCCACAGACAGACATAAAGGGTGACTAATAGTGATGATTTATGAAAAAGATTAAAATAAACAAAAGTCCATTGAGACTTGAGTCCAATTATCCCTCTATAATTTATGTTAATTACATAATAAATAATTAACATAAAATATATTATTTTAAATATTTATATACAGATAACTCTTTCTTCTTATGAAATGTTCCATAGTACTACCATAGGTACAACAGTAAAATCACAATGATCTAATATGTGACCCTGGACCACAAAACCAGTCACATGGGTACATTTTTTTTAATTGAGATTTATACATCATTTTAAAGCTGAATAAATAAGCTTTCCATTAATGTATGGTTTGTTAGGATAGGTCAATATTTGGCCGAGATCCAACTATTTGAACATCTGGAATCTGAGGGTGCAAAACCAATCAAAGCATTGAGAAAATCGCCTTTAAAGTTGTTCATTTATGTTCACGACTGTGAAGCATTCACTCACAAAAATAAATGTTTAATATATTTACGGTAGGAAATGTACAAAATATCTTCATGGAACTTCATCTTTACTTAATATCCCAATGATTTTTGGCATAAAAGAAAAATCGCTAATTTTGACGCATACAATGTATTATTGGCTATTGCCACAAATATACGCGTGCGACTCGTGACGGGTTTTGTGATCCAGGGTCACATATGAGATCTCTTTCCAAAAAGTGTATAATATCATTCTGTCATTCTGATAACAGTGGTGCTTCAAATGAATATAGCACTCTTAATGTTTGCACTTGCCATGGTAACAGGCCTATTTGTAAAGGGATAGTTCTGTGATATTATAGCGTGATGGATGACAGGACCTCCTGCTATCTATCACACAATTACTTGATGTGCATTAGCATGTACGTGACAGCTCTAATCTTCCAGAATCATCTTCAGTCTCAATCTTTGCCTTTGAGCATGAGATTAATCTATTCTATAAGTGAATTAATCTGAAATGACACGGCCACTACATCTTTCCTCGTTATCTTAATTAGTCATTCATAAAGCGCTGGCTTCCTGTTCCCGCAAGTTTTATGAGCGCATTACCATACGTAACAAGGACATAGCTACCGCCCAACGCACCAGCGCTCACTTTGTAGTGGCTGTCTTCCCTCTATGCTTTTTCTTGCAGCGGATTACTGCTTCAGTGGAGGACTTCTTGGAAAGTCAGGAATAATCAGTGGTAATTGATTAATATATGCTAATAAGAAGTCAGATAGCTTAGCTAACAGGCTGGCGCTGATGAAACGTTCAGGTTAAAGTTACAAGGACAAAACGCCATTGAAACCAGATATTTGATTAAAAAAAAGAACGTTTAAGAGTTTTTCGCAGGTTTCCAGAGAGTGCGACAGGAGAGGTGTCGTGAGTGCCGTGATGAGGTGTGTATGAAGCTTTCCATGTTTGACTGTGTGTTTCTGTCTGTGGAACATGTGTGTTTCATGTGTGGAGGGTAGTTAAGAAGCACTACCCACTTTAACAAACACATGTAGAGAGACAGAGATTGACATTTTCCAGATTGCCAGACTGTTTTCAGAAGCAGGGACTGATGACATCATTCTCATTACAGCTTCTAAAATTAAACTCAACATTACTGAGACACACACAAGTGTGCACAGTGTTTGTACATATGGGTTAGTATATACAATGCAAGGAAAAAAATACATAAAAGGTACTGCCAATTTTTTGCCAGGAAATTATCTATTAAGTTTACGGACATTTAACTCTAAAGCAAAACAAAATGCATTCTTCATGTTAACACAGAACATTGGGCCAAGGATACATGAAGTTAATCAAAAGTCACAGTATAGATTTCTATTTCAAATACACGCTGTTCTTTTGAACTTTCAATTCATTCAAAGAATCCATCACTGAAGAATGCATCACCGTTTCCACAAAAGTATCACACTGTTTTCAACATTGATAAAAATAAGAAATGTTCTTGAGCAGCAATGATCATGTGACACTGAAGACTGGAGTAATGATGCTGAAAATACAGCTTTGCCATCACAGGAACATTTTAAAATATATTAAAATAAAAAAACAGGAACATAAAAATTAAATAAAGGAACACAATAAATTAAAATATAACAAAACAAATTTAACAAAATGCATAACATTTTCCAGTACAACTGATTTAAATAATAATTTTTGGATTATTATTATTATTATATTAAATTTGATAATACTCAAACTTTATTTACAGGTTTATATGAAAAAAAAAAAGAAAAGAAAAAGTGAAAAACAACAACTCAGATTTACAGAAGCTTAAAATTCCAAATAACCATAAAAAACTTCAATGGATGACTATGTATGTGGGGGCGGAGCTTTGGTGTGAGACAGACGTTGACATGCGTTGTAGGCGGAGTTATTGAGATGGAGGTTTGGTCAGTGTATTTTTTTAAACACAAACACTCACTCACACACACAGAGACTGTGAGACTACTATAACCAGGCCTGTCTGGCCAACACATTGTAATTTATGAGTGTTCAGAGCTGTCACGTTGAGATCTCAATTAAGCTCCCAGAACACCACTGCTGCGCGCACACACACACACACACACACACACACACACACACACACACACACACACACACACACACACACACACACTTCTGGCTCGCAGACTCTGGCACACACTCTCAGATAACTCCTGCTGTAAATATTTGAGGCTGAAAACAAAGAGGAGTCAGGGATCCATTTAGCCAGTTTGAAAACATGACATTGTGATTAGAAAAGAGAGAGAGAGAGAGAGAGAGAGAGAGAGGGGGGGAGAGGGGGGGGGGGGGGGGAGAGGGAGAGAGAGAGAGAGAGAGAGAGAGAGAGAGAGAGAGAGAGAGAGAGAGAGAGAGGGGGGGGGGGGTGAGAGAGAGAGAGAGGGAGGGAGGGAGAGAGAGAGAGAGTGAGAGGGAGGGAGAGAGAGAGAGAGAGAGAGAGAGAGAGAGAGAGAGAGAGAGAGAGAGAGAGAGAGGGGGGACTGGCACACAGACACTATAAACCATCCAGATTTAAAGATGAAGGCCAGAAGGAGGAAAAAAAGAGGGAGGAGAGGAGAGGAGAGGAGGAGAAGAGAACAAAGAGTGAGGTTCAGGGGGAAGAACTGACCAGAAAGTTTGAGAATGAAGAAATAACAATAAAAAGGCAGAGAGGAGAGAGAGAGCAGAACTGAACTACTGTTTAAAATGTAATGTGATGAAAACCATATGATCATTGAACATCTGCGCGCACACACACACACACACACACACACACACACACACACACGATCAATACAGTAGTAAAATAACATAAAAAATGACCTTCATGCAAAGTTACTGACATGGCTAATAAATGTGTGTGTGCATGCTAAATGATGTTAAGCACTAGCAGATTTGGCTGTGTTAAATGATGTTAAGTAGTAAATGTGTGTGTGCATGTGTATGTTGAGATAGTTTTGGCCATGTTAAGTGATGTTACTGTAAGTACTGATTGTGTGCATATACTGAATGTTTGTAGCTCAGTTCCTAAATTGAGTGAGCTGCCTCGCTGTCTACTGCCGATATAGACAGCTGACTTCTAAGGGGCTGTTTACACCACACCGGTTTCAACTAAAAATGTACAACTTTTTATGCGTTTTGGCCGTTCGTTTACACGGCAACGGCGTTTTGGGTGGCTGAAAACGCGAAGTTTTAAAAACGGTCTCCGTGTAAACGACAAAAACGTGAATCTCTGAAAACTGATGTCATGCACATGCGTATTACGTGTTCAGTCTATAGTGTTTCATCGCCATCTAATGGCCTGGCAGCAGAATAGCGTTTTTAGTGGTTTCCACGGATCCGTGTGAACGGGGATCGTTTTGACAATGGTGTCGTCTGTGCGATGAAAACTCAAAGGGAAAAACTTCTCTGTTTTAAAGGGTTAGTTCACCCAAAAATGAAAATTCTGTCAGTAATTATATTTTTGATTAAATCTGAGAGCTATCTCACTCCTCCATAGGCTTCTAAGGGACTGAAACTTGCTGGCCCAGAAAAGTTATTAAAGAGATCGTTAATATAGTCCAAGTGACTACAGTGGCTCAATCTTAAGTTTATCAAGCGACGAGAATACTTTTTGTGCGCAAAAACCCCAAAAATAACGACTTTATTCCACTATTCATTTCCTTCTCTCTGGGCCTCGAGTTATTTCACGTAGTGTTTTAACCAAGCGGCAACCTCCCCATCTCTCTCTTGAAACCAACACGGAAGTGAGTTAAACTGCAATTCATTGACTGGCCGCTTGAGGCTGGCTGCAGAAGTGAGTCAAATCTGTATCTCCCCCATGTTAAAATTACCAACTTTACAGCAGAAAAAAACATGTTTACAGTCTGGATCTCTATGTGGCTTTGGTCTATACAGCTAATTTTGCCCTTCATAACAACTGTGAGGGGGGTGAATTTTTTTATAACTCATCCGTTTAGTTGATTAATATTTAAAGTTCTGCATAATTAAAGCAGCACTCAGTAACTTCGGGACTTCTTCGCTGTATTCTCGCTTTTTGCTCGCAGGTTTCTCTCTAGAGCTCCCCCCACAGCTTCGGAATAGATATTTGACAACACTGTCGTAAAAACTCGTTGTTGATTCTCAGACACCAGAGGCTATAGATCAACGACATCAAAGCAGACGGGACGTTCTTTAAAACGTCTTCTTCATTCGGGTTCGAACAGCGTGAGGGAGCGCAATAATGACAGCATTTTAGCAGATTTCTTTTGGCCGTAAAGCAATTGTTTACATCGCGAGACCTGATATCACGCGAGACTTCCTGACGCAGCGGCCGGCGGCCCGCCGGCTCAAAGTTGCAAGTGCGTATTTTCCGCTCACGGGCACCAGGGGGGTGCGAAACGACCACCATTCAACCCGGAATAAGTAATATAACCATTCCAATGACTCCGAAGCTGTTCAGTTAAGGTAAAAAAAGTTACTTAGTTCACCTTTAAGGGTGTGGCCACTTGAGTGACAGATGGATTGCCGCTGATGTCATTGCTAGCTGTTTGTCTGCTGTTGTTACTAGCCGTCACTTCACCTCAGCAAATTTTAGCTGCTGAACTTGCCATCTCTGCAGTGTTTTGTGCTTTTTTCCGGGATTATTTCATACAATTTAATACACCCATTACTTCGCCCACGGCTTAGGATTCCGTCGTTGTCGTCGAGTATCGTTGTCGAGTAACAACCAGCGCTGTATTTCAGTTGTTTTCCTCTGTGAACATGCACTAATGGATGTCTGACAATTTCGTTGCTTTTTGGAGTTTTCAGATTTAAAAACGTCAATAAAGGCTTGTTCGTTCTGCTCTCACGGAACTGATAGATTATAATATGCTTAAGTACCGTCAGATGAAATCCTGCAGGTGTCGGCGCTTTCTCCGTCCATGCAATAAATGCACATCCATGAATGAGCGCGGATTTTCTAGCGCATTTACTTGAACTTCATAGGCAATATATCTATGGTTTAACCCATTTGAGAGGCGGCCAAAATCAGAATTTAAAATGGACTGAATAAGCTCTACGAACTTGAGCGATGCCGCGCTGACGGACCATAGACTATAAAAAGAGAGTGACTGACATGTAACGTTAAGCACATAAATCACTGTCACACACACACTCTCAGAGTAATATTAAGTTACTGCATAATACATTTTCAAACTAGCAGAATAGTAAAGAATCATATTAGCAAGGCTCCTCAGCTCCACTCACGCCCCGCCTCTTTGCCTATTTTCTGTTATCCGAGAGTGACGCAAGGCCAAGATGGCGACGGCCGGCTCCGCCTACTTTAGGCTTCAAAAATGCTCTTCAGAAACCTACGGGTGATGTCACGGACACTACGTCCATATTTTTTTACAGTCTATGGTTTTAACGCAGCGCGTCTGTGTTGCATGTCACCATGTAGGCTCACTATTGGCTGACGCTGGTCATGTGTGTGATGCGTGTGACGTACAACACAGACGCGCTGCGCTAAAACACTACGTGCACCAACTCAAAGCACATCTATGATGCCTTAAAACCTGGCCTCAGCCCTGCGTGTGTTAAGTGATGTTAAGTACTGGATGTGCGTGTCTGGGTGTGTTGAGTGATGCTGGGCAGCAGATCTCCTGTCCGCTCAGATGTCACAGCGAGTCATGCCTCTGATTGGCATTCTCCTAACCAGCTGTAATTAAGCGCTGAGATACACTCGTACAGCAGAGCACTAACAAGCTTAATGAGGGCCTCCATTATCAAAGCCTTGAGAGACATGCCGGCAGCACAACATTCTCACGTGTGTGTGAGACGGAGCATTCCAACACACACACACACACACACACACACACACACACACACACACACACACACACACACACACACACACACACACACACACACACACACACACACACACACACACACCTCATCCGATCATAGAAAAGAATAAAGAAGACATTGATTTGGAATTTTAAAATAATAAACAAACACATTTACAGGATACACAAAAACACGGCAGGACAGTTGCAATGAAGGGTGTGTGTGCATTTGTCAGGGGTTTTATTAATGACTCTGAGCAATGAACTAGAATAATATGTATGAACTTACTGGTATTAATCCAATAATTTATGAAGCTATGAATCATCCACATAAATTAAGCAGAATGAATCGGTCCTATTATTTTTTCAAATTCTGAGACGTGAAGACTTTGATTTGTGATTTACACAACTTTATTCCGTCTTTAAACTGTGATTCTCACACACACACACACACACACACACACACACACACACACACACACACACACACACACACACACACACACACACACACACACACACACACACACACACACACACACACACACACACACACACACACACACACACACACACACACACACACACACACACACAACATTCTTATGGTCAATCGTTTCAGCCAGAGTCATAAATGCTGCATTTGTAAAAGGAGTGACTCACTCAGCTCTCTCAGTGTGTGTGTGTGTGTGTGTGTGTGTGTGTGTGTGTGTGTGTGTGTGTGTGTGTGTGTGTGTGTGAGGGTCTCCCTCAGGGCTGATGTTCCCGGGAACGCTGTGCGTTTGACGGGAATGGTAAGTTGGAATGAAGAGAGCTGGATGAAGCCCAACCACACTGGGAGTCCCAGCAGAAGAGTGTGTGTGAGTGTGTTTGCCAGGCTGGTGGTGTTATTCAGACATGAGGAAACCTCAAAGCTGAATACTGCATAAAATGTAACCTATGAGTGACCTTATAAAACACGCACAAATATAAACACACACCCACACTGGCCGTATAAACAGCTTCACTATTTAATGATGCCTTCATGTGTGTGTTCTGCTATAGATTCTCATAATTTCACATCATACTTGCTTTTAAAACATCCATAATGTGCAAAGTCAACATGAAATCACACTGGCAACACATTTCACTTCTGTAATGTGATATCTTTGCAGGTATGATGGAATATTTAGCGTAAACTTCAGAAATGTGGGGCGGGACCTATTTTTTTACAGTCTATGGGCGGGACTCAACATTTTAGACCATGGAGGTCATGCTAAGATTTTATTGGTCAACATTTTAATATTTAATATTAATAGTTTTTCTCACATACTTTGTCTTGGTTTACATCAGGAGAAAAGAAAGTGGTTTCATACAGTATATAGATACTCAATATAATTACATAAATATTATGAATTTATTTTTGTCTTTTATAAAAATCTATACTGGTGAATTGTGCACAATAAAACAATTATTGACTAAGAAAAAGGGTACATTTTAATTTCATGTCATTACATTGTCATGACATTGTCATGACAATGATATAATGACAAAGTCATATAATGACTTTAGCATTAATTGCAAGATGATAAATACACTGTAAAAAAATGATATGATCAATAAGTTATGCTAACATATGTTTTTACATTGCTTTAACTCATCAAAATAAGTCAAGCAATTTTCAACTTTATTTTATAAGTTATACAAGAATCAACTAACTTTTTTAAGTCAGTTTAATGCGATTTAAGTTGGAATGACTTTGACAAGTTGATTGTACTTAAAAATTTAAGTCAGCAACTTTTTTTTCACTCATCCATACAGTTTACAACTAAGTGTGATGATGAGAAAGAATTAGTGTAAGAGGTAGTTTGGCATACAGATGAAGGAATTTCTAAAACTAACAATACAATATAATATATTAACATAATTTAATGCGAATCTCTCTCCCTCTTACTGTGATAATAATATACAAAAATATATATAAACAAACTAATATATAAAATATAATAAAATGTGATATAATGTTTTATTTATATTGTGCTTTTTAACACTTCCTTCTCTGCCCTAATAATAAAGTTATTTTAATTAAATGAAATGATTAAATGGAAATCAATAAAAGACCTTAATTAATCTTTCTATTACCCCGTTTCCCAAAAGCGTAGCTAGATGAGAAATGCACGTTTAAGTGTTTTCAGTATGTGCGAGTGCATTTAAAACAGGACACTGACCCCATCATATCTGAATGAAGTCATCCTCTGACACCACGCCACTACACTGGATTTCTGAAATCACAAAGTCCTATGCTGAGACATTTCAAAAGCTCTTTACACACCAAGTTCTCTGTCTTACATTGAAACATAACAGGTGCATCATATCGCATTCATGTCCTCTTTCTCACCATCCGCACAATCGCTTCTTCAGCGCGGCCTCTTCAGAGATAATGGGTGTGTGTGTGGATGTATTGACCTGTCAGTGGTAAATCCAGCATTAAGCCCATCTCCATGCGGAGACTTTAATGAACTCCCTCTGCTGTGCGCGAGGAGCGGGAATGTCTCCAGCACTAAATCTCTCTCCTCATGCGCTCTTTAACACCATCTGATTTATCTCTCGCACCTCACTAACAAAAGAGACGGAACAAGAGACAAGAGAAGAGGAACGGGGGGGGACGAGGGGTTCTTTGGATGCTTTGATTATTTATGAGAGCAGACGAAATAATGGGGAATCATCATTACTGCGGTGTAAAGAGCGTGTTTATGTGCGAGTTTGTCAAGGAGAGACGTTCCCTGCTACTGTACGCTGGCCACGGCGACCCAGTCGTGACCCTGGTCTGTTGTCATGACAGCGGGTTCAGACTGTGCAGCCCGTTTCGGTGGGGTTAAAGGTCAAAGGTCAAAGAGATGCTAAAGAGGCGCTGTTACACAGACAGTGAAATAATACGGACGTACAGAGAATCCCTATTCACACTACAATAACGTCTAACAAAAATATTCCTCAGATTTACTGCAGTTTACCTGTGTTAGATGTGACGTGTGAGATTATTACAATGTGATAATTCTGTTGTTAGTAAAATCAAAGTAAAATTTTTGTGCCAAAATTCATATTATGATTAATAATGTAACATAATTTAGGAATTCTACACACGTTTTGTGGAGGCGAGTTCAAACAGTGCCACCACGAGTTCATGACCCTCACATGACCCCATATGAACCTTTTTTTATTGTGAGAATGTAAAAGAACTCTCTCTCTCTCTCTCTCTCTCTCTCTCTCTTTCATTAAAGGAACAGTTTACAGAAAACTGAAAAACGACCTTAAAGGAGTAGTTCACTTCAGAATTAAAATTTCCTGATCATTTACTCACCCCCACGTCATCCAAGATATTCATGTCTTTCTTTCTTCAGTCGAAAAGAAATTAAGGTTTCTTAAGGAAAACATTCCATGATTTTTCTCCATATAGTGGACATCAACGGGAACCAATGGATTGAAGGTCCAAATTGCAGTTCCAATGCAGCTTTAAAGGGTTCTACACGATCCCAGCTGAGGAATAAGGGTCTTATCTAGCCAAACGATTGGTCATTTTCTTAAAAAACTAAACATTTATACACTTTTTAACCACAAATGCTCGTCTTGCACGTCCATGACTTCACGCATTACGTTACCTGGCGTAGGCTCCATCTCATTTTCTCTCAAAAACGTCAGACATCATTGTTTTACCTTTAATTTTTTTTGAGCCCTTTGAAGCTGCATCGAAACTGCAATTTGGACTTTCAAACCATTGATAACCATTGAAGTCCACTAAATGGAGAAAAATCCTAAATAAATCCTAAATAAATAAAACAATAAAATCTTCACCTGATCCCCTTAGGTTTACATTACAGTACACACACAAAAACTGCATTAAAAGGACCTCAAAGTACAAGTAAATAAAAGTAAATAAAGGCTAATTAAAAAAAACTCCATTTGTGCTTACAGAATAAATAAAGTCATACGGGTTTGGAACATTCAGCTGCTTTATGATGTCGGGCTTTATCCAGTTTCTGATCACTTTATGATTAGACTTTGAGCTTGCAAACACACACTATCTGGTCCTGCTTTAATACCCCAGTACAGAGCTCTTAAAATTCAATCAACAATCACTGGAGAGAGTATATGCTTGTCCCAAGCGTGTGTGATTGCTTTAATGCGTGTGTAGAGAGGAAAAACAATCATCAAATGAAAATAGAAAAACAACCATTTAATGCTTAACAGCCATTAGGGGGTTCGATTAGTGTCTGAATATGTGCACGCCACCTCTCCCCCATGTTTTCGCCTCAACTTATAATTTAATAAAAGTGTAGATTAATGGCTGAATTTGATGTGGCTGGTTCAGTGTTTAAAGTTTTCTCGATAAGAGCACATCAAACAGCCCATGTGTTTACGGCCCTAAAGCCTGATGCTGTTATCAGGACCAGGCAGCTCCACTCCTCTATTCACACTCCTCCGTTCTTACGTTCCCTCGCTCCTTCTTTTCCGGCATCTGGGGTGTGCTGAGGGGGGACTTAGTACAGCAGGACTGAGAAAGAAAGAGATTTGGACCTCAGCCATTCCCGCACTTATATTCAGCACAACATCAGAACTTTTATAAGAAACTCACGAGTGGCAAACCGCCAACCTGCTTCTGCTGTTGACTTTTCACAACACTTCCCTCTTATCCTGCCAACACATCCACAGTAACTCTACATATGTCCATTCTGCAGTCATTATCTACATATTTGACAAAATTGTCAAATTGTCACAAAATTTGGAGCGGACAAGAACAGTGTAAATTGGTTCAAATGAACATTCAGCGCGTTTCCATTACAGATTTGCGCAAAACTTTTGCGATTTTTTCTAAATGTCGATAAAAAACTATTGCGAAATGACGGCGTTTCCATTAACCAATGTTATGTGACTAAAACTTCATTTTTTCCTCTCGCGATATGTAAAATAATTCCAAAAACCATGGCAATGGACGTTGGTAGGTTTATGTACTATAACCCAACCACTGCACTAGCCATTATTATTAATCGACGGAGATGTATGTGTGTTTTCCAAGCATTGATGGTAAAGAACGACCCTTATTTTACTTGAGAGCGGCACATATGAGGAGTTTCTGGGTGTTTCTCCCTCATATCTGCTTCGAGGTCTTGATTGTGGCATTTATTTGAGGTTTAGAATCCATTATTCTTGTAATTCTTCTGTCTTTTATGAATTTAATAAAGAACTCTGTCTCGTATTCTGTCCAAACACACCGCGTCATCTACGTCAGGTGACTGTAAATGCGCAAAAACTGTTTCCATTGCGAAATATTTCTTTTACGAATTGCCTGAAAAACCGAGCGTAAAAACTTTTTTTGCGATAAATGGGAGTTTTTGCGAAATTGACGTGTTTCCATTGGGCGTATTTTCAATTCGCAATTTCAATTTGCGCAATTTGAAGGGTAATGGAAACGCGGCTACTGTTACCAGCTGATGACTATAATCTACAAATGATTAATTATTGTTCTAGTTTATGTATCATCCTATCACTAGCCCTTGAGGTGAAAAAAAAAAGTTATGACTGTAGAATAAAAAACAAATGGGTTTAAAAATGATAAAATCAATACTACTCTTGTTGGTAGCTGAAATAAATTCCATTTGAACCAAAGTATTAAACAAACACTCGAGTGGTTAGGAGTGGGGAGTATAACTTTGCAAATGACAGACGTTCCTATTCTAGCTGTCTGCAATAAGGCCTGTATTTCTGATGCTGCTTTTGTGGTTTAAGAGCATTAAAGTTGTTTTATGGAACAAGATCTGCATGAGCCACAATGTCATTGTTGGCTATGCAAGATGTTGAGGTCAGATGCATTTAAATGCAGTCATCTTAGTTTCTGCCCTTTAAAACTCAATTCCTTGTTCCATACTACATCATTTTTTACCTCTCGAGTTGAATTCATCACCTTAGTTGACTCTGTGGAAATGAAGCAGAACATTGAGGGAAGACGTTGGAGAAATCCGCCCAAGTGGCTTCTCTCACCGCGGCATCTGGAGCCCGTCTGGCTCTATTATTACCTGTAACTGTTATTTTATCACCTTTAAAATATTCTAGTCCTCGAAAAATATCCCGAGCCGATGACATACGTTATAACTTTGCCGGGCAGCTTTTGACGAACACAGCAGAAAGACACTGGGTCATTCATAGTGACAAGTGAAGTGTTGTGAACATAAGCAGGAGGAGGAAAGAGTTTTATTTCAATTAGTTTTGGTAAATGAAGGTCTAGAGTGAAGCAGCTGAAAAAACCTGGGTCTGGAAATTCTACAAGACGTCTGTGTGTGAGAGAGAAAAACTGAGAGCGAGAAAGAGAAAGGTTGAATCCTGTTTCACATTACCGTCTTTTTAAAGCCTAAAGCCAATTTCAGACAAGATTATGGCTATAGGAAGCGCTGCTCCAGAATAGAATTATGTATAGAATAGAATAGAATGCAGTCTAAAATAATGATAATGTGCTGGAATGTTGCAGTGAGCTGTTAAGCAAACCAATCACAAACTGCCTCAGTGTCTACCTCATTAAATATTCATGAGCTTTGTACAGTCGTAGAAACTTAAAACTATGTGCTGAACTTGTCCAAATTAATGTTATTAAGCTAATAAATATGCAAATCTACAATGTGAAATCCCAAAATTTGACTACACTAAGATTCATTACAGACCCAAGATGAAGTATGAATAGTATGAAACATGAAAAAGACAGCCCAGGGTTGTTTACCTAGGGTTAAAAGTTTGAAAAAGAGCATTGAAAAGACCAATATTACACACTTCACTTACTCTATGTACTTCATTGGTTATGGGAAACACCTACTTTTGAGTATGAAGTATGCGACACCATGCTAGTATTGGGACACACTATGTCCAAAAATTTGATCTCAAGTGCCTTTGTCACAAACTGTTTGCGTTTGCATGTGAGCATTAGCCAAATTCATTACATTTAAATTCATTAATACTTAACTTTCAGGTTCATGCATTTAAAAACTGCTGTGGCAGCGTTGGCCTCACTCTCCTTGCCATTTCTCTTCAACTTAAACTGTCGACAGAGACCTGTCACAAAAGCAAAGGATTGTGGGAAATATCAGCCTAAAAAGCATTCACGCTTCAAAAACACAATGCAAATGCCAACCATGCACCTATTGCATTGTATAACTACTATTTTCAACATTCTATGATTTGAAAGCTTTAAATAGTAAATAATAGTATGCAAATTGGGATGGAGCCAAAGTAAAAGTACAGACGAAAAAGAATGGAGGAACTTCGTTTCCGTACAAACCTAGTAACATCTAACATATAATGTGCGTTTTCAATAAGCACCAAGTGTGTGTATCATTGCACAACACACTGAGGTTTCAGTAACCCGGATGCTCGAGTGTGTGTGTGTGTTGTGATGTATCTTCAGTAACTGACAGCCACTCCGAGCCGTCAGCCCTTTCTTCCTATTTTATTAGCCTAATTAAAAGCCCGGCATTTGTCTCTGTGACGACCGGCGGGCCGATGGAGGTGTTATTTACCGAGCAGGCATCCATGGTGATCCCGTTACCGTAACGACCGGCCTTGCTGATTGTTTCCCTGACAACAGAATGCATCATCATCATCTCATCCACACACACAGTGAGAAACGGATAGCCCCATTGAGTATAACACCCCAGTGTAGCCTTACTGAGAGCTCCACACATAAATAAGAGTGACACGGCTGGATCGGACCCGTATCTGTGCGTGTGTGTGTGTTGATGGATAGTGAGTGTGATTCAGTGTAAATAGCCATAATGCCTTATCTCCTCCTCAACTACAGCTCTTTTATTTACGATCACCAAAGGCCACCATTCACACACACACACACACACACACACACACACACACACACACACACACACACACACACACACACACACACACACACACACACACACACACACACACACACACACACACACACACACACACACACACAACTTCCCTTACAAAAGTACTGTGACGGTACTATGGTGCATAGATGGTACTAGATTGTAAAACTATGGTACTTTGGTATATACCACAGTACAGAGTTACTTATCCCAACTTAATCCAAATACCACCATGTTATTACCACATTTCAAAAACATGGCATTACCATAGCAAATGTGCAGAAAAATAATGTGTCCGAAAACCATGCTGCTACCACAGTAAATGTAAAAGAAATAATACCATGGTACGTGCTCAAAAACTATGGTATTACAATGGCAAATATGCAAAAAAAAAAATATTATAATTGCATGGCACGTCCAAAAAACGATGTTGTTACCAGGGTAAACAAAAAAAACAAAAACAAAAAAAAGGTACATGCCAAAAAACATGGTACTATCTTGGTATATTTGGGAAAAAAACATGGCATTACAGTAGTACATGCACAAAAACATGATACCACTATGGTAAAAGTGTACAAATAAACATTGTATTATTAAAGTACATGTCCACAAAGCATTGTTATACCATTGTAAATGTCGAAAATATTACCATGGGACTTTATCCTTTTTGAATACACAAGTGGACATCACACAAACATGAACACACACTAGTGTTTATGTGTGTGTGTGTGTCCACACACCTGATGGGGCAGAGGGCTCATCACCCGCTGGACCTCCTCCCCCCCCCCATTTTAATGATGGACCATACGTTACTGTGCCGACGGGGAGAGTGACAGGCCTATTTGCGGGGCCGGCGGGCTGCTTGTGAGTGATTGGACAGCAGATCGTCAGGGGCGATGGCCATGTGACAGCACACATTTCCATTTGGGTGAAAAATCAGGCTAATGTGGCTAACACTAGGTGTTTGTGCGTGTGTATGTGAGAGAGAGAGAGAGCGAGAGAGAGAGAGAGAGAGAGATGAGCGAGGGTGAGCCAAAGCCAGAGCCAGAGAGACTGCAAAATAACAGCACAGACTCAAGCACATATTCATCATAAAAGCTAAACACCGAGCCTAATGCAGAATCAACAGCAGCACAATGAAAACCTTCATCCTCACCTCTACCAGGCTAGTGGAGGACAGTTGAAGCCAGAGAGAGAGAGAGAGAGAGAGAGAGAGAGAGAGAGAGAGAGAGAGAGAGAGAGAGAGAGAGAGAGAGGGAGAGAGAGAGAGGCTGAAAGCAGTGAGGAAAGGCCTTGTTTTCAGAGCAAACCTCCTGAATTTGTGTGAGAACCACACAGGAATGTTTTCCTCTTGCGGCTGGTTGACACTCATGGCACACACACACACACACACACTTGCAGTGGAGGGTGGACACGGGACGTCCAGATTTACGGAGGTGTCAGGGATTTCTCGTCTGTACCTCTCTAGGGTCACATCTTGCTCTCTCCTTCACTCGCTCTCCCTCTTTCGTATCCCTTTTCTTTCAGATCTATATTGAAAAAGAAAACAGGCCCGTCTCTCCTTCTGTCTGACAACGTAGCGGAAAAAGAAAAACAGACAGCGAGAAGGAGGGAGAGATGAGTGAAAACATAGGGATGGAGATCTCCTCCGGTGTGGACGCTGTTGTCGAGGGAGGTTCACTTTCGTGTCAGGGATTTTGACCACAACAGCAGATAATTCACAATCAGTTCAGTTCCAGCGACACCTGACCGTCAGGCATCGGCTCAACTCAATGGAGGATTTAATTGTTGCGTGGAAAATGTTCCTGAAACTTCTACAGCATTTAGAAGTATGCCACTGAGAGGGCGAAAAAGTAGTAAAAGGGTGTATTCTAAACTTCTCAATATTATTTCCATCCCTAAAGTCCACTTGCAATGTAAGTGATGGATTCTTGCACCAAAAAGTCATAATTTCATCATTCATTTTCTATCTGACCTCTTAAACAGGATGTTTTTGCTACTGTACATGTAAGACTTCTATATGTAAATGACCTCTGTACCAGCGTAGTTCACACTGTTTTTCATCAGGGCGGACCATGTCGTTGCAGCTTAGTTTCCATAAATGTGACGTGTTTCAGAATTTGTAGTCAGAAGTTGCAATGTATTTATGTAGAAACACAATATTAGCTAAATGTATTTTTGGCCATTTATTTTTGATACAGTGTCTGATCTGAAACTGTCAATTTTGTCAAAAAATGAACGAATATAAAAAGTAATATATCATAATTTTTATAATTATTTGACATATTTTTTAAAGCTGCAGTCCATAGTTTTTCCTCTTTGTCGCCATCTCTGTTCGAAATCTGCAATTGCAGTTATTCGCAGAATGATCAACTTTACATGGGTTGTGCCTCGGCACGGCACAGCGTGGATGAATCCAATGTTTTGAGGAGAATGTGCGGCTGTTCTACTTTTTGGAAGTATGACGAACATAAGAATTTTCACCGGAAAATGTAATCTGAACAAGCAAGTAACATCCACTTTTGTTCTTACCAACTAAGGAAAAAAATATAAAAAAATCTAAATTAATTATTTGATAAATATATTTTAATTTTGTGATTTTTCATTTACACTATACAGTCATGTGAAAAAGAAAGGACACTCTTTTGAATTACATGGTTTTAAGTATCAGGTCATACAGTAATTCTTCTGGTCTTTAGCAGGTCTTAAAATTAGGTAAATACAACCTCAGAAAAACAACACCACATGAAATATTACATCATGTCATTATTTATTTAACAAAAATAAAGCCAACATGGAGAAACCATGTGTAACAAACTAAGTAGCCTACACCTTATGATTCAATTACTTGTAGAGACACCTTTAGAATTTTCTGAATGACTTTATCAGTCTCTCACATCATTATGGAGGAGTTTTGGTCCGCTCTTCTTTACAATGTTGCTTAATTTTTTTTTGGTTTGTGGGCATTTGTTTATGCACAGCTCTCTTAAGGTCCCGCCACAGAATTTCAATCAGGTTGAGGTCTGGACTTTGCCTGGGCCAGTGCAACACCTTAATTTTTTTCTTTTTCAGCCATTCTGTTGTAGATTTGCTGGTGTGCTTGGGATCATTGTCCTGTTGCATGACCCAATTTCAGCCAAGCTTTTGCTGTTGGACAGATGGCTTCACATTTGACTCTTAAATACTTTGGCATACAGAGTTCATGGTCACACGGACCAGGACCAAAGTTCATGGTCGACTCAATGACTGCAAGGTGCCCAGGTCCTGTGGCTGCGATACAAGCCAGAAATCATCACCCCTCCACCACCGTGCTTGACAGTTGGTATGAGGGGTTTGTGCTGATATGCTGTGTTAACGTGGCGCTGTGCATTATGGCCAAACATCTCCACTTTGGTCTAGTCTGTCCATAGGACATTGTTCCAGAAGTCTTGTGGTTTATTCAGATGCAACTTTGCAAACCTAAGCCGTGCCATATATATATTTTTTTATAGAGAAGAAGCTTTCTCCTGGTAACCCTTCCAAACATGCCATACTTGTTTAGTCTTTTTCTAATTGTACTGTCATGAACTTTAATATTTAACATGTTATCTGAGGCCTGTAGAGTTTGAGGTGTAGTTCTTGGTTTTTTTGCAGTTTCTTGGAGCATTGCACGGTCTGACCTTGGGGTGAATTGACTGGGACGTCCACTCCTGGGAACATTGGCAACTGTCTTGAATGTTTTCCCACTGTAGAATGATGGACTGATAAATTGTTTGAAAAATGGCCATATTACCCTTCCCAGATTGATGGCAGCAATAATTGCTTCTCTAAGATCATTGCTGATGTCTTTCCTCCTTGGCATTGTGTTAACACACACCTGAATGCTCCAGACCAGCAAACTGCCAAAACTTCTGCTTTTATAGAGGTGATCACACTTGCTGATGATCAATTAATCAAAGGCATTTGATTATCAGCGCCGGACTGCTACTTACCCTCTTAATTCCTATGGAAGCAGTAATGGTGTACGTACTTTGTCACACATGGCTTCTCCATTTTGGCCTAGTTTTTGTTAAAGGTGAACTAAGTAACTTTTTTTTACCTTAACTGAACAGCTTCGGAGTCATTGGAATGGTTATATTACTTATTTCGGGTTGAATGGTGGTCGTTTCGCACCCCCCTGGTGCCCGTGAGCGGAAAATACGCACTTGCAACTTTGAGCCGGCGGGCCGCCGGCCGCTGCGTCAGGAAGTCTCGCGTGATATCAGGTCTCGCGATGTAAACAATTGCTTTACGGCCAAAAGAAATCTGCTAAAATGCTGTCATTATTGCGCTCCCTCACGCTGTCCGAACCCGAATGAAGAAGACGTTTTAAAGAATGTCCCATCTGCTTTGATGTCGTTGATCTATAGCCTCTGGTGTCTGAGAATCAACAACGAGTTTTTACAACAGTGTTGTCAAATATCTATTCCGAAGCTGTGGGGGGAGCTCTAGAGAGAAACCTGCGAGCAAAAAGCGAGAATACAGCGAAGAAATCCAGAAGCTACTGAGTGCTGCTTTAAATAAAAAATGACACTGCATAATATGTCATGTGTTGTTGTTCATCTGAGGTTGTATTAACCTAATTTTTAAAGGTGACATATGACACATACATCTTTTCACAAGATGTAATATAAATCTATGGTGTCCCCAGCTCAAACTACCCCCCAGATCATTTATTATAGCTTGTCAAATTTGCCCCTTTTTTGGGTGTGATCATAAACGGACCGTTTTTGTGTCGCTTTAAATGCAAATGAGCTGCTGCGGCTCCCCGCCTCCATTCAGAAGACGGACGATCCTTTACATGAGCTTCGTTCGGATATATATATATATATATATAAAATATATTTATATATTAGGGCAGAAGACGGACGATCCTTTACATGAGCTTCGTTCGGATATATATATATATATATATATAAAATATATTTATATATTAGGGCTGTCAACGTTAACGCACTCAATTACTTTTAATTAACGCATTAAAAAAATTTTTTACGCAAATAAGCCAGGCTTATTATCAGAATAATATTCAGAAATGGAAGAGAGAACAGCGACTCTCAGACAGTTTTCATTGAATTATATATTCCAGTGTCTGTTTAGCTTTAAGACACGAGCTCTGTCATATTCTGTCAATGTTTCTTAAGAGCGCAAGCCCTCATGCATCCATGTACTGCAGTAGGCAGATCAATGAGGTTGGTTTAAGGTTTTTTGTCTCCATGTGGTCCTGTTCAGTATCGCAATTTGACTAAACCAAAAATATTATATATATTTTTTTATTTTTTTTTGACAGCTTAATCATCATATAATTCAATTTTTATTTGTATATAAATAAATAAGCAAACAAATAGTAGGGCTGTATGAAACCTAGTATTTAAATCTCAATTACATTAGCAGTTTGGAGAAAAAAACATTACATCATTACAAGTTTTCTTTTGGCATAAAACTCCAATGTTCTGACTCAACATTCCAGTGTAGTTCCCAATTCTGGCTCAAAATGGCAGAGCGGGTCACAAATGGTCTGGAGAGGAAGCTTTGCGTCGTGAAGGTACACTGACATACTGTACTACATTTTTTATTCTACCCTGTTTTCCACGATAAAAATGCCTGTTTACCCAATTTTAAAATGAAAGAAAGCAGTCCAATTGAACTTTCTTCAGTTCTTTAGTTCTCTCTGTTCTTGATCTGAAGGGGTCTGGGGCTTGTGTTGTGTGTTTTAATTGGATGACTGATGCGTGTGTCGGTCTGAGGCTCAGCAGATGTAGGGTGTGTGTGTGTGTGTGTGTGTGTGTGGTGCACCTGGAAGAGCTGCTAGTGTCAGTAGAGCAAAGAGTGGCCAATGAGCACAGTCTCTCTCAACTTTTGGCTCCAACTTTTCAGAGAGGCAGGCAGTGTGGTTGGCCCTGGCAAACTGTCCTAAGACCTCCTAAACCTTCTTCCCCAAATAAAATCCCCCACAAAGGGCTTTTTGTCCCCTGCAGGCAGCGGTAGCGCTTCAGGAAGTGGGCGCGCTCCATAGCTGATGATTTATGGCTGGGTGTCCTGGGTGGCAGTTGGCCGGACTCCCGCTGTCAATCAAACCGGGCTCAGGAGCGACGGCCAATGGCGCGGCTTCCCCCCATCGCTCTAAAGAGGTTACAATGGCTGTCATAAAGAAAAGTAAAAGAAGGAAAGAAGGGCGCCGCCATGGAGGAGAAAAAGAGAGTCCGGACAATCTGAAGACGAGGGAAGATGGATGTGTTCTCGCTCTATTTAAGAAGAAACCCTGGAAGTCTCTCTCTCTCTCTCACTCTCACACACAAAAACATCTCACTCTCTCTTTCTTTCTCCCCGTCTCTCTAGGGGGTTTGTTTTGAAGGTTGTGGATGGCAGGATGTCAGGGTTATAATCTGCCGGGGTAACCGATGGAGAGGCTGTTCCTGTGGTTGGCCCGAGATGATAACTCGTCTTGACCAGCCACAACAATTAGAGCAGATCTCTGTCCTAACATTACAGACACACGGACCAGGAAAAATCCTGCCTGATGGATCAGGGCTGACACAGCCAACCAAAAGGACTGGAGAGGGTGTGTGTGCGTTAACCCGTTATCCGAGAGGATGACCAGGGACAAAGTCCTACCCCGACTACCTGCTGCCACCCGGAAAATCTGATTACTCCCTCGCTCTCTCTCTTTCTTCTCTATTTCTCGGTCCCGTTTCCTCTCTGTCCGTCTGTCTAACTTTCTCTTCCATGTTTCCCTCATCTGTCTCATGGTCATTTACGCAACCCATCTTGTTACGAATGTGTAATGAATTTATTTATTTAGCTGTTTTCCATAGAGTTACAACACATGAGGACTTGGGTTGTTTAAAAAAATAAATAATAAATAATACAATCAATTCTTATTATTCGATGAAAATCTCTCCTTGGCACACAATGTCCAATTCATAAACAAATGATTGTTTTTAGCTGAATTATTTCAATAAATCAATTTGTCTTTGTTAAAGTGTTTGTTCTTTGTTCGTTTTGATTTGTTCACCTCACCGACTCAACTACTCAAGAAAGTTATCAGAACATAACCAACTTTTTGGCCTGTTTTCAGACGAAGTTATATATAAGATTTCAGAAACATGGAATAATGTCATACGAGTCATTTGGACCATTTTTTTAATGGTGGTTTTGCATCCTTTTTGAAAGCTTTACTTCACATTCATGAAAGGGGGGGAATGACCTGTACATTATTTATGTCTTCTTTGTTGTTCAGGAAAGTCATAAAGGTTTTGCAACAACATGAAGGTGAAATGAAGAAACGATTCCTTTAATTTCTTGTTTTGGTCCTGGCTAACACTCTCTGCTCCTCCACCTTCCTCAGGTTTGAGTAACTCTATCTGTTTTGCTGAGCTCTATTCTTAGTTGAGGAGGTAAGTGTGTGTGTGTGTGTGTGTGTGTGTGTTAAGGTTGAGTGGCATGTATGAACTGTCTACCCCACACAGAAGTTTAGAGCGGGCTAACGTGAAACACATGATAATACAGCTTGTGTCAGCTCCAATCACACTCTCCTCACACACACACACACACACACACACACACACACACACACACACACAAACACACAGCTCTTTAGCAACATACACAACTCCCTTGATACACACAATTAAACACACACTTTCCTCTCATTCAGGTGCTTTATTAACAGCGGGAGAAACAGAGCACGAGAGAGGAACAGATTGAGAAGTCAGACAGAGAGATACAGTATGGCCCGAGAAAACTGTTTAAATCATAATAACATTAAAACAACAGTGTGCAAATTAAACCAGAAATTCGCACAGAGCCAAAGAAAGATGATCCGTGTGTGTTTGTTGGTTGTGTGTGTGTGTGTGTGTGTGTGTGTGTGTATGGTTTCTGAACTGGTTTAAACAGGTAGAGGACAAACTAGAGAAAGAAAAGATTGAACTACAGATCCGAACTATACACAATTATGCACAAAAAAATATAAAAATGTGTCTCAAAAACATTCTGGGGAATGAAATAATGTGTTATTGTAATTATAATAATGTGTAATAAAAAAAAAGCTAAATGTTTTATTTTAGGGATTATGGTTATGGCAAGAGCTTGCAGTAAATATAATTAGCTTTATACCACTGTTCAAAAGTTTAGTTATTTAAAGTTATGTTTTTGAAAGAAGTCTCTTATGCTCTCAATTTATTTAATCTAAAATACAGTAAAAACAGTAATATTGTGAAATATTATTACAATTTAAAATAACTGTTTTCAAATGTAAAATGTAATTTATTCCTGTGATGTTAAAGCTAAATTTTCAGCATCATTACTCCAGTCTTCAGTGTCACATGATCCTTCAGAAATCACTCTGATATACTGATCTGATGCTTAAGAACATTTCTTATTATTATTAATATATATAAATTTTCTTATTTTCTTATATATATATATATATTTCTGTTAATTCAGTCACAGAAGTCAATGTCCCCACCATAACACAAAAACAAGCACATACATATTTCTAAAGAAAGCTTGTAAAGTTTCCAGGCTTATGTTCTGGTTTTATGGAAAACATGCACACATGCAATGACATCACGGTCACATTAAGATACAGCTGTGCGAGTAGATAGGGTTACAAATATGTCTACCTGTAATTTAGTTTCAAAACTACTAATGAAGCTTAAAAAAGTTAGTCAGTCATTGTAGACACCATATTTAATTTGACAAATAAAATAAAAATATTGTAAGACACACAAGTACAGTCTGTTCAGCATGATCTAATGTGTGTTAAATTTCCCAACTCACGTTTCATGATTAAAATGTTCTTAAATTTCACTGAATTGAATATGACAATTTATGTAAAAATGGTTTTATGTGTGATTTACACTAAATTAGACTATATTTTTTATTCCTCACAGCTTTGCTATAACCAATAGAGTCTACTTTATAATATATAATAGTAAAACAAATGGTGAGAGAGAGAAAAAGAAAGATTTAGAGATACAACTATAGAGAGAAAGACAGAACAGGGAGCGAGACAGGGTGTGGGCGGATACAATCCAGCAAAAAGGAAGAATGTTTGAAATAAAATCGAATTTCTTCACATTAACGGCACTTTCTCCATCAGCTTTCAGATATACGAACATGACGTTGAGAGGCACGAGTCCTTTCCAGTGCGACCCTGCAGATCAAAACACGCTGTCAAGACTTCTCAAACACGTCTGTTGAAAAACTGAACAGCTTCCAGGTCACTGGTACACATCTGCTTAAATTTGAACTATTTTTGTCAATTAGTAAATTACCCCAGAAATGACAGGCGATCACGTTTTACGTTTAACCCTTACGCAAACATCAAGCGGAATGATTGACAGCTTGACAATGTGATGTAAACAATTTCCAATGAAAACGTCTGGAACGCCGCTTTAACGCTCGCTCGCTTCGGTTGGTTTGGTGTTCCCGATGAGGGGAAAATAATTATGGGAAAGAAAATCCTGAGTACAGCAGAGTTTCAGTGAAAACACTGTATGATATCAAAACAAATTTTGGATAAACATGTTGTTAGCCACTCTGTGGTCGAAGCTGAAGGCTTGGGTTTTAAACAAAGCTTAAAAACAACTAAATTTGATTTCCTCAAGTGAAGTTCGCTGATATCAGCATAGTGAAGTTTCATTGATCCACAACAAAATACACTTGGCCATGTTTCCCACATTTTTTAATGGAAACCTCATGAGTGTGTGAAGAGATGTGCGTCTCCTTATGCGTGTGTGTGAGTTTATTAAACTGTCTTTTGGAGAGCCCGCAGCAGGTCGCCATTCTTGTTTTGTGTAAAGCGAGTGAGTGAGAGACAGGAAGAGGTGGGTTCAATTTAATGAAACCCCACCTTCTCCTTCCCACAGAGCTTTTCACCAGGTACACCCCCCCCACACCCAAACACACACCCCCATTCTTACACATCTAATGAGGTCACGACCTTCAGAGACACCCCCCACCCTCTCACCTGGCATTGTGACACACACACAACCTTGTTATAAAAGTATTTGTGTACCAACTCTACAAACATTTAACCCCCGGCTTCCCCCACCCTGCTGAGAAACTCAAAGAGAAAGAGCGAGAAGCAAACATTGTCTTGTAAGCCAGCTGATTTTCATAATCTTTGTTTTTTGCTTTCTCATACTCTTTATTCACAAACACATCAACTGTAATGAAATAACAAAATATAGCATAATGAATTAATATAAAAATGTACAGTATTTATTTATTATGTACTGTATCATAAAACATACAGTATGTATTATTCAAATATATAAATATGTGACCCTGGACCACAAAACCAGTCACATGGGTCAGTTTGTTGAAATTGAGATTTATGCATCATCTGAAAGCTGAATAAATAAGCTTTTTATTGATGTATGGTTTGTTAGAATAGGACTACAACTATTAGAAAATCTGGGATCTGAGAGTGCAAAACGAAACATTGAGAAAATCGCCTTTAAAGTTCAACATTCATGTTCGCAATTGTGCTGCATTCACTCACAAAAATAAATGTTTTATATATTTACGGTAGGAAAATATCGTCATGGAACATGATTTTTACTTAATATCCTAATGATTTTTGGCATAAATGAAAAATCGATAATTTTGACCCATACAATGTATTGTTGGCTATTACCACAAATATACCAGTGCGACTTATGACCATGGATCCATGGTCACATATTTAGATTTAGATTTGTTTCTTGGATATTTAGCTGATATATTAGTGACACATTAGAGTCACCAACTGTGTTGATTTATATTAGCAGATCTCAGTTTCTCAGAAATTGCACCCATCACAAATTTTTTTTCATAATTTTGGTGGTTAATATGAGAAATATTCCACATTTGTGTCACCACATGGTGTCATGGAGTAAAACAGATGTTGATAAAATGTCTCCTCTGATGATACAATTTTTGACAGAGATAAAATTGCATAAGTCGCAAAAACGCATGTAAAAGTTTTCATTGCTTTTGTCGCTCACGTCACTCATGTTCACGCAGCAGCAGAATACGGTTGTCATTTCTGTATTTGAGTCCTTAATATGGTTAAGTTCACACACAGTCCAGTGATTTACGGGAGTGAAAACCGCATTCTATAACCGAACTCACACCTGTACATTTTCAGGACTCACACAGCCGAAATTCTTGGAAAACCTGCGCAGTGTGAAAGAAACCGGACTGGAGAGATAGTTGTCGGTCACGTCATACATTGCGAGAGGGCTGCTCTTCGCTGCACGATCATGTGTCTACCGTGTGGTGTTGGTTTTAATGCGTGGTTTTGGTAACTTACAGTGACGGAGATAAGAGCTGTGTGTCATCTGAAGGCTTTAGATCCAGGAACTGTTCTCCACAAGAGCGGCTCCTGTCAGTTTTTTGTTCTACACGCAACTCAAATGCTCCTCTCTCCACACAGATATAAAATCTGCAGTTGGTTAATGAAGATTTGACAGATGAACTCGCAGCTCGATTTGGTCACTTATCGTGTCAAAAGTTCAGTTTTATGGATGTCGCCATCTTTTATATTACTTTGGTCACTGTCTATGGTTACTGGTAAGAGAATACAGGCTTGACTCCTGTTGAACATTCATACAGACAGTATTTGAGATGCTACTGTTTATTTCGAGACTTACTACACCTATAAGTAAATGGGGTTGTCAAATCCTAAAAAATTAGTCTGAACGTAGCCTTAGTTCCACAAAAGCAAGGACGAAATTATAAGGTCTAAACTATATAGAGATAGATAGATAGATAGATAGATAGAGATAGATAGATAGAGATAGATAGATAGATAGATAGATAGATAGAGATAGAAGTCCATCTCTTTATATATAAGTCATCAGTGCAATGCGTTTTATTTTGTACACTTTTTACAAAAACTCTTTTAAAGTAATAAAAACACTCAGACACACACCTTAAAGACAACATGAAACTCAAAACATTTGCAGTAGCATCCAAAATGTAATGGGTGGGATTTAAAGGGGTAGTTCACCCCAAAATGAAAATAAGCTCATGATTTACTCACCCTGAAGCCATCCTAGGTGTATATGACATTCTTCTTTCAGACGAATACAATCGGAGTTAGCGGCCATACGCATCGATTTACGGCAAAAGAGTAACCCTTGAACTTGACACACAACGTAATGACGAACGCAGTTGGCCATCCCTGTTTGTTTGAACCGCGAGAGGCGTCAATTGCCGTCATTACGTTGTGCGTCAAGTTCAAGGGTTACTCTTTTGGCGTAAATCGATGCGTACGGCCGTCTGCCGGAAGTTTTTTAGTCAATTAAGTTTTAAATATTGATATTTTTCTTACACGACCGCATCGCTTCACTTCAGAAGACCTTTATTAACCCCCGCAGATCCGTGTCAAATACTTTAATCATGAATAGATGCGCTTTGATGGACTTCCAAAGTCTCTGATTGTGTTCGTCTGAAAGAAGAATGTCATATACACCTAGGATGGCTTCAGGGTGAGTAAATCAGGGGCTAATTTTCATTTTTGATTGAACTATCCCTTTAAGCGATTTCTAAAAAAAATGCTGTTGTATATTTGAAATCACCAAAAACAAACACGCCCCTACCTAAAAGGATCACACCCCTATCTTAATATCTCCACCCCTAAATTCACGAACATGCTATGCAACACACACCTCCCACCTAATGAGTGTATACGCCCCCTACTGCTGATTGGCTACAAGTGTGCTTTGGCTCTCGCCCCGTTTCTCAGAAATCACTTACTGCACCTTTAATTTGACTGAATGTCAGGGAGTCAAGAAATTATTGGTTAATATTACTTTTCCCCATTTATGTGGCCTGGAGAAAATGATTACACTTTGTTGAAAGATTACAGAAGCTAACATTTCCTTTTTTTATTTAGATTAATGTGTACTGCTGTTTTGTGCACAGTAAGTAAATAAAGTCTATGTTGATTTCATGTTGTCTTTAAATAGTGGCTGTGAAACTGTGCCAGTATTGTGTACTGTAGGCCGGTTGAGTCCCAATACAGGAAGCCTCTTTCTCTCTCTCACACCTTCTCTCTATCCTCCTGAGAATGAGCGGGTGAAACGGTGGAAGCGTTCTCAGTGAATACTTTAAAACATAATGCTTCATAAAAACACATGAGATGAGTTTTAGAAGTCTATCTGAATGGCTTGTGTGTGTGAGGTCAGTTTCCCTGAGACAGGGATTAAACTTCCTTTCGGGCCCTGAAAAAGAGAGGAGGAATATATATCGGAGGGGAAGAATAAGGGAAGACAAGGAGCGGATAAATATTTCTGAGAAAGACTGACAGATCGAGCGGACGGGAGCGGGAGAGTGACAGACAGAAGGGACAGAGAGAGAGAAAGAGAAGGTTCCAGCACAAAAGAGACAGACAGAAAGAGAGAGAAGTTGGAGAGCAGGATAGCGGGATGAAAAGACGGAGGAGTGTGGGGACAGGCATGCTGAGGAGGCCTAATCCCTCACCCCTATTCACACACACTCTTAATCTCCAGCCACGTACACACACACACACACACACACACACACACACACACACACACACACACACACACACACACACACACACACACAGGGCTAATCTCCTACGTCCCCTCCATCTATGTCCTTGCACTCAAAAGGTGCACAAAAGCTCCTGGACACCCCCCTCACTGCCACACACACACACACACACACACACACACACGCACTTATTTTCATTCACACAAACACAACATAAGGTCACACACACCTTTGCAGGGTCAACATACAGTGACCTGTCCTAAACAACCAGAGTGCTGCAAAACCTCAACGCAAAATGGCTTTTTGTGCATTGTGTGTGTGTGTGTGTGTGTTTGTGAGGCAGGTGGTTTTTTTATTTACTGAAGTCATCTCAACTCATAACTCAACAGCTTTCATTACTCATACACACACACACACATAACACAAGGAGTAAAGGTTTGAATTTATGATGGTGGTTCAGAGAGCTTCTGACCTCTTCAGTGACAAACCTCCCTCATAGTCCGTTATGGACCTTCTAATACAAACACACGCACGTACACTAACTACACAAACGATCCATATGTACAATTTGCACAAAAAAAATCACTTCAATGCACACATATCATCCACAATGTCACACACAGCTGTGCAAACATACAAAGTTGTCCTAGACACACATTTATATACAAAAACTCACATGTGCACACGTATTTTCAGCTGCATATAGACACAAAACAATCACACAAACAAATGCACGCAATCACACCAGCAAGCACCTCTGCACAATCAAACAAATGCTTGCAAAAATTCACCTAGACAAATACATCCAAACAATCCCACAAAAAAAGGCACTTGATCGCACAGACAAAAGTAAAACGTACACAATCACATAAACTCCTGCACCTTCCAATTTTTCGTGCAACTCTACTAACACTAACCAATCAAACGCTTCTACACAATTACAAAATCACAGAAGCAAAGACCTTCACACACACTAACAATCAAACACCTGTCGACATTTTCAGGCTCACAAAGACACACAATCAGGCTCATACAGATGTGTACAAACATTACAGCACTTGTGCTTTGAGCGTCCATTCCCTCACACACACACACACACGCACTTCATCAAAGCCTCCAGATGGGTTCGGTCTTTATCGTACCCCCGCCGGTGACATCACTCTTCCACACAGCAAAACTGATGATGAAAGCAAACAGATCTATCTTAACTCGCATTTACCAAATCAATTTTATTTTTACAGTCTCTTGCATATTGGCATATTGACGGCTTCTCACTCGGCGGGATGGAGGGGGGTGGGGGGTGCAGAGGAGAATGAGAGGGAAAGGCAGGGAGATACGCTTAATGCCATTTACCATATTTAATGTGTCCATGTCATCATTGAATATCCCCTCTGAATAATGCGCCACTTCATCATAAATTCTTTACAACTTATTTACTTAATGGAGAGAGTTATGGGCCGCTGTCAGCCAGCTAATTAAACATAGTGATACAGCACTGCCGCGCCACGCTGTCATCCGTCCCCCATCTCTCTCTCTCTCTCTCTCTCTATGTGGCTTCTCAGTTTCTTAAATACATATTATTCAAGCATGCAATAAATTACAGATAGATTAAAATTCATGAAACCCTTTTTTTTTCCTCCTTCGTTTCCTTCCATAGAGAATGAACAAGAAAGAGAGAAAGACAGCGGGAAAGAGAGAGAGAGAGTGCTTGCTCAAGAGACTGTAAATCTACCATTGGGAGACAGCTGCCTTTTCAATCATATTAAAACCTAATGTTTGCACATGTAAGATTTCTGCCATGCTGAGGAGGGAAAAAACAACTTACAAAGTGAAAAAAGTCAGAAGATTAAAATGCAAGTTTAACCATTTTTGTTTTCCAACAAGAACAGTCGCAAGAACAAATTCGAACCTTTCAACAGCGTTTAGTCAAAGTTAACCATAATTACATATGCCAACCAAACTTAAACCATAATACCACGTCCTGACAAAAACGCCTCTAAAAAAACAGCCTGGAACTGATTATTAACGTTTAAATCATCGCCATACAAACAGGACCAAAATCCGACCAGAATTAATCATAAATAAACATATCATAAAAGCTGAACACATATAATTCAAAGGGCACTAAAGTGTGTACAAGCAGCTCTGCTTAAGCAGTGCTCAAACTACTGCTTACAAACTCTGCAAGGTGTGTTTACTTTAAAGATAATATCAATATCATGAACCTCTGCTTTAATACTGAATGGTCGTTCTTCAAGAATGAGGGTTAGTTTCTTTATCAGAGCAGGACGAGTCTATTTAAATGTTCAATTAGCCTGATACTCCTCCTGCGACCTCTCCAGCCAGGCGAAATTAGCCTAAAATGACCCCGACTAAGACCACACTCGACCTCTGGCCTTGTCCTGTGACCTGGTTTCGACTGGGAGAGTAGACTGACTGATATCTGACAGACAGGGCAGTCACGAGGAGGGGCGGTCTTTAACCTGGCTAAAAAGTAGGATTTATGAGCCTCGGGCTTTAATTGAGTTTGGAAAGTCTAACTCCTCCCACTGTGATGACATCACCGAGGGAGAATTGACCACTCTAATCTATCAGTGAGGTCAGAGCACTAAACAATACTAAAGCAATACATTCAGACAATTGTCCGACCAAAACTTTACTCTGGTTAAAAATGACAACATTTTACAAATTCAATTTATTTTAATTCTAATTCCTTGCATTCAAATTTAACTTGCAATTCTGTTTTCTTCCTCAATCCAATTTCTGGAGCCGCAATTTCTCAAATCACTCCAGAATGGCACACAAGCCTGGTTTGCTGTGACGAATAAGCATGTGAAATCTTCTGTACATATTCTCAGACTTAAGTGGCATTAAAAAGACTTTCAAGGACATTTATATTATGTAATTGGCATAACATTGACCAATAGCCTGTCTAGTAATTGTGACTAATGGGATTATGGCAATGCTAACTGGGGTTAGTGTAAGATCATAGAGCTGAGTAGAGGTGCTTCACCATAAAACATGCGGGCCAGGGTTAATCACACTGCCTTGCTACTGATGACAGTAAAACCCTAAGTCATAACAGCAGCCCATGAGCCCACGTTATCTGCACGCTTCGACTCCAACCGTGTGAGGATTTTCTTATCTGAAAAAGGCTGTAATCAGACAACTGTAGAGGAACACATCTCAAATTCATTGTTTGATCCTACCTCCCATGCCCGGGTAGCATTTTCTGGGCTGTGTCTTGAAGTTCCCTCGTAAGGTCCAAGACGTTCTCCCACCTCCAGTCTTCTCCGGCTCCAGACACCCAGGTTTCCTCTGGTAACGGCCGACTCGCGGACCTCAAAGTCTGGGGGCACCGATTCGACCCCATCCCCGGCCAGGTACATTGAAGTGTGGAACGACGGGTGGAAGGGGGAGGGGGCGACTGGGGAGGCCGCATCACCTGATAGGCCAGGGGAAGGAAGGTCACTAGCAGTGGCCAATGGGAGTGGATCTGCATCAGATACTCCAAGTTCTTCCAAGTCATCAGAGGCGAAAAGAGAAAAGTCCTCTCCATCTCCTAAACGAGAAAAGACAGAAATATTTAACTTCATGAGACTTTAGCAGCTATTTAAATGTACAATGTACAATTTCTGTGGCACCAAAAAGAATGTTAGTTTAAGCGGCCTATAAAGTACTGACTAAACCAATGGAAAACGGAGAAACCATTTATTTTAGCAATTCTGTTTGGTGCCTCTAGTGGCAAACAAACTGTATTACAACTTCAACTTTGAGACCTTATGCTTATAAATCCCACTGGTTTTATCATTCCAATGTAATCATTCAAAATTAATGTATTCTTACATTTCAACAGCAGACAATAGCGTTTAAATTACATACATTTTCTTATGTTTTGAACAATTAAACAAAACAATTGATAATTATAGAAAATGAAAATATTAGACAACATTCCATAATCTATTAGTCAAATCTGAGTGATGTCAATTTATAGATGCGAGATAGGCTTACGCTTTTCTATAAACAATACGCATATTATGGGAAAAAAATAGTGGAGGTCACAGATTGTGCAGCTGTGTGAATAGTGTACAACTCAAGTTGTTAAAAAACACAACGACGTTTTGCATTAAGCGCTCCACAATCTTATAAGCATATTGTGTACCGTGGCTTGTGCTTTAACAGATGCATGTACATGTTTTTCCCATTTACATTTTGCAGTTATATACTTATCTGAAAATGTCTGAAGTTCATGCAAGTATTTCCTTTTTGCGTAAAGGCACATCCTAACAACAAGCAGACGTTGCACAAAATAAAGAGAGTACAATGTTGTGACTAAAATATTTATTTTGCAAAATATTTGTTGTTGGACATAAACTATAGGTTCAAAATAAAATAAAATAAAAAATAAAAAAAGAGCAGTAACTGCAAAGGGGTTGTAAATCCAGTTTATTTATATGCGCTATACTGTATACTGTACAGTAATTTAATTTTCTATATATAGATTGCTTTAAAGCAGCTTAACAGTAATAAACAGGAAAACAATCATTTCCACAAAATTCTTCATTTAAGAATCAGTAGTATCTGGAAGTATTTTTCCCATTTCTTTCTTGTTACATATAGATACATATTCAACACTAAGACTAATTATAAAACACCAACAGCAATATAATGCGTTTTCAGACATTACCAGTGCACTTGCTGCACTATTCAAAAGTTAAGTACTTATTTGAAAACCCATACTTTCAGACCACAACCAGCCCATGTATGCGACCTCTGCAGATACGAGTAAATATACATAGCACCATAAAAAAATATTTGACCGCTAGAGCTGTTAAACAAACACAGGGAAGGGGAAAGTGGTTTGAGTCTGTGATAACAGTTAATCCAGACTGGATAAGGTGTCTGGGGTGATAATCATCTTCACTGCCTCACCGGTTATGCCGTGTCATCCTCCTCCTGAGGCCTGCTTTAGATTGTTTGGATACAAGGGAGGGAGGGAGGGGGGGGATCTCCAGTGGGAAGAGCTGACCGATCCTTGGACTCACTGTGCAGCCCCAAACACTTTTATGCTTCCTTTTTCCCCATTCTTTCCTTCGACCCCAGTGAAGAGGATTCAGTGTGAAAACAGCGGATGCTGTAGATGTTTAGGTTAATTATGAGCTGAATACAGGGAGGATGTTGTCTGGTGACCTGTGACCTCTCGCTCAACTCGGAGAGGAAAACCAGCGCGTGGCTGATGAGGGAAGTCCTCATATTGTCTGTCCTTAAATACCATCCTTTCTGGGTCTCAAGTATATTATACTGTATACCAGAGTTTCCCAAAGCGGTTGGTGAAGAAAATGCAGGGGGTTTGTGAGTTGATGAAAAGCTAAAAATTAATAAAATGTAACATTAACATAAATAAAGGGGGCTGCACAATGAATAGAACAAAAAATGAAATGGCAACATAAGAAATGCAGAAGAATATAATCAGTTGCGCTGCATGTTTCAGAGGAAAGAGCGACACTGTGATCATTTACATATGCACAGTAAAAACTTCTGCAAGCACTGTGAGTTTAACATGCATTTTGGGAACGCAATGTACACTATGTTCACTTTAACTACATTCACATAATTTCCAACACTTTTATAGATAGAAGTTTACAGCATTTCACCATTATTCAAATATATTCACCTGTTAATAGCCATGGCCAAAAGTATTGGCAATGACATAAATTTAGCGTTTCACAAAGTTTGCTACTTCAGTAAAAAAACAATGATAACCATTTCATAAGTTTTAAAGGCTTTTATTGGCAAAACATTCACTATGTATTCAATATGCAAAGAGTCGATATTGCAGTGTTGACCCTTCTTCAAAACCTCTGCAGTTCACTCTGGTATGCTGGATATTAGCTTCACATAACCAAACCCTGACTGATGGCGATCCGTTCTTCCCTTATTAGTGCTCAGAGTTGATCACAATTCGTGGACTTCTGTTTGCCCACTCGCATTTTAAGGATTGACCACAGGTTCTCTATGGCATTGAGATCCAAGGAGTTTCCTCAGCCACAGATCCAAAATTTCAAATGTAATAATCTCTGAGCCACTTCATTATCACTCCTGCCTTGTGACATGGTTAATGCTGGGAAATTGGAACGCTAAGCAATGAGAACGGTTTGGCCCGATGGTGGAAAAACAGCTAATGATTGGACGCACACCTTCCCTCCTTTTATAGCAATCAGTCTGCTATGCAAATTCAACTTTAAGCCATTTCAAGGCTTCCCCGAAAAGTGTAACCAATGTGGCTCTGTCTCTTTAGGGAGCTTTCACACTTGGTTCGATTGCTTGGTCTGCTCATCAGTAGCGGTTCACTTGCGCAATTTAGTACGACTGCCTTCATATCAGCAGTGAACCGTACCGGAGTTCACATGAACCGAACTCCAGACCACCCTTTTTATGAGGACTCAATCCGACTCAAACCAAACTCTATCAGTCAATCTAACCCAGGTGTGCACCAAAAGTGCTAGTGTGAAAGCACCCTTAAATACCCTCACCAGCCCAACACACAATGGCGTGAGTTTGGGGCGGGACTCTCTTTATAGTCCATCCAATAGGAGACGAGCAGTGTTGGGAAACTTGTTTGAGCATAATCAATTCTTTAGCTTCAAAAACAGGTTTCTCATGTTGAAGCCCTGGTGCAGTGGTAGCACAAGTACTGTTAACATGGAGATGAGGGTTTGAGCTCTGACATAAAACCTGCTATTACTTAAAATTATTGAGACAAAACCTTTTCAGCAAATGCGTTTAAATAAGAGTTTGCTAACATAGTTCAAGCGGCGGTATCACTAACGCACTGGGACCTGAGAGGCAGCAGCTAAAAGCTAACACACGGAGCTAACATGCTCTACCTAATGTGCCGTTGCTAACACGCTTGGAGCTAACCTGCTGTGCGTAAGTCACGGAGGGGCTAACATACTGTGGCTAGCACGCTGTGGCTAACGTGTTGTGACAGGTAGTGGTGAGTGCTAATGAGGGCTGGGCCGGGGCTCCTGCACATCTTCCTGTCTCCTCACATTCCTCTCACTCAGTGGGGCTCTACGCTACACGGTGCCTTCAGAGTCACGGCCATTCTGCTCACCACGCCACATTAACGAGCATCTCCAACTCTTCTTTTCAGTTATAATTTACACTAATAATGTGATTTGAAGGAATGAAAAGATAATAAATAAAGGCTAGAGTTAAATATATTAAAGACGGTACTACTCATCTTTCTCCAGATTATCCGACCAGATTATTTATGATTGATAAATATACAATAAACACTCAAGTTACAAATTCTCCATAATAATGTACCCCTACAAAAGTCTAACAAACTTTTTCATGTTATCACGTCTACAACAAAAGCTCATTGGAACAACATCACACTTCTCATGCATATTAAACATGAAGGAAATGTTGATTAAGGAGGAGTTATTTTACACTACCGTTCAAAGGTTTAGGGTCGGTAACAATATTTTTATTTTTTGAAAGAAGTCTGTTAGTCTCTCACCAAGGCTACTGTACACTCATTTGCTCTAAATACAGTAAAAACAACAACAACAACAGTTTTCTATTTTAATATCTTGTAAAATGTAATTTATTCCTGTGATGTCAAAGCTGAATATTCAGCATGACTCCAGGCTTCAGTGTCACATGATCCTTCAGAAATGATTGAAAACGGTTGTGCTGCTCAATATTTTTGTGGAATTTTTTCAGGATTCTTTAATGAATAGAAAGTTCAAAAGAACAGCATTTCATTGAAATAAGAATCTTTAGTAACATTACAAAAGTCTTTACTGTCACTTTTGATCAATGTAATGCATCCTCCCTGAATAAAAGTATTAATTGTTAAAAAAGGGTAGTTTATTTTCGTAAAAAAGATTATAAAGACAAACATGTTTCTTCTAGATAACCTATACTAATAATTTATGCACAATAAGTCCGGGAACGAGCATTTTGAGAGTACGGTAAATGGATCAATTTTGAAATCATGTTGACTTTAATAGTCATATTTCAGTACGAGAGATGGCAGATTAGGATTAATTTTTTTCGATGTGGTTTATAGAAGGAAGAAATCTGACAGATTAAAGTTTTGCTATAATCATTACCAGTTAATCTTTCCTTCTGTTCCTATGATTAATGGCAAAGACAAGAAGTGAATGCAAAATTAAGACGCTTGGGTAACTTTTCACGCAAGTTGTCATGGTAATAATATCATCAAGGTATTAAAATAACAAATAGACAAGAGTGGTCTAGACACTGTCTAAAACGATATTTCTTCACAATGATACAAACATAGGTATCTCCAGCTTTATACAGATATTACTCCTGACTCTGAATCACAGGTGATCTGAGAGCGCTAAGTCTTTCCAGATGTCGTCTTGTGCCATTTACAATATTTGACTTTGTGGCGTTGCACACACGCACAGAGGGAAACGCATCTGCGTGCTTTAAAATGACAGCTGAGGACCTGGTTGAGGCCTGTGGATCCGCTAAGCACGAGAGGCCATAATGATCATCCGAGCCGTGCCATTTAAAATTGCCCCTGCCCACAGAGAGAGTGAAAGCTTGTTGGCCGCAGTCTTCAAACCCTGAGCTTTTAAAGGTAACTCAATCCCTCCTCTGCCATCCCTCCCTTCCTGCGGCTCCAACTGATCGGCTTCATCCTGCCTGTTAAAGAAACGAGGGGAAAAACACTACGGTGCAGGACACTCAAAAGCAGTACGGGGGATTTCTTTTGGTCTATAAACATATATATTTCGGAAAGGTAAACGTCCCTCAAGAAAAATACACCGACGTGAAGTGCAGAATGAGGTCTGTTTCTTAAAAACGGCCGTGGTTTGCGTATTAGATTGCAGATAAAGAATATGGTTTGGCATGAGTTAGAGGTGAGGTTTTTGCAGAACTTCCCTCTCGTTTTATTTGCTTGGAATTAATTGATTCGATTAGGATAAGAACATTTATCAACCACGAACGGTGCACGTGCGTAAAGCCCGTGAGAAACCCAGGATTTCCTGTAATCTTGATCTGTGGATCCTTCTAAACAAAAGTACCACACCTTCAATTGAGCAGATAACATCAGTATGGACACACACTAGCAATTATGATGTCAGTGAGATAAATGGATATTATTGTTCTGGGAAAAGTCACCTATAGAACATCCCTGATTAGAATGGGACATTCTAGAACAGAAAGAACAAGTGACACGACCTATAAATGTCTCGGCGATGATGTCACTTACACCCAACAATCACAATCTGCAAATGCGAAAGAATAGGAGCATTTCCTGTCATTTAATACAGAACATAACTCATCACTTCCTGTTCCACCCTTAAAGTGGCATTTAAAGCATTGGTGAACAAGCACGTGTATAAAGACTTTCATTGTTAATGCTTATTTTTCCCTACTATGACATACGTTTTAGAAAAAAACAAGATGGATGGAGCGATAAAAACAGATAGAAGGGACAAGAGATTGATGACATGGCAACCACTGGTTGAAGGATGTAGTTTACATACATAAACATCAGCGTAACACACTGACAAATCAATCCTCTTAAACTTTTCATTAGTGTCGCGTGTTTAATTCATACACCAGCTGTGTGAGCAGCAGGGACCATATCGAGCAATAGACTGCATACAGTGTGATATTAAACCAGATGTATTTACCAACAAAACACACACACACACACACACACACACTAGGTGCATGTGAGGTGAAAACACATCTTACATCACACTCAAGATATACGTTTTATCAGTTGCATTTCTAAGGAATCAAACCCACTGTATTGGAGTTGCAGGCACCAAGCTCTCCTCAAACCTGGATTTTTGGGGAATTTAGGAAATTTGAAAGAAAAAAAAGCATATAATTCTAATATTATCTAATATTATCTAGAACTCTAATAATATCTTATAATTCAAGTAAAAATTTTCATTTTTCAATAATTTTTTTAATAAATTTTACTTACATTTGTAGAATTTAGGAAATTTGAAAAAAAGTTATAAATCAAATTAAAAATAAGTAATATTATAAATGAATGTATTAAAAATAACGTATTTTATTATTAAATATTTATTATTTTTATTACCATTTTGGTCACACTTTAGTTTAGGGTCCAATTCTCACTATTAACTATCTATTAACTTCTAATAAACTCCTAATTACTGCTTATAAATAGTAAGGTAGTAGTTCAATTTAGGTGTTAGGATTAAGGGATGTAGAATATGGAAGAATAAGGAATGCAGGATGCAGAATAAGGCATTAATACGTGCTTTATAAGTACTAATAAACAGCCAATATCCTAGTAATATCCATGAAATAAGCAACTAGTTAATAGTGAGAATTGGCCCCTAAACTAAAGTGCTACCAATCTTTTTTTATGTTAAGGTTTAGCGCGAATAAAGCAAAATTGGTGACACTAAACTTGTGATCTCTTTTCTACAAAAGATTAGATATATTTTCATCCACTGAAGCTCAAGACGCTCTTTGGATCATTCCCAAATCACGCTGGAGAACATGACCATCAGGGTTTATAGGAGTCCATATATAGCTTTAGTGCTGCTGTCATTACAAAGGAGCATACTAAATACTAAAAATATATATAAAATTCATGTTAATATTTTAATTCAAATTTTTATTACAATTATTATGCCGATAATATCATTTGTAATTAAAAATATATATCAATATGAGAAAACATGTTTGAATCATATCTAAATTCTAAATGGAATACTAATTCCAAGTGTATTATGAAGTATAATGTATCGCTTATGACACGCAAGTCAGTTCATTACTTATAATTTTGTGAGTAAACATCAGTGGCTGTGTGTGAATGTGTGTGAATGTGTGCGAGTGTGTGTAGTGTTCACCTCTGCTCCGGGGTTCTGCTGTGCTCATACATCACGCGATTACTGTGGGCGGCACGGGACCCCGCGTCATTACCACCAGCATTAGAGATGATAGAACCAGCCATTAATCACCATGACAACACGCCCTAATGGAGAGGTGACCCAGTCAACGCCTGCGGACGCCGGGACACACGCACCTATAGGACGAAAGCGAGAGAGCGCGCGCGGCGGATCGCGCACACATGCACGCGCTCACCCTGCAGCGCTGTAGTCGGTAAATATAGAAACAAGACGTTCTTGAGGGCCGCGCTGAGATCAGAGTCTTTAAACGTCATGATTGAGAGGGCAGATTAAGACAGAAAAGATTGAAAAAAAAGGCTCAAACCTTTTCCTTGACTCTTTCTCTTTTGTTTACTCTCTCGCGATTTGCTCGCACACCTCCTTCTTCACGCTTAGCGTTTTTGACAACTCCCCCCTTTGGTTTGAAACGCCACAAAGCAACATTTCCTACTTTTGGCAACTGGAGCACAACCAAATAAACGTCTCCCACCTGCCACCGTTCACCTGAAGAGAGTGACATTCCCATTCCCTCTACCGCCTGTCCTGCGGCGGGACGGACGGAGTATCCTCCACATTCCCTCCGCTCCACTACTGACAACAAGAGGAGCCGTTTTTACCAGCTCCAGGATTTATCACTTCACTGAGAGACAGCCAGAGGGCTGAGAGAAGAGAAAGCCGGCCTGATAAGCAACAAAACAATATGATGGCTGTTACAAGCGCACTGGGCCCGTTTCCCAGCTGAAGATTATCCAGCCAAGACTACGGCTAAAATTAATTTTCTATGGTGTATCAATATCAACTTCATTGTGTTCAACACCAGACCTAATCTTCTTGTCGACATCTTTAAAAAAAATGTAAAAAAAAATTCAAGCATCTGTTTTCTATTTATAAAATGTATTCCTTAATAAAGAATTTGTATTTAATATATATTCTTTTTTTATAAAAATACAAATCTACTTTAAAAATGTATATATATATATATTTAAAATGTATTAAAATCGTATACTTTTTCATTTATTAATCTATTGATTTAATAAATGAAATCATTTGAATAATTTAATAATTATTCAAATTATCTAAATTAAAATATTTAATATTGTTACATACCAAATTCATATAGTTTAGCTCCAAATACAATTGTTTATTACATTTAATCACTTCATTATTTAAATGACTTTTTTTTTAAATATATAACATTAAAAGTAAAATGTAATATTACCTATCAAATTCGCATTTATATACAGATATTTTGTATTCAATATTTTCAAATGAATGCTTGTTGATGTAAAATTTGATTTTTTACAATTTATTCAAAAAATTTTCTTAAAATAAGTTAATGGACTTGTGATACTCACATTTAACTTATGATTACAATCCAATGCACAAACAATTCGAAGAACTATTGCCAACACATTTCCAAATATAAGTCAAACAGACATTTATGAATCCATTCAAACATAAAACTCAAACTCAGACACCACTGAGGAGGTATATAATAGCTGGCATACCTGCGATATGTATTAGCATTCAAATTAACTGGCTTAAAAGTTAGTAATGTATTTACTTGCATCCAACTTAGTGTGAACAGCCCTTAACCGTAATTCTAACCCTAACACATGCCATCAGACACTGAAAAGCCCTCACAGACAGACTTGGGTGTGTGACTAGCATGCCCACAAACAAGATATACACGAGACATTCCAGCTCAAGTCTCCCTTCTTGCTCATATGAACAAACTCCAGACTCTGTTACCAGCCTTTGTGTACGGAATTAAGACTCGGCTCTCTCGCTGGCCACTGGAGACCGGCAGGACTAAATGAGTACATTTGTCTTCTCAATGGCCTGGCTGATTGGATGTTTAAAAAGAGTGTGTGTTTGTGTATGTGTGTGTAGAGCAGATGTAAGTCTACTGCCCAGAGGGAAAGAGGAGCAGTCGGCACAATACATAATTAACCCGGACACTCAATTGAATGAGAGCGTCATTGGATCAGGGTGAGAATCCTTAAAGATTCAGACAAACATTCCCTGGAACTCAACAACCGTTCACACAATCCCTCTTCAGCATTCAATCACACACAGGTTTTCTCGCACATAAGAAAAAAGCAAAACACTTTGGAATGCGCCACATTTTTCCAGTTTGCAATGCTACGTACAGTGTGTGAATATTCCTTACGCATGGAATACCGATGACGTAATGCATTTGACTAAATGTGCAGCCTTGGGTACGGTATCCCATGATGCAATGCGCATCAGCCAGACTGCAAAAACGTAACAAGATTTATATGATTTTTACACAAAATTGGATCAACTGTTTATGATAACTGGACACCACTCTCTGAATTAAACAAAGTAGTCGGGTCATGTGCAGCTGGTTACTATTTGAAATATTTGTTGTTGTGTACAGCATATTAAAAAATGTGCATGCATTGCATAGTGGGCATTAAGTTAGTGTTTTATTCCCATTGGTTTTGTTCACAATAGCACACAAACATATTATTCTTACAGTGTAAATAAATGACATGATCAGTAAATCATGACAACATATGTTTTTACATTAACTCGTCAAAATAAGTTAAGCAAGTTTATGTTAAACAAGATTCAACTCACTTTTTAAGTCAGTTTCATATAATTTAAGTTGAAATTACTTATACAGAGAAGTTGATTGCACTTAAAATTTCAATGTTTTCTTTAGTGTATTTCTACAGTATGCAAATTGTCTTTAGACACAGAATGCACAATTTATCTTCTACATTTGCCTAAATGTGGAGTATGCAACCAGAACACTCTATTAGATACTCTATCCCACAATGCAATGCAAAAGACTTGAACTTGCATTTTCAGTGTGAACTGATTGCAACTACTTTCAAATCCAGTAGCTAGGGCCGTCCTTAGAGCTGGTGAGGGAACGTGATATTTGAAATATTTATTGTTGCATATTGCATACCATCAAACAATTAGCATGCAATATACAGTATGAACCCACCCCACCCCCATCCCCACTTCCTCTAACTCGCACTCGCCATGCTTAAATGGGACGGCCGTGAATGTATCTATTACTTGAAGATATTTACCTCCTTCGACATTATTTTATCAAATATTTCAACATTTAAAAAATAAAAAAAGTGTATTAAAAATGCTTTTTTTTTTTGTTATCTGAATGCATTTTTTTAAACATTATATAAAAAACCACTACATTTTGAAACGTTTAAATTTGCATACGGCAAACTATTTCCCATGCTTAACCAGTGTGTGCAGTTGCAGTATATGCTGTAAGCAGTGCGTCAGTATTCCATTACGAACATACCCATTCTCACACCGTGACCTGTGCGACTCGCTAAGAGCATCTTAATTAATGAGTGCATTGTTTCGGATCGTCATTGACTCTCGGCTCAGTGTGCATGATGGAACAACACTTCATTAATACACAATGCTGAGCCGACCAATTAACACTGTACAACAAGCCACACTGTGACTGCCTAAACACACAGATAAACTCTCACACACACATATGCAAACATCACCAGCCATGAGAGGCTCATTATTAATCACTGCTAATGCTAATTAATTAAAAGATCATGTGCACGTGTGTGTGTGTGCGTGTGTGTGTGTGTAAGTGCGGCAGACAGCTGCTTGTGTCCTGGGAGCTCAGAGGGACTTTAACATGTTTCTCACAAGCCTGACAAATGACCTATTAATTATCTAATGTTGTCTGACAACAAGCGCTTGGATAAAGATGTATGTTTGTGTGAGAGGCTGATAGAGTCACGGTGAGAGTGAGGGGGAGGTGTGTGTGTGTGGTTCAGGTATACCCTACATTATGGGGACAAAATGTCCCCACGAAAATGGCAATATCTGAAATCCTTGTCTTTTTTTTTTTTTGGTCCTCATGAGGAAAACAGCTTATAAATAATACAGAATGAGTTTTTTGTTGTTGTTGGAAATGTAAAAAAATGCAGAAGGTTTTCTGTGATGGGCAGGTTTAGGGGTAGGGTACAGAATATACAGTTTGTACAGTATTAAAACATTACGCCTATGAAGAGTCCCCATAAAACATGAAAACACAACGTGACACATTTTTTCAACCAGACTTTCATCAAAACACACGTAAACTTTAAAACTGCACACTGTTGACTTAAATTATTTAAAATAATTGATAATTTTGTCATTTGAAGGATGTTGGAAGGATGATGTTTAGAGAAAAGGTTTGTTCAGTCTTAGTATATTATGGTTGGCAAGATGTAGAACCAGTAAAAAAACAAAAATCTTTATACCCAATATGCATAAACCCTGTAATCAGTCTATGCAATGTTGTCCCAAAACTTAAAAATTAATCACTTGTTGTATTCTTCATTTGTAAGCCACTTTGGATAAAAGTGTTAGCTAAATTAATAAATGCAAAAAAATTTTTTTTTCTTATTACGTTTTTGTGCCTTGCTTTCCAGTAAAAACGATATAAACATCCGCAAAACAGGATATACTTATATAACATTTTCACAGACTAAATCCTGAATTAAGTTTGTTTAATAAAATTTTTCATGTTAAGCACTTTTGTATCTCAGTCTCTTACAAAATTTTGTTTAAAATGTTCGGTTTAAAACGATTTTAAAAAGTCCCAAACGGGGAACAATAAAAAAAAGCAACTTAAATCATAATATATATATATATAAAAAAAAAAAAAAATACAATAAATAAATTGTAATTCATATTGTTACATATGTTTATATATTTGTATTGAGAAATATAACAAAAAACACTGGTTTAATTTTTGGGGGGGGGATGTATCCATGCACACACACACACACACACTAGGGTTAATGTGGCGGATTCTTAAACCACAATCAATAGCATTGACGGAGCAGCACGACTGCACGCATATCAACTAGAGCACTTTATATCATTAAGAGTCCCAAACCACAGACAGCCAACATATGCTTGCTCTCCCTCTCTCTCTTTCTCTCTCTCTCCGCCAGATGAGTTTTTATGAGGGCTGGACTGTTTCATTTGATTTAATGAGTCACAATCCCAGTCGACTGCTTATTCAGACCTGCCACAACTCACAGAAAACACACACTAACAACCCACAGAAATACACAAACACACAGACAGAAACGCTCACAATGATAAGAAGAGATAACGCATTTAAATCAATCAGGGGGCATTACAAATTTAAATGGACAGAGAAAAATAATTCCTTGATTTAATCCAGCAGAGTTTGTCTACTCACTGACTGTCACGCGGCGTAAGCGTTTGAGTTGTATGTATCTCGCCCTATCTGTGCGTGTCTGTCAGCTGCCACACACGCTTACCATTTGATCTGTTTTCAGTTTGTTGTGTTGTGTCCTGTCCCACCTCACGGTTCCCGTCTCACCTGTGTATCTGTTCAGCCGGCCTGTGCTTTGATGAATCACAGCGATACAGTCTTAGACACACACATACACAAACCATTAAGCACTGTCATGACGTGACGAAGACAAAAATCCCGGTAGTTATTCTTTAATCATTTTGGTAAGGTGAGAAAAGCACAGGCAGGTATAGGACAGACACACACACACACACACACACTGTGGCCCGACGCCATCCGGCCATATCCTGATTACACGGCACAGTTGTCCACATTTGAGAAATTGATCCTGTGATGGAGTGCGCGTCGCAAGGGTGACGGCCATCGCCGGGGAGACATATTTCCAGCATCGGTGCTGCCAGCCCCGGGGCCTCACGGGGCCCCTGCGGGGCGTCTACCCGGCTGCCCGATCATAAAGCCAAATGATAGCATATGTGCTTTGTTTAATTTTGATGTCCCAGTAATGTATTACACAATTAGATTGATTTGACAATTTCCATTACGCTTGATAAAATATTTATGGAGTGAGGTGGATGATAAGTCTTATCAAAGAGCCATCGCTCGCACGCGGCTGACACGCCACATCCATCAGCATCAGCAGTCAGGGCCGCTAGCGTTAGCCTATTAGCTTTTATTCACCCCACAGGAACAGGGTCGCCGACGGCTAAGGTGGGGAGGGGGTGGCCGAGCGTTTCGTCTCTCTCTCTCTCTTTTGGACTCTGTCGCTCACCTCTGTCTTTCATTTCTCCTCATCTCTCTGCCGTTTCACGCCCTTGCTCTTTCTCTCCGTTCGCTCGCGCTCGCTCTTCCTCCATCAATCTCAGTGTAGAAGTGCGGGCTGCCAAATTGGGCTCATCAGTCTCAATGCTGGATGCAGATGGGTTTGATTCAGCGCGGGAAGGTCCCCAGTCAAGCGCACACACACACGTACGACCCTCTCTTAGCACCCTAACTCCTTTTACTTCCACATCTGCCCCCATAAATGCCCCTTTTGCCCTTTTCTACTCCCTCTATCAATGTGACGGCAATCCACTCCACCACCATCTAATGACCAAACTGCCCTTATGAGAACCACAGTGACCCCCCACCCCAAAACTCAACACGATGATGGTAAAGTTATGAAACTAACCGTTTCATCTAGGGATGTACGATATATCGGCCACCACATCGGTATCGGCCGATATATGTTCATTTTTAATGTTATCATTATCGGTCCAATAAGAAGATTTGGCCAATATCTTATCGCCAATAAATAATGGATTATTTCCTTTAGCTGAGATGCTTCAGATGCAAACTGTTTGCAATGATGGTTTTGAATTGCTTGAAATATGATTAGAATTTTGTATTTGGTACGGAAAGTTGGTACATTTATTTTAAAACTTACACTGATTCAAAATATGTTAACATACTTTTTACTTTTTTATTTATGTTGAAGTGCTTGGGACATGTCTTTTAATGGTGAGACTTTTGTTTTGTAATCAATAAAATTTGGATTTAGATTTATTGGCCAATATATCGTTATTGGCTTTTAAATATAAAGAATTATCAGTTATCGATATTGGCAAAAATTTTCATATTGGTGCATCCCTAGTTTAATCAATATCATATTTTGTATTAAAACCATTTTTTTTTTAGTTGAGGGTCCATTTTGATATACATTTATGCATTTGGCAAACGCTTTTAATTCTAAATTACTTTTTTTGTTGGTATAAATGTTTTTAACCAGTTCTTGCATTCCTTACAATCTTCATCAGTTCACCCAAAAATGAAAATTTGGTCATCATTTATTCACCCTCATGTTGTTCCAAATCTGTATGGTTTTCATAAAATGAAAATATTTTGAAAAATACAATGCAAGTCAATGGGGTCCAAAGCTGTTTTGACTTGGATAAAAACAGTTTTCAACATTCTTCACAAATATATATTATAGAAGAAAGAAAATCATACAAGTTTAGAATGACATGAAGGTGAGTAAATCATGACTATTTTCATTGATGTATGGTTGATAATAAAGAAAAGTATTGAGGATAAATTTAGATTTCATGTTGATTTTGTACACCAATAAATATTAAAATTGTGTGGCTAAACAAACTTTCTGAATAGTTTTAATACACTTTTACTTTTTAAAGTCCTTTGCACAAAATAGTGACATATTCTAGCTTACACACACACACACACGCGCGCACGCGCGCGGTGAGGGGCCGGCTGCTGGCCGCAGTCTCGTTAATAAGGCTCTAAATGAACAAAATGCATAAAACATGAAGGCGCCCGTAATGAAGTAGTGCTCTGTAATTAGAGACCTTGTGCCAGAAAAATGAAGACAAAATATTTGAGGAGGAATTCTGTCACCTCTGCTCTCCCTTCACACTAATCATACGCACACACAGACACACACACACACACACACACACACACGCACACACGGACGACACAGGGGCTAAATACATAGGTTGGGATTTCAACAGCCTTGCCTTCTAATGAGAGCTAATTGAAAAATTACAGGCTATTGACAGACAATGAGCTCTGAGCATATGCTGTGACCGGCTAATATCCCTGCCAATTTATACACATGAAAATTAATAGATGTTCTTGTAGAGGAAAAAAAAAATGCATGACTGCTTGAAAACACACGTTTGTTTTTAGATTATAGTGGTAACTTCGCTTTGTTCTTAAATGAAGCGAGTTATAATTACTACACTCTAAACCTATACCAAAAAAAAGATATTGTTTAGATTTTAATTAAGACACTATAAAAACTAATCGCAGTTTCCACAAAAATATTAAGCAGCACAACTGTATGCAACATTGATAATAATAATAGATGTTTCTTGAGCAGCAAACCATCATATTAGAATGATTTCTGAAGGATCATGTGACACTGAAGAGTGAAAACTAATGAGAGTAATGATGCTGAAAATACAGCTTTGACCAAAGGAACAAATTACATTTTAAGATAATATTCAAATAGAAAAACTGTTATTTCAAATTGTAATAATATTTCACAATACAACTGTTTTACTGTAGTTTTGATCAAATAAATGGTGATCATAAAATACTTCTTTTAAAAACAAATTCTCCAAGTTTTGTAATGCACATTACGTTTCTTTTTATTTAATTTATTTCCTTGGAAATACAAATCGAATACCTTGTCCATTCCCATAACATATTCACGTACGCCTACATAGTCAAAGCGTGAGAAAGTTTGATCGCTCGCATTATAAAAAAATTGTGATTTACCACACCGCATTTCTAAAATCTTTAAAATGCAAACAATGTTGGACATCCAATTAAATAAAAATTTGCATGCCAAAAAAAAGAACCTTTCTCATGACAGAAACGTAACGCAAAGAATCGTTACTTTATATAAAAAGTAATGATGTAATGTAATCCATTTTTTTAAGTAATCCAAACCTGTTTTTAAAAGAAACACACTCAGAAATCAAGCACGGCGTCACACACACACACGCTGAGTAAGACAGCAGAAGAGCGATGAGGTGAGTGTGTGCTGCTGTCAGAGAGACAGTTAGAGTGTGGCCGCTGTGACACCTGAGCCGTGGTGACATAATGAAGGGGGAGTGTCTGTCAGAGAGGGTCAACACTGATCACACGGCCCCGGCGAGAGGGATCTCGCACATAATCAAACCCCCCGCATGACAAATGGCCCTGCTCCCTTGACTCTGGCATCTGACACACAGACACATCTCCACGCCGGCTCGCCGAACATCACACGGCCAACGCGCGCGTATGTGTGTAAGAACACATTTCATTTCTCATTCGCCTCTGCCCTTTGTCTCTGTCCAGGAGATAGAAGGGAACACTGACGCTGTGTACACACTTCATCTTCAATCCGCACTTTTATCCATCTCATCTCAGGGAAAGCACACACACACACACACCCACTCAACTCCATAATCAAGGAAGAGGAGTTTTGTCAACAGGGCCTATTTAAAATGGGGACTACTTTTCCCAGGGGTCTTTGAGGCAGATCGTTTTGTCTTGCAGATTTAAATGGAAGCTTAATGATGTTTGTGTCCAAATCACCCATCTTGCCTTTGCAGGTCAACGCCAGTGGTACGACAACCAGAGATTCACCACTGGCTGAGAGCGACCTAGTAAACAAACATAAGAAAACGCTAGCAATCAAATATGTATACATGTATAAATGACCAATGATTGGCCAACTTTAAGTGATTCTGGCTGATGCGGAAGTTCATTGTTTCTTCTGGTCCATTTGTGTCAAATTAAATAATGCAAAACTGAGTTGCTAAAACTGTTTTAGAACGTGACCTGCAATGTTTAAACCTTAAACTCTATGAAATAAAGGCTCCAAAAAGTGGTTTTCGCTGAGATGCCATTGAAGAACCACTCTGGGTTCCTCTAAGAAACTGATCAGTTCTTAAAAGAACCATTATTTTACTTAATGCAAAGTACATTTTATTAATCTAAAGAACCTCTTTCCACTATAAAGGACCTTTTGTGCAATGGAAAGGTTCCATGGATGTTAAAGGTTCCTCATGGAACCATAGATGACAATAAAGAGACATTTTTAAGAGTGTATGCTGCATTTTAACTCACAAAGTTTGAACAGGGTATTCCTCTCAGTTAAACAAATGTTCTTGCAGTATTTTTTCAGCGTTAGATGTCTTGCAAAAAAAAATCTCAAAGCATTTCACACATTGCTAGTAGAACATTCAAGCTACATTTGAGAGAAGATTTTCATAATGTGAAAACGTAACATTCTGATAACATTTCGCAGAACACTCATTTAAACCAAGGAAAGTCCTTCTTAAAATAAAACAACCAGACATTCTGAATGTTTCTTAGAATGATCAGAAATGTTGTTTTCATCACTTAATGAGAAGGTTACCACAACCTTCTGAAGGGCCATTTACACAAAACAAGTTGTTGCATTTACAAATGTGAGACACTGGGCAGTGGAGTGAAAAAAGTGAGGTCTAGAGACATTGTATTGTATGTGTCCAAGACAAATTTCTGTTGGGACAATAATGCCAATCTTATCTAATGTTTTTTAAAAGAGCGAGACGCTACAATAGACAGAATATGCGATGTTTACTACATAGTTTGACTTCAAACTAAATTGGCAGCTCGCAGTGAGATTTACACATTTAGCTAGTGCTAAACATTCCCTTTTAAGCAAATAAAATACATCAATAAGACAAATTTCCTACATTCCTACTGTTTTACAAAAGTTCACTGTAAATTATTCTCACTGTTGCTAATCATAGCCTACACCTGTAAAAACTAAGCAGCACTGCTAGCATTTAAGGCCAATTTATACTTCTGCGTCGAGTGTACGCCGTAGTGTACGTCGTAGGCTACGCACGTAGGCGACGCCGTCGTGAGCATTTATACTTCTGCGAATGTCTGTGTTGCTCTGCAGTTACACTGCCGAAACGCTAGTTGGCGCGGGTGGGTTTTAATGTTCCACTGTGTTTACATTCCTCGCGGCTGTTTTGAGTTTAGGTTTCTACAACCAATGGCGACTGAAGGAGTCATACAGATGGCTGTATTTCCGCACTTCTTCAAGCAATCTCTCGGTCACTTGGTCTATTTCCATGGCTCTTCACTGATCTTCGGAATTTAAAAATGGCAGGCGGGCGGTGCAGAGTGCAGAAGATCATTCCGGAAATGCGTAGGAGGAAACGCGATGCTATCCAGCCGACCAATCACAGGTCTTGCGGTCCGCGTCGCCGCGACGCGTAGTTACATTTTTGAGGAGGTGCGCGTCAGGGTACGGCGAAGGGTACGACGTATGGTACACGTCAATGCGTATGCTACGCCGTACCTTCTACGCGCACCCGACGCAGAAGTATAAATTGGCCTTTAGAGACTCGTTTGTTGACAACTTTAGCTGCTAAGCTAACAGTGGCATTGTAATTTAATGCGTCATTTTCTGAGAATCTTTCCTTAAAGCGTAACTCTCGCCAAAATGCAGCCTAGGGTCTTTTTGTTAATCTACCCGAGGCAAACTTTCGTTTAAAAGCATAATTAGAATGGAAACGCCACTTTCAAGTTTGACTGTATTTTCGTTTTCGGTCAAATTGCCTTTTGAATAGGAGTGCAAGGGGCACGACTATGATAGCATCAAAATCGCTATCCGGCAACTTGACCGTAAAACGAAAATACGGTCAAACTTAAAAGTGGCGTTTCCATTCTAATTATGCTTTTAAACGAAAGTTTGCCTCGGGTAGATTAACAAAAAGACCCTAGGTTGCAATTTGGCAAGAGTTACGCTTTAAAGTTATTCTTAGGCTATTTTAGCTGTGGACTGGCTTTATCAAACTAGCTTGTTTGCTTAGTAATGTTAGCTAAAAAAGGACACATGATTACCCTACTATCACAATACGCTTTAAGTACCTGTGTTTTCATTGCAACAGCAGACAGTTGCTATCACTGGCCTGGATTGTTACGTATGTGACGTATGTAATGGCATTATCCAGCCCATGGATAAGGAACGCCTGATTTCGGAGTGACTCAAAGCTACACTTTGGTACAGATGGAGTCTGGATCTATTCAAATATAACAGTCAAAAAATGATTAAAATAGGGTAGAATGAATCAAAATAAACAATACTCGACAAGAACAAGCACTGCGTTATTGTAAGATGAACTTTTACCATCGTAAATTCATTAAAATCCTGTTAAGACCAAATACTTGTGCTAATCACACAACGCTAATGTGTTTATATTGAAGCACTTTGGAAATATAAACTGATTTGTTTGACCTCGGCAGTTCATGTTACAGCTTTATAGCTTTGTCTGCTGTCAAAAATTTCATGAAGGATGTCAGGATTACCAACACCTACGTTTCTCTAACAGTGGCAGTTTCCTTCTCTTTCTTCTGTGTGTGTGTGTGTGTGTGTGTGTGTCTACAGAGGCAAATGGAAAGCCTGAGGGCAGAAAGCTTCATTTAATTAACACTTTAATTAGTGCCTTTTCTCCCTCATTCACTCCATTTCTTTTCTTTTTTCCTCAGTTTTCCTGCTCTTCCAGCCTCTCTCTCTCAAGCAGCTGCTTGGGGGTTTTGTCTACTCTGCCGGACTCATATACAGAAAGGTCAAAGGTTATCAAAACTAGCATTGTTTATATCTCACAATGGGGCAAAAGCAGCAGGATATCACTGACTCTCCCTCCCTTCACCCTCTTTGTCAGTGTGTAGTATGTATACTGTGCACATAGGCTATGTAAAAGTGTATATATGTACACTCCTGGACAAAAAAGAAAAAAAGGGGAAAAAAAGGCAATGCCCAAAATGGCTAAACACTAAGCCTTTAGTTGTCTTAACCACAAATTATTGGTGAGGAAATTATGAAAATTTAAGCAAATGCACTACGTAGAAAGCCATTGCTGTCTCAGAAAAACATCAAAGACAGAATGTTTTGGCAGATTATGGAAAGTTGTGAGTGGAGCGATAATTCACAATGAAAAACGAGTTGCGTGGGGATTCTCCAGAGCAGCGTTTCTCTGAAAATCTGCGGAGAATTATAATAATAAATGCATCTCTGCCATAGTGAAGCATGGAGGAAGAGGTGTCGTTGTGTGGGGAGGCTTTTTAGCTGCTGGTATTGGTGAGCTTTGGAGTACAGGACAATAATGCAGAATGGCTTGCTTGCTTCCCATGAAAAGTTGAAATCTTGTTTAATTAAACATGCAATGTCATGAGGTCATGTGACAACAATTTAGCATGTACTATTGTCTGAAACATTTCTAAAATGTATATAAAATGCCTATAGTATACTATTCAGTATTCAGTGTGCTGCAACCTAGTATTCCATTATGAACATAGACAATGAGATTTTCCCTCAATCTTGTTGTCTTATTGTCGCACACATACACACATCCTGAGTCCTTGTGTCTTGCTTTTTAAAGGTTTTGTGATATTCCTTGTGTGGCGTGTGGAGTTCCAGATGACTGCGGGCTTCCATTTTAGTGAGTGCGCTCTCTCTCTCTCCGTGGGTCCAACTCCCTATAAACCCTCATTAAAACCCCCAAATACCCCTCATTCATTCCTTTAGAGGCCTTCATGTAGCTCCCCACCTCTACACACACACACACACACACACACACACACACACACACACACAATAAACTCCATATAGGATGATGGAAGTTCTCTTTAGAGATTAATGGATTAAAATAGTGTTTCCATCATTACACAGCGCACCAAAATCAGCTCGAGTTTGGACTCTACATGTCTCGCTGTTATACTGGGACTGTATTTCAGTGCAATGAAACACAAATGTGGAACTGCTGCCTCGGTTCTAAACGCTGCCAGTCAGCCATGTAACACCGACACCATGTTTGAGGAATGAGTAAGAAAGATCTACTCGTTTAGTAAGGTCATTTTAAATCACAAAACCATTCAATTAAATGTCCCCGACTCATGGGAAAATGTGCGCATTTTTAAAAAAGACCTTTCTAAACTACTTAAGCGCAAAGGCATGACATCTCCAGAAGAGATGGACGGATGGCCATATTCTATACAACTTCAGTGCTGTATTACAAGTCTTCAGAAACTATATGATAGCTTTGTGTGAGGAACAAAACATGATTTGCTGGTCCGTTATCAAAACCAAATGAACTGAACCAAACTGTACAACAACAACAACAAAAAAATTCTACGAGAGTAGCGAAGTCCACACCACAACTATAACGCTAATGACATAGAGGAACAATATCGTTTGAATCACTTTTAGATTTTTTTTTAACATCTGATAAACGATAAAAACGTTGACAGCCAATCAGAACACACCCAACTTCAAAGAGCAAGAGACAACACATGCTTATAATGTAATAAACAGAACGTTATCATGCGTTAGGGTGGACGCTAATATAGATATCATTATAGTTATCGTACCTGGTGTGAATGTCCTTTAAAAGCGGACCAAAAGCTTTAAAAGAAGTTCATAAATGATTAGATTACATTACATTAGTGTTGTCATTTAATAATTTGATATTTTGATGATGTTTCTGATTACACTTATAGCAAATAGTAGATAAATTGTACTGAAATACACTTTTAAAACATCCTTTCCATCTCTGGTAACATCGATGGATGGATGGCCAAGGAAGAGTAACGGATAGATTGATGGGTAAATTCAGAGAGACTTTGAGTAAACGACAAGTACATGACATACAGAAGCCTCTATTAATCCGCCACAGAAACACGACACGACCTTACGGACTGACGGCCCACATGTGAAACGTCCCTAATGCATTCTTCATGAGAAGTGACCACATGCACAAACACACAATCAATCTCTTTCTTTCTATCTCTGTCTCTCTCTCTCTCACACACACACAGGGCTTCCAGTTTCTTTCCATGTTGTGTGTTTGGCCCCTGTCCCTGCCTCAGTCTCTCTCGTCAGTTTCTAATTGGAGAGAACAGGCTCCCTAAGCAAAGCCACATGCCCGATTGTAACGAGTGACATTCTGTTTTAAACCCAGCCATAATGGCCAGCACACACACACACACACACACACACACACACACACACACACACACGAACAGAAATGTAATGCACTTATACGCACACACTGTAGCACGCACATGTCCAAGAAGCTGTTTATTTCTCTATGAAGCGCTGGATTGAAACGGCTTGCATGAGGTCCGACTGCATCGGTCCCGTTTCATTCTGCCTTTATTCTGTTTGAAAAGGTGGATTTGTGATTAGGAACAGAGACGTTTTTAAACCCAGACTGCCTTCAGATCAAATCTAGCGAGCTGTAATTGTTGAACACTTCTAGCAAAGTTACCCAAACTGCATCCGTGTGGGCTGTGTTACCGTATTCCAATAAAAGTTTAGTTTAGTTTATTTGAACTTAGTTTATTTTTTTAAGTAAGTTTTATTTTTTGCAGCCGTCTCTAATAATTATCCTCAAATTAAGAGTTGAAATTCATACATGCAACATTCATAACGTTTCCATTGCATGACTTTCCGTGCACTAATCAATCCTGATATGAAACCCGGTCTGTTTCGTTCAGAGCCGTCACGTTAAGACTCTATTACGTCCCGTCGGACTCCTGGTGCCACGAGACTGGGTTCTGTCAGACACACCTGCAGAAAACAGCTCGCGTTCATAACTCACTCCTAATGAAGCTCACGGGTGAACAGAGATTTCCTTAAAGCCGCTCACAGGTGCTCGTTTATACCTGTCACATCATATATGCAGGGCTTGTTTAGAGATGAAAAAAATCTAATTGAAAACATTGTTTTACAATGTTTAAGTGTGAGAGAGAGAGAGAGAGAGAGAGAGAGAGAGAGAGCGAGAGAGCGAGAGAGAGAGAGAGAGAGAGAGAGAGAGAGCGAGAGAGCGAGAGAGAGAGAGAGAGAGAGAGAGAGAGAGAGAGAGCGGAGAGAGAGAGAGAGAGAGAGCGAGAGAGAGAGAGAGAGAGAGAGAGAGAGAGAGAGCGAGAGAGAGAGAGAGAGAGAGCGAGAGAGAGAGAGAGAGAGCGAGAGCGAGAGAGAGAGAGAGAGAGAGAGAGAGAGAGAGAGAGAGAGAGAGAGATTTTATGGGTTTTAAAAGGTAACACTTTTTAGATGGCACATTAATCTTATGTTTATTATTTCCAAACTAATAGAGAGTAATGGTAAAAATACTAATAAAACAAAAACAAAAAAACAATCATATTAATATTAATCTGTTTTCCCCCAATTGCATTACTTAAATTATTTATTTAAATGATTTAAATTAAATTATTATTAAAATCAATAACATTCTAAATACATTAATATACATAATTTTCTAAATTGTCTGATAAGCAGATGGAAAGGTTTAAAGAAGAGAAAATTATACAAAAATACCTTTTCTCTCCATTTTTTTCTTTTAATTTAAGAGCAAAAAAAAAGACGACTTATTTCTATTTAAATAATCTGAAAAATGCTAGTATTTTTTAAACATTTTATATTATATATATATTATTTTTTAATTTGTTTACATATATTATAAATTATATTTAAAAAAATGTAAAACATTATATAAAAATATTATTTATTAAAAACAAAAAGTTTGTAAATCAAAACCAGATTTAAAAAAAATATATTATATTTTTTATGAATTAAAATTTAAATTAGTTTATAAATAGCCAAGAAATAAGTCCAGCTGAGGACTGTTATTCAGCTGACATTTGTTCAGGAGAAAATGGCGCCAATTGTTCTCACACTGATGGAATGCGGATAAAGAAAAAAACAGAAAAAAAACCAGAAAGAGAAACAAACAAACATCAACTCGCAAGCCATGTTCAGAGATGGAAATCAATACTAATTAAAGCCAAACAAGTGTTCTGCTTGATGCTGTGAAAGAGCACGCTTCTCATGAAATATTTTCGTCGCTGATTAGTCGAAGGTTTTTCAAATGAATTCAACGCCTGTCGCCCCCCTTTGGGATAGAGCTCCGCGTAGCATGACACTCGCGCCGCTCGCGAGCGGATGCGGATTTCAAACCCTGTGAGCCTGCAATTAAAACAACAACAAAGAATAGACGATACAAAATTAAGCATCAAATGGTTTAATGTTATGTGTCACTCTCCAAAACGCTGTGTATTAGAGGCACTTAATTAAACTTTCAAATTCATATGGACTAATCAGTTTGAGGCAGAGTGGCTGATTGTTTTTCCCGTACATTAAACACTTCCTTCAGCTCCTGCCCGCTTGTTAACATGAAGGTGCGATTTGCATATCCTGATAGACTATTACAGTTTTAATGTCCCTTTTTCTCCGGTGGTACATCAATCATGCGCGCGAGGGCCACCACAGGCCACAATTAACCCACCGAATCTGCCACAAAACAAATATTACAAGGGTTCACTCATTTAGAGATCAAAAAGCCACTTGTCCGTGGCGCGAGTGAAACGGAGGCGGCGCAGGCGCACTTCAGAGACTCGGCGTAATTACCAGCTGTTAATTGCACACTTGCGCTGTCTTAGTTTTAATTAAAAAGAGCGGCTCGTCGCCGGCCGATAAGCGGTGGTGGAGCACGGCCGGTTTTAATCAACAAAGCGAGAAGAATTCGTTTCTGCGTCGGCCAGGCCGCGGCAGGAGGAAATCTTCAAATATCCGAAGGAGAAAGGGAGATTAAACCCTGTCCATTAGGAGCGACGCAGAGGGAGGGGAGGGGAGCAGTCAGGTTTTATTTGGGCCGAGCGAGCTGGCCCTATTTGAAGTTAGTCCCGCTCGCCGTGTTCCTGCCGACAAACTGGCGGGGGGCGAGAGTCTAATCAGACCTACTGCATGAGAGGAGCACTTGAGTGGAGGAATTGGACCCTGCTGTTACTCTTTCTCTCTCTCTCTCTCTCTGCTCTCCTCCCTATCTTTCTTTAGCAGCCGATGAACACACTCGTTTGTTTGCCTTGAAGGATTATGGGAAAAGTTGTTGAACCGACGGCCCCAACAAGCAAGTTGTTGCGAGGAGTAATAGGCCTACCTATTCATCAAGTCACCCATCCACGTCTTCTTTCTGCCACTGCTTTCGTTCATGCAAGAAAAAACACAAATGAGATCTCTTTCATGTCTCAATTGCGTCTCTCCCCGATTAAACGGAGAGCTTTCCGCAAGTCTCCTGCTCTTCAAGACTTTCCTCCTGAGAAAAACAGCCCTGTAATCTCAAGTGCGCCTCGTTGAGAGCCTCCGGAGGGATCTCAACAGTGTCTCGGACGCAGTCAAAAGTCTCACTCTGCATTCTTGCTGTGTGTCAAATGGTCTCAGTTGTTTCTCTTTTGCCTCTCCTAAGGAAGTTTAACATCTGAGAGAATCTTCAAGTTTCGTCAAATGCTTTTACAGCATTTTCTGTGTTGATTTTGAGGGGGGGAAAAATCTGCCAAATTCTGTGGAATGGATTTAAATCCTTAATTTATATTGGTAGCTGAAAGATTAGCCAAAACAAACACACAAGGGGATATGAATATGCAATACAGTACTTTGTGAATGATGGGTGTTCCCATTTCCCATAGACGACTTTATTATATTAAACTTCAAAAACACACATAAACATACAGCTAAGCTAACACATGAATTAAGACTGTCAACACTACTTACTGATAAATGCTAACTGTTTATGTATTTGGAAAAAGCAATAACACTTTCCTCTGTGCCACAGTTTCCACAATAACATTAAGCAGCACAACTGTTTTCAGCATCGGTAACAATAAGAAATGTTACTTAAGCAGTAAATCATCATATTAGAGTGATTTCTGAAGGATCATGTGACACTGAAGACAGGAGTAATGATGCTGAGAAACTTTTGAACTGCAGTGAGCGATACAGGCCACAACACACACTTCAATGCCAACAAGAGCAGTTATTAGAGGACGAGACGTCTGAAACTCTCCTGACCTCTCTGCTCCTCCACTGACAGGACTGTCTGAGGGGCTTCCTCCCTCTCCTGCCCAATCAGCACCTGTCACCACACTGATCTCCACGGCCATGCAGGGTTTATCTGAGGAAACAGTTGCCCTGGCAAGGATGGTCTGGCCACAGTGACAGATTAATGCCGACTTTAACTCACTTCCTGATCACACAGAGAGGACTCTAATGAGGAGGAGGAGTCGTCTCCCTGTCTCTCTCTCTCCATCACACACACACACACACACACACACACACACACACACACTCGAAGGCGCCACAATGTAGACAGGCCAAAGCAAAGCAAACTGCTAGAGTTTGTCCATATTGTCTTATTGTTCACAGCGTTAATCATTTCCTGTTTACTAATAGGCCAGAACAGAGTCTCATGAGGTCAGAAAGCCACATACATTATTTCACACGTGCCTCCATCAGAGTGTTATATGTGTCTGGAGGTGATATCCTCCGTTTGAATGCAGATGACCTTTGACCTATTACCCAAAATCACTTCCACATGATCTGCACAGTGTGTACGCATGTGTTTGTCTCCTCTAGAATTGTTGCCGATGGTATGAAGAAATTGACAGTAAAATACTATTTATTTATTCATACAGAAACAATTTAGCATTTTCCAAATATGCAGCTTTATTTCTCTCATATTCTTAATATTCAACAATATTATTGATCTGCCTGCATTGACACCATTGTATGAGAACTGAACTGAGCTGGACGATGACATCACTGGTTTTTCCAGAGCGGCTGCATAGAAAAATTAACTAAATTGATAACTAATGATTTTTACAACCGAAATTAATCAACACTGAACTTACTCAAACTGGACAATAACTTTCTTCTAGATCTGCTGTACAGCCAAAACAATCTTTGTTGCATTATTTTCCTGTTATCACTTTAAAGCTGCTTTGAAACAATCAGTATTGTAGATACAGATATGAAAAAAGGTGATTTGACTTTTGATTGATCTTTATCAACGATTTTTTATCGAAGTTTTAAATAAAAATAATGTTTTAAAATATTTATAAATATTTTTTATATCAACTAAAATGTAATTTCTAAATATATAAGCTGTTATTTGTCATCTCAGTGTCTTGACATTTATTAAAAAAATAAAATAAAATAAACATAGTAAGTAAAAAATAAAACAGAAAACAACCAAACAGAACAGACAGAAACAGCAGCAAGATAATAATTAAATGCCAGGGAATAAAGGTAAGTTTTCAATTTAGATTTAAAAATAGTAATTGAAGATGCAAGGCTGTCCAGAGGCAATTGGTTCCATAGACGGGGGGCGGCAACAGCAAAGGCTCTATCTCCCTTCGATTTTAGACGGGAGCGAGGGATAGATAAAAGAGCCCTGTCTGAAGATCTTAAAGATCTAGTGGATGACAGAGGAGCAAGAATATCTCTAAGATATAATGGAGCTTGATCATTAAGAGCTTTAAAAACAAACAACAGAGTTTTAAACTAAATTCTAAAATGGATCGGGAGCCAATGAAGCGAAGCTAAAATTGGGGTGACATGATCGTATTTCTTTAAATACTGCCAACTGTTCTCATCCTGATGAAAAAATAAATAAATAAATGAATAAATATGGCATTTTCTGCAATGAAATTGTAGTGGAAGTCTATGGGGCAAGGCACTAAACCGGACGGTAAATAAATATTTAAATATAAACTTCTTTGAAAGTATACAAATGTAATACTTTCATATGTAAACATGTTTTTACATTGCTTTAACTCATCAAAATAAGTTGAGCAATTTAACTTTTTTTTATAAGTTCTACAAGATTCACCAAATTTTTTTTAGTCAGTTTAATGTAGTTTAAGTTGAAATGACTTATACATCTAAGTTGATTGTACTTAATGTAAGGTTTACTTAATTTTTACAGAGTTATGAGATAAAAAATTTACTAATTAACTATGTTTATGTTAACTTAAATTCATCATCTTCTGTCATTACCATGTAAAGCTGGAAACCTTAATATCTATCACAAGCAAAATACCAGATTATTCTGTTCATGTGCAGAATAATCCGCTCATATGGATTCCGTTTGGCCTGAAACAGTAGTTTCACAGCTAAAAATACTATTAAGATTAAAGTTTTAGCTGAAATAACACACATCTTTTTATGGATGAATTAATATAAGTACTTTTGTCTTGTCCCATAAGCTTCCATTCAAGAGATGAGTCAAAATTTCTCCCAGCAAGCAAAGATGCTGTCAGTGAGCTTCCTGAACACAGATCATTCATTAAATAAACCAAATTCCATCTGATCTCGGACACAAGCAGGTGAACAGGTGTGTATTAGAGCCCAAAAGCATCTACAAACTCTTGAAATGTGCAAATGTGCCTCAGTCCATGTTTGCACTGCACGTTTGAGCAGAAAGCTCATTTGCACGTCACATTTGAGCCTCAGATGGAAGTTTAGATGCTCTAGCCAATACTAAACACAAGCATACACACTTCAGTGTGTGTGTGTGTGTGACGGAGGCCAGTGCGAACATGTGCAGCTGGCATGGGCTTCTCTGGTCTGGCATGCGTGTGTGTTGCTGCCTGCTGGCCGCTGGCTTTCCCAGGCCCGCACCGCTCTCAGACCGTGTCAGTATGATGGATGGTTTGGGTTAGACGGGGGCAGCACTCGCACCTCTCTCGCTCCTCTCCTGTGGGACGTCCTGAAGACTGCGAGAGTGTGTGTGTGTGTGAGAGAGAGAGTTGTGAGTGTGTGATGTCCCGCAGACTGACAGTCACATTGTGGCGCCCCAAACAGCCCGACTCCGCCCGCTGGCATCGCCACTGAGGGTCTGCTGAACCACCTCCATCACACACACACACACACACACACACATTTTGAATACATGCTAAAAATGAGATATACTCATACGAAATTCTTCTTACATTAATTTCTGAATCTGAATTGTTCGTAAAATCAGTCTTGACAACGATTTATGAAAGATTTAAATGTCAAATGATTCAACTGATTAGATTGATTTCTGAAGGATCATGTGACACTGAAGAAATTATTTTAATATAAAATTATTATATAGCTTGGAATTCAATCAAATCAAATCTTATTTTCTTCACATTTTTTCCATCCTAATGAACTGGATGCATCAGGTTGTTAACCCACATCTGTTGCTCTATCGTGGCTGAATTTGGCCTGGCACTGTAGCTTGCCTGGTAAAACCACTGGCCTGTCTGGGATAGATGAGTGAAGGGGCACGTTCCTCGCTGTCCGGTGGGGTTGGGTGTAGCTTTAGTTGATGTGCTAACACATTAGCACTCTCACACTACGAAATTTTTAAGATGCTAATCAACAGGGTGTGAAGATCTGTCAACAAATACAGGATAACACACACACGTTTTATATATCACACCCATCTCTGGCAGTCCCGACGGGCTGACAGGTTGATTTTGGTATCGTCATGGTGACTGACGCGACCGCACCCCAAAACAGTCACTGCTCCTTTTCTTCGTCGGACGCTAACGGAGGACTGTTATCGCACGGAAAGAGGCCTCCGGCCAACTCAAACACATTTAATGCACTGTCCACAGAGTGTTTGGAGAGATAATATACATTCAGAGTACACACACGCACACTGGTTTGGCATGGCATGGCCGCATCATTGTCTGGAAGAGGTGGTGCTGAGCGCTAAATGGTTATCTGTGCAGTAACGAAGAAAAATAGCAAAGAAAAACAAACTGGACTCATTACGGCCAATCACATCATACATCTATAAATAACCCACGGCCTGTCAAAGCAACAGTTTTTCTTCACAGATTGTTAAATGAAAAAAAACTATTTGATAAAGCTAGGTCAGACATTTTCCCCAGAGGTCTGTGAAAAAAAAACCCTGTTTTTGTAAAAAAAAAAAACTTTTACAAAATGCATTTCTCAGATTCATCATAAATTAATTGTCAAAGTAAGAAATTGGTAATCATTTTTAACACAAATTTTTATATTATTACTGTTTTGGTTTGCTTTCCAAGACCGGTCAGAAATCATGACATCAATCACAGTTATTTTATTCTATTGACAGCAGTAGTTTTAACAGTGGAAAATAAAAAGTAAAACTGTTTTTTTTATTTAATTTTTTTTAAGGTTTATACATCTAAAATTATCCAAATAGTGGGGATATGCTGCCAAACCATATATAAAAATTATATTTATCAAGTAATAAAATATTATCTAATATATATAAATTTTTTTTTGTGTGTGTGTGTTTATCATTTCACCGTTAACAGTATAAATGGGCCTTTATGCATGAAAAAATGATAAAGCAGCCTTTATATTCTGGTGAGAGGGGTCTCTCACAATAGTCTCATCATATGTGAGGGTCCCAGGCATCAAAAAGCTTAAAGGGATAGTTCACCCAAAAATGAAAATTCTGTCATAATTTACTTGAGGGTGAGCAAATAATGAGATAATTTTTATTTTTGGGTGAACTATCCCTTTCAAACACCTGAGCTAACTAATCCCTTTGAAAGTGTGTTTATCTAAATTAACATAGCGTGTACGTATTATGTTTCCTTTTTACAAATGTTTATTCTACAATGCTTAGTAACTATAGAATACAATGGAGCAATTAGACAAGGAACAGATGTCCATTCATTCACACATACACACAGGTAGCACACACACACACACACACACACACACACACACACACACACACACACACACACACACACACACACACACACACACACAGGAAACAGATGTGCATTCTTAAAGTTAAAAACACATACAGGTAGCAAGAATACGCAAAGAGAGAACAGATGTTTTTACATAGACATACAGGAAACAGGTCGGCATTCAGGTAACACACACACGGCTCCTAAGACTGCTCAACACTCACCCCTCACATCAACACCCCTGTGTGTGTGTGTGCGTGTGTGTGTGTGCGTGTGTGTGTGTGTGTGTGTGCGTGAGTTATAATGAGTGAAAAGTCTTATAGTTTCCAGATGAATCCAGTTTGATTCACATCATTGTGACAGGCAGGCCTTTCATCTGCTGCTGCCCATTACAGATATTACCAGAGACAGAGTCTAATCACCCGCACACACACTCACACACACAAGCATACTTACAAAAGCACATTAGAGTTGCTTGCAAACACTACTATTGGAGAAAAAAGGACTTTTGTTATGATCTGTAGTTATCCTTAAATGTGCATCAGAGTTGCTTGTTATGATCTGTATGATCTGATCAAACATAGAAATATATTAATAAAAGTACTGAAATGTGTGTGCGCATGTGGGTTTACTTACGCAAACTATACTTTGAGGGAAAATGTTCCCCCAGAAGTGAGCTAAATCAGACAAAATCCCCAATAGGGACATCCAGTAACATCATTGACACCCTCTACCAAAATAAAAACATGATTGAAAAAAATAAAATAAATAAAATCGCATCGTGTTTCAGAGACCTGCACTGTTATAAAGAAAAGAAATAAAGAGAAAGAAATCCCAAATATATATATATATATATAAATTTTAACAATAAGTAATATTTTTTTTAAATGAATAAAATAATCATGCAAAATACAGTTTAATCGTCGGTAGAAAATATTTATGGCCATTAAATTTGCTTAATTCACTTGATAAAACATCCTTTATATGTAAAATTCTTACTTTTTAAAATAAAATAAAAAGTGTTCAAGTGAATTTGTCACATTTTAATTTAAAAACAAACAAACAATTATTTAAATTATTTATGAATTTTTCCAAATGATGACATCCCTAAATGTCCACAAACTAAGATTGTCAGATTTAACTCATGACGTGCCCAAACTATAGCGGAGTGCCAAACACACATGCACACACACGCGCACACACGCGCACACACGCGCACACACGCGCACACACGCACACACACGCACACACACGCACACACACGCACACACACGCACACACACGCACACACACGCACACACACGCACACACACGCACACACACGCACACACACGCACACACACACACGCACACACACGCACACACACACACACACACACACACACACACACACACACACACACACACACACACACACACACACACACACAAGCTTTGATTGCTCTTTGACCCAGAGATTCAGTTTCCCCCCTCTCGTCTCTCAGAGAGTATGAGGTTCTTCTCTTTATCTCATAAAAATCAAGGGAATGAAGAGGAGTGTCTCTTTCTGAACTACACACTGAGCAAAGACACAAAAACATGGTGAAAACCTGCGTGCTTGAACTCTTTCTGATTCACATCAGCGCGTGTGTGTGTGTGTGTGTTTCGTGTCACACACAGATACCCAAGCACACATAGTCTAATAGCTGGGGAATGCTGGGTATATACTCAAAGAATCTGTGGTTTTGTGTGGGCCAGTGGTTGAGCCCACTCTGCCGAGAGCGGGGGTCATTGACCACTACACTCAAGGGCCCTCTAGCGCACAATGGCGCGTCCCGGGACAAAGTGAGCACTTGAGGAGAGAGAAAGAGAGATGGAGGAAGAGAAAGGAGAGGGACAGCGAGAGGTGCAGGTGTCTAAAGTGAAGAATTGAAAGGACCAAAGAGCTGAAACTCTCATTATTCGTTTACCAATAAGCCCTCTCTCTCAAAGAGGGGCAACGAGGTGAAAAAAATGCATAATTTGCCACAAGATTTCATTCATTGAACGTTTGAGGGGGTGAAAGGCTTGAAATGAAGAGGAAAATTACTCACCATGAACACACACATTCACACACACACAAAAAAACATGATGCACACAAACAGTGGCGCTGCTCCCAGAGTGGCCTATCTGGTCCCGTTACACACATTTAGCAACATAAGAGAAAATTCTGATAACATAATTAAGGGCCAAATTGTTATGGCAAGGCGACAGGGTCAGAGTATCTCTGAAATGGCAAGGCTTTGGGTTTGCTCCCGGACAAGCAGTGGTGAGAATTTACCAACAGCGTCCGATGAGAGACACCACAAACCGGTGACAGGGTGTTGGGCGCCCAAAGCTCATCGATGCATGAGGGCAACAAAGGCTATCCTGTCTGAACCGGGATCGACAAAAGATCTACTGTGGCACAAGTCACACAACATTTGAAAGATGGTCACAACACACAGTGAATCGCACTCGGCTGTGTATGGGGCTGAGGAGTGCAGGCCAATCAGAGTGCCTATATGATGACCCCTGTTTACCATCGAAAGAGTCTACAATGGGCACGTGAGCGTCGGAACTGGACCTTGGAGCAGTGGAAGAAGATCACCTGGTCCGATGAGTCCTGTTTTCTTTTACATCACGTGGATGGCTGTGTACGGGTGCGCTGTTTACTTGGGGAAGTGATACACCAGGATGCACCGTGGGACGACAACAAGTCGTGCAGGGAGTGTGACAATGTTCTGCTGGGAAACCCCACGTCTGGCCATTCATGTGGACGTAAATTTTACACGTGCCACCTACCTAAACATTGTTGCAGACCAGGTGCATCCCTTCATGAGAATGATGTTCCCTGGTGGAAGTCGATCTTTCAGCAGGATAATGCACCCTTTCACACTGCACACATTGTTCAGGAATGGTTTGAGGAACATTATGAAGAGCTCAAGGTGTTGCCCTGCCCTCCAAATTGCACAGATCTCAATTCACTTGAGCATCTGTGGGATGTGCCGGACCAACAAGTACAATCCATGGCGGTCCCACCTCGCAACCTACAGGACTTGAAGAATCTGGTGCTGACGTCTTGGTGCCAGATACCACAGGACACCTTCAGGGCTCTTGTATAGTCCACGCCACAGCAGGACGGCACTGTTTTGGCAGCACACGGAGGACCAACAGCATATTAGGCAGGTGAAATAACATTAAACTACATTTTTTAAAAATCTGTCAGTTTATTATGGCACAAAGATGCTGAATTTATTTCAGATGTTCAAATATGTTCTAAAACTTTTGTAGCAATCATTATGTTACATCATCACTGACTAAGAGATTTCAAACCAAAACAGCATGTCAGTAAATTTAAATTCATCATGCTCTGAGACTTGACATGCACACAGCTATTATCACATCTGACGCCTACACACACACACACACACACATGTGCATGCAGATATCATCTTCTAGAATCATCCTCTGGCCAAATACACATGGGGGCCAGGAAATGGCTTTTGCCCCCTGACCCCGTGACCTTAGCTCTGAGGTCAGGCCACATTTGTAGTAATTGCACTCTATCATATTTCTGGCCTGGAAAAAAAGCGGCCATGTAAACAAACCTCGGTGGACATGTGTCATCCATCCATCCGCTGGATAAGATCGTGGATCCGCAGAAGACAAACACTGGAGGATCACAAATCAGGGCTCAGGGCGCTCACACAACCGTAAATTTAACCCAGGAGCCCTTTTTAGCCAGCAAGCCTCTCTTTAAAACAGCATCAAAATCTGCCAGTGAGAACGTCCTGAAATATGCAGTCCCCACACACACACACAGTCTCCCGCAGTAAATGCTTTCCACAGGCCAGCAGCATCCTCCACCTACTGAGCACAGACCACCGACAGCAGACTAGAATAGAGTCACTGACAGGCTATATATATATACTGTAAATACTGTAATAGTTTAGTAAAAAGACAGAAAGAGAGAGAAAGACAAAGGAGAGAGAGGCCATGGCAATCTACTGGAGCAATTCTTGGCTTCCTCTGTGTCTTCCTCACACTTAACTATTGAGCTATGTTAGCAATCTTTAAGTCATGACGAAAATAATATATAATTGAGATAAACACGTATGAATGCAACATTCACTGCTCATTTTGTTGCATTGGTACGTAAAAAGTTTCTTATTATATAGTAAGAAAGCAATTGTTTCCTGACATGAAATTTGAAGTAGTGTTCTGCAAAGACATGCTCCATTTACTAAATCTGAAAACAATCCAATTTTAGACCACATTTTTTAATTAAAAAATAAATTTGGGTACAAGACTATTTAAGTAAACTGCATAACAAAAACAAAGGTTTAGATTAAAAGTGATTGAAATACTGAAAAACAGTAACAACATCCTAATTATGCAATATGTCAATGTATATGTAATATCAATGTATATGCGAAATACATTTAAATGTTAACCAAAAATATTGATATTGGGAGAAAAAAAAAGTTCAAGGACACATCATGCTATGAATTATGAAATTGCCCAACGCCTCCATTTTGTGGTGACCAACATCACAATTACAGCTTCCAAACTGATAAATAGGAACTTCCTATAATAACTTAATATATCAAATATCTATTAATCTGTGAGAGGAAATAAACCAGGGGTCAGAAACCTATTGACCATCAGTCAACACCATTGCTGAACATTTTCTCCTCAAAACTGCAGTGTACCAAAGAAAGTCTCAAATGCACAGTTTTAAACTGCCCCTAATTCATATCCCCATCCAATCCCGTCAATGTGTGGGCGGGGCTTTCAATGATGTTCAAAGAATTTCTAAGGATTCAGATTTTTATAAGGCAGCTGTCTGACTGAGATGGCGAACGGGAACATGGTTTGTGTTACATTAGCAACACATTATTAGCTTTTTGATAACAGTCATGCCAAAGGCTAATCATATAAATTACCATAATGTGCATAAAATGCATTACCATTCTGATACATACTCTTGTAGACCCTATAATGCACTCTTCCTCTTCTTCTTCTGAATCAGTTTTTGGTTCAAACATAAATGGCTGAATTAAACCAGTATTTCCGCTTGCCATTGTGTAGCGTTTACTAAAGTTGACAAACTGGATCAGATAGTTCGAGCTAGTGAAATAGTGTGGAGACGGGGACTAAAAAGCATATTCATAGATCCGCGTATAATAAATGAAGCAAGGGTGTAGTTACATTCAACCTATTTTCAGTTATGAAGGTATTATTTTCACAGGATAAAACATTTAAATAAGTCATTTTGATTATCAAATATGAGTAGAGGGATACAAATATTGACTGGATGGGGACTTTAATAATAAAAAAAAGGTGCAACAGATGTGTAAAACTTTTAAAAATGACAGGCGTTCCAGTTCTGTGGAAAACTGCAGAACTTTCTGCGGGTGCAGAGTCCACGTGGGACTGGTCAAGTTACGTTCTGTCATAATAATCACCCCTCAGAAACAGGTCATGAGCCCCAGTCCTACAGAACGACCCTCTCTCTCTTTCTGCTTCCCTTCCCAGCAAGCATTTCAAATAACCACTGTTTCCACTCATCTGTGTGACTTTTGTCTTGCATCTTTGTCCTTTCATTCTTCTTTTAACTTTCACTTTTTTCCTCCCACTTTCTATATCTTTCTATGCGTTTTACCGCCCTTCCTCATTTGTTGAGGCGTATTCTCTCTCTCCGTCTCTTTGGTTTGCTCTGTCCCTCCTGCATTGCTAAATTTTTCTTTGTTTTCATATCTCTCTCTTGCTCTTTGTGAATTAGGCAGTAAATATTGACACAGACACGCGGCGTCCGCTCAGCCAAATCAGTTGGAATTACCACATTAAACCAGGCGAGAGCGCGAGGCAGGCGGATAGAGAAATCACGCTATCCTCCTGGATTTGTCCAAATTCGGCTGATGCAAAACAAGGAATTAATTTGGACTTGGGAGCGGCCTAACGCGGGCCTGCCGGGACCGCGTCCGCACTTGACAAAGATGAATGGCACCATTCCAACTGAATAGTAATTTCACTTTTTGTTTGCGTGTATGTGTGTGCGCAGTCGTGAATACGCGGGTTGCTCGCCGGTGCTGTAGGGAAGCGAGCGAAAACAAAAGCAAAGTCAGCCAATCCCGCAGAGTCTCCTACCTGTCCGTCACACACCCAGGCATTGTTTACTAATCATCTGATGTTGATTGGTTTGAGAGCAGGGCTGGGGGGCGGAGTCAGGACAGAGGGGAAGGTTAAGTCTTAACCTTGAGGAGATTTGCTATCTATTCACAAGCAGGATTCATGTCCTATAAAGCAAAAGAGAGATAGGGAGAACGGAGAAAAACTTTTTTTTCAATCCGCTCGAGGGGTGTGTGGAGTGACACAAAACGTGTCACATTCAGAGAGTGAATCCACTGGAAGAAATTCAGACGAACACCCAAAAGCATAATCTTCGGCCCCGGCCGATAGAAATGGTAATTGCGGGTGAGGATGGTTTTTTGAAGGCTGAGCCGTGCGCGGACAGAATGTCCATTTAGAGTAAAAGGACCCAACCAAACAGGCCCTTCTCCACTCCTTTGTTCCCCTCAACAGGCCTTCACATGTTTACGGAAAAAGAACCTTCAAATCCACTCAGCGTCCACAACACAATGTGCCACCTAACCCTGGCTCACGGATGAGAGGACAGGAGACGAGAAAAGAGAGGGAAACGAGAAGAAAGAAGATTCTTATTTTTCCTGTCAGGCTTCCTGGTGTTTTGGCTGGTTTATCTTAGACCAGAGGTTTTAACTGGTTTGGCTTCAGGACACACATTCAAAAAGTCCTTAAAGTTATCATTAACTGCTTAGGTTCAATAATATAAAAAAATATGAACAACAAAACACGGCCGGAAAATTTTGTAAATGCATATTCAGATACCAGTCTGAGCCAAACACTGAGCCAAAGTGTTCTTAATTTAATTAAATGCATCTATATAAATAAATAAAAAATAAAATATTACATACAGTAAGGGTGTGGAGATATGTAAATGAATGTAGATAACATAAGGAAAAAATGGTTTTAGTAGAATTTGGTGATAAATGTTTGAGTTAATTTCTAGATCTCTGATTTTTTTTTTTTTTTTTTTTTGCATACTTATCTTGGCAAATCCAAGCACATTTTGATACATTAATGTGATCTCTTCTGTAACTCTACAGGTGAAAACGTGAGATTCCTGCCTTTTTCTCAAGAGACTTTACATTTTATCTCCGCTGTCTATGAGATACTATGGAAGCTTGTTTCAGTCATGGAATAAAAAAAAATTTTCTCGCAATTGCAAGCTTATATCTCTCAATTATGAGAAAATAAGTCAGAATTGCGAGATATAAACTCTAAACTATAAAACTCTAAACTATAAAAAAAAGTCAGAATTGCTATTCTGTGTGTCAAGTCAATTCTGACTTTATAACACACAATTGCGACTGTATATCACACAATCCTGAGGGAAAAAAAGTCAGAATTGTGAAATAAAACGTCACCATTATCTTTTTTTTATTCCATGGCGGAAACAAGCTTCCATAAGAAACAATGTTATTAAGTTATTAAAGAGATCTAATTTGTCAAATTTGCTTCCTACAGGCTTGCTCTTTTCCTTCCTTAAGACTTTTTCTGCCATCCCTAAAGACTCTATAACACACATGACCTAGTTCAAACACACACACACACACACACACGTCACAGGACAGTCCAAATGGACCGATGAGTTCTCCAGCACAGCATGATTACATAACTTAAATTGAATCCCCAACACACACACTTACACTGAACCACTCGACACTCTGACACAGCCCAAAGAGCCAGGCCATGTACTGACCCATGGGGGTTAAAGGTTAGAGTTGACAGCCACTGAGAAGATGGACGTCTCATTTATAGTTTGTGACTCTGTATATGGTTAAAAAAAACAGACAGACAAGTACTGTATGTACAAATGTGTACATGCAAACACACTTAGATGCCTCGAGCAATGGCAGGCACACACACACACACACACACACACACACACACACACTCAGATAGGTCCTGCTGCTTAACCCTGGCGGTTCGTTCGTCAGCTCACTCTGAGAACGTGCAGCACTTAAACTTTCCCCTTTTCAAACAGCCCGAGACAAAAAGCGCGAGACACCAGCAGGCAGCCCGGGAGCACACAGACGGCTGAACAGGAACAAGAGGCACATCCACAAAAAGGAAAAACACACCCCCCAACACACACACACACACACACACACACACAAACGCATGTCCATACACAATGTGCCCCCTCTAGTAAAGTCTACTCCTGCACCCTGCAGATTGACTGCACACAGATCACTCTGAAAGAACTGATACATGAGACAGCACTCTATTTGACCATAAAAAAGAACGAATAAGAAAGAAAACTATTAACATAAAAAAAAAGAGAATAGATAGACCTTACAGATAGATAGAAAATAGGATAGAACAATAGATAGAACAAAATATATTAAAAAAAAGATCAAACGATGGAAAGATAGAATGAAAGATAGAATCATTGATAAATAGAATTATGGATAGATAGATAATAGAAAGAATGAAAGATACAAAAAAAAATACAGCCCAAGATAGAATGATGGACAGATAACATTATAAAATAATAGATGGAACGATGAATAGGTAGAACAAAATATGATACATAGATGAAACGAAAGACAGAACGCAAGACGGAACATTAAGAATTATGGATTGATAGAACCCAGCATAGAACATTAGATAGATAGAACTCAAGATAGAATGATGGATAGATGGAACGTTAGACAGAACAGAATACAGATCGGTGGATAGATAGAATGCAAGATAGAACGATGAATAGATAGAATAATTAATAAAAATGATGGACAGAGAGAATGAAAGACAGAAAGATGCATAGACAGCACAAAAGATAGAATGATGGATAGATAGAATGAAAGATATGATGGGTAGATAGAACAAGCGATAAAGAAAGACAATGCTAGAAAGAAAGATGGATAGACAGAAGGGAAGATTGAACGATGGATAGAACGATGGCAAGACAGACAGACAGATAGACAGATAGATAGACAGATAGACAGACAGATAGACAGATAGACAGACAGACAGATAGACAGACAGATAGACAGATAGATAGACAGACAGATAGACATACATATAGACAGATAGACAGATAGATAGACAGATAGACAGATAGATAGACAGATAGACAGATAGATAGATAGATAGATAGATAGACAGACAGATAGACAGATAGATAGATAGATAGATAGACAGACAGATAGACAGATAGATAGACAGACAGATAGACAGACAGATAGATAGATAGATAGACAGATAGATAGACAGATAGATAGACAGATAGACAGATAGATAGATAGATAGATAGATAGATAGATAGATAGATAGATAGATAGACAGAACTAAGAAACTTTGGCCAGAACTTTGACAGAGGGGGCAAATGATGGATTGACAGTGGGAGATTAAGAGGAAAGAAAGAATGAGTGAAAGAAAGACAGATAGACGGACAGCGAGAAAAGGAAGGGGTGTGGGAGGGTGTGCTGCAGCTGTCCTCTGTCCTCCAAGCCCCAGGTTTCTGTCGTTTGCTGAAAAACACGGTTCATTACATTCCCTCTCTCCATTCCCTCTTTCCTTTCAGTGGAGATAAGCTTCTTAGAGAAGAGGCAGCGGGCGGAGCCGGCCTTTGAGTGACAGCAGGAAGAGACCGGCATTCAGCGCACAATAGCGCTTTAGCAGGGGCTAATCTAAGAGGCGTAGAATGACCTCCACTCACTCTCTCATCTACTAGCCTTTCCCACAGCGAGAGAGAGATGGCAGGACAGTGAGGGGCCCCGTCCCGATGAGTGCAAAGATTGAGAGACTGACAAAAAGTGTAAAAAGCAGGAGTGTTGGGGAAAAAGAGGATTATCAGACAGTGATGGATAGATGGATAGTGCAAGTGTAAAAAATGCAGGAAAGGAATAAAAAAAAATTGATTGAAGAGGATAGAAAGATAATATGACAGAAATAAAAGTTGTTCTTGCACAGCAATTTAAATAAATAATACATTTAAAAGTAAGAAAAAAAAAATATATAATAATAAAAAATATGTATATGTGTGTGTGTGTAATTATTTTATTATTAAATTATTAAATGTAATAAATTCATATATTTTTATTTCAATTTCTGTGCAAGAACAACATTTATTTATATTTTATATATAATAATATGCATATTTACTTTTTTCGTGCAGGAACATTTATCTTTGTCTCAAGCATATAAATATGTATTCCTCTTTTATTCATACTCTGTGTCTTTCATACAATTGCGTGTGATGGTTGAGCGGTTTGGGGTTGATGGAGGAGCAGGTGTGCCCTTCATCACTCTGTACTGCTGCTCCGCCACAGCCAATCAGATCGACCACAGAGAGGCCAATCAGCATGCAGTAGCCGGCCTATTTAGAAGTCACTAAAATCACAGATCATTATCTCTTCATCACTGAAGAAAAGTTACTCTCATGCACCCATAGCGAGGAAGGTAAAGAAGCGGAGTGTCATGTTTTCTCCGAAATATTATGGGTGCAAAAACAAAAACACGGTAAAGCTTTTCTTTATGATGAGAGTAAGGCCGATACATACTCAAGTATGCAAGCACGTAAATGCAAAAGCTTCTTTTTTCATGCATTGTTAAATTTCTAAATGTGTCAGAACATAATTCCCTCATTCATTATTAGTAAGAACAATGGTGTCTCTATCGCCCCCTTGAGCACAGAGCTTCGTCACAGCCACAGAACTCTAACATGTTAAGCATGTACAACAGAACATGCAACAGAATCATGTTGGCCAAAGTCTAACCGCATCATTTGAAATAAACAGTGTCTTACTGCGATTTATTTTTATTAAATAATCAGTGTGGCTTGAAGAGTTGGATTATTTGAGAAATGGTTCACATTCCTGTTGGGTTTGTTTAATTTGGTTGAAGTGTGTTAAATATACACTACACACACACACATACACAATTGAGTACAGACACTTTCACACATGCTTTTATCATTTAAGTGGGTACAATATATTTTAACCGAGGGGTGAAGGAGTTGTCTTTAACTTTCACCGGCTGACAGAAAGAGCGAGGGAAGGTTGGATGAAGTTTAGCTTGAAATCTTAAAGCTGAGGATGTGGTTCACACGAACACATACAATGTGATCAGACTGCTAATCTTTACCAATTTTTTTCCACAGCAGCTCCATCGCCTTGTCTTGTCGTTAAAGTAGTGCATATTTTCATATTTGAAAAATCATTTTAAGTGTATTGTATGTTTTTTTTTTACACAGTGAAAATAGCCTGTATTTGACTAATTCCAGAATAATCAGCAAGCTGACTATCAAGATAGTGAGGTGAATGTTTTTATGGTTGACAATGAATGGAATGCTAAATAAAACTGGATTCCTGTCCTCACACACACACACACACACACACACACACACACACACACACACACACACACACACACACACACACACACACACACACACACACACACACACACACACACACACACACACACACACACACACACACACACACACACACACAAGCCAGGTCTCGACCACCAAGGTGGCCATTGAACAGGTATGGTTGTGTTATGTCAAATGTCAGCCATATTGCAGAAGGGTGCCCTCTGAGTTTGTGTGTATATGTATTTTAAAGTTACAAATGCATTTGACAAATCAGGTTATACTTATTTTAAAAAATGTCACAATCATACATCAATTTGTATACGTGTATATATGTGAGTTTTTGCCAAGAATAAGAGACATAAAATGCGTTTTTTATTTTATATGTGGCTGTTGGTGTGTAAAGGTGTGTGTGGACAAGTACATGCTTGAGGTTGTGTGTGTGTGTTAATCACGGCAGTGTGAATGAATAGAGCTCCTGTTCTCTAATGGCTTTATGCAGAGATGTTTAATGTCAGGAAACACCCGTCATGTACATGCCAAACATGCACACACACACACACACACACAACCTCAAGCATGTACTTGTCCACACACACACGCACACACACGCACGCACACACACACACACACACACACACACACACACACACACACACACACACACACACACACACACACCCCAATCCAGCAATCTGAAAGATCCTCATCTAAATGCCTCACGCACAAATTATAATAACGTTTTTTTGGAATTCAGAAACGATACGTAAAGATAGCTCACAAATTATTCAGAGCAAAGGAAGATTGTATCGTTTACAGAGTATAACGTTTATAAAGTGTGTGTTTTGGAATGGGTTTTAAGTGGTATGTGGGGCCCTGTGTGATTTATACCTGCAAATATGAAGAGACGGAGCATGATGTGTGTGTGTGTGTGTGTGTGTGTGTGTGTGTGTGTGTGTGTAGACAGAGGAGCTTATATCACGGCCCCATATTAAATGCAGGTTTGAAAGTTTTCACTAGAGCTGGATAATGAGCTTGACCTCTGACACACAGCTGATGACTTCCATACCTGTGAGAGTGTGTGTTTGAGTGAACACTGCTACACCCATGAGCTTTTGTGCCCGAGACCACATGTGCCAATGTTTGTCGACATGTGTACCCAATGAGATGTGTGTGTGTGTTGGTGTCTGACACGGACATGAGTAATGAAGTCTACGAACAGAAATAATTGGACCGAAATTACAAAAAGACTAGTAAAAGGGAGAACAATAAAAAATAAAAAGCAAAACGTGAAACGTAAAACATGGCAAGATGAAATATTGCGGGAAGAACTAGAGTGAGTGCAGAACGAGACGAGGGTGAATTAGAATGAGTAATGCGAACCGACGCTGGGGTCTGTCCTCTTGAAACGCTTAGTCTGAAGAATTCAACCAGTGGTTTGTGAATATATTACAATATTTCAGCACATAAATACACTCTGTTGCTATATTATATCCAGGGCTGTCATGTGCTCAACGCATTTTTTGAAGGGGCACCACTAAAAAAATAAAAATAAAATGGCATTGGGTAAAAATAATAAAAAAGTAGGGGTTAATCACAATCAGCCCACTCAAGACTGAGTCATATATTAATTTATGCTGATTTTATTAATAAAAAAGAACAAATGAAAGGGGAAAAGTGTTTAATTGTCATGAAAATAATGTAAAAATTGTCCTAAAAAAACATTTCATTTCTCAAGATTTTAAAGATTCACCCAGTGTTATTTCTAATTAACACTAAATCATCTTAATCTAATTCCTTCTCTTGCACACTCATATGTTTATGCCGGTAATACAGTATTCACGCTTTTAAAAGCTAGACAAACATTCAGCCAGCGTCATGGCGAAAAAATGCTTTGAACAATGCTAAGTCAAATGTTAATGTTTGCCAGTGTGTATTCACTGCCAATAGTCAGAAATCATAAAACATGAAGAATGAGATATATATATAAATAAAAATAAAGTCATCAGGTGAGTTTTTTATGAAACATGATATGCCGTGTATTGACTTACAACAGCAGTTTCTGGAAATGTTCCAAATGTAAATGATTCCAAAAACGATGTCATCATTTACTCATACTCATGTTCTTCCAAACATACGTGACTTTCTTTCTTTTGTGGAACACAAAGGGAGCTGTTTTGAACAACATTCACAATGTTCTTTACGATACAACAACTGTGAAGCTTAAAAAAAAAAAAAATAGTCCAAACGACACTTCTGAATCCATACGATAGTTTTGTGGGATGAACAGACTGGAAAAGTTGTTATTCACTGAAAATACTGGCAGCCACACCAGTTCATGAGAAAGCATAAGACAAGCTGTATATCTGATATGAAAACGAATCATTTATTTTTGAGTCAATTAGTTGGTTGATTAAGTTCACAAAACCAGTTTGAACGATTCAGTACTCCATGTTCCAGTCATAGCAGTTAAAGTCGGCATTAAACAGAAGCTGCAATAGTCTTTTCTTATCTACTGTGACGTATATCCGAGTTAAACAGCTTATCGAACAAGAAAAAAATGAAAGACAGGATTTTATTTTGTCTATTAGGAATTGATTGGATCGTTTGCTATTGGTCGATCTCATGTGAGTGACAGGTTGTCCCGCCCTCACACTAAAAAGCACATCAAAGAAGAGATGATGTCGCTGCAAGAGGGAGGGAAAGTTATTTTGATTAAAGATTATGAGGAAAATAATAATGATGTGCACTGATAAATTTTTCTGATTTGACTTTACTGGAAGTGAAAATTATCATTGAATACCAGCTTTAAAACTATAGTTCAACTTCAGAAGACTTGGAATATAGTGCATAAGTCATATGGACCACTTTTATGATATTATGATATTTTGCATTAGGTTCATCTTTCATGTTCCACGGTGGATAGGAAATCACACAGGTTTAGAACAACAACACGAGGTTGAGTAAAATTTTCATTTTTGTGTGAACTATCCCTTTAAGAACACCAATCAGAGATCATTCTAGGCCAATGTTAAGACCAATAGCAGTATCCATGTACACCAAAGGTCACAGAGCCTTACCCTTTGACCCCCGTCAGACCCTAAGAAAGAATGACAGACACCTCTCTCTCTCTCTCGTTTTACGCGTCTATCTCCTTCTCCCTTTTTTCCACAAAACCGGCCGATTAAATATATTAATCCTTTTTCTCACCCACAGCTGACCTCCACCCACACACAGAGACAGACACATCAATGAATGTGTTGCTGAGTCCAGACAAATCAATACGTCCCAGAGTTCTGTGTAGCTTAAGACGTACACATACATTAATCAAACTATTACAACAACGAAACACGCAAACATACACGCACTATTGACCGGAGCTATAATCATGTCATGTCATGGTTTTGACATTCTGACTCTACAATCAAACAGGATGTACACTTGTACGCATGACACACACACAAACACACATCAGCCGGATCACTTCTCACCTCGCCTGCACGCCGGCCAATCAGCGCAGCTGCTGAAATGAGAATTGCATTAACATCCACAATGCTTTGCGTGCGTTGCCGTGAGCGCGGGGAATACCTGTAATAGAATTTCCCCTCCTTCCCCTTCCTCGCCCACTCCCTCTTTAAACATTTACACTCGTCCGCCCGCTCCTTCGCTCCTGATCAAATCAGGGAGAAGAGAAATTACATTTCTCCATAGCGCCACTCCGATCCAAACACTCCCATTTGCTGGATTAGCGCTCCGGTCTGGGCGGAATTCTGCTCCAGAGCGATCCGATTAAACGGCGACATCAAATAAAATAGCAAGACGTGAGTGAAATATCATTCGATATTGTCTTTTTCTCTTTCTTTTGTCTGACAAGTTTGATAACGCTCAGTTTCGTGCAACTGGTTGAACGTAACAATAATATTTGGAATCAAGTTTCGCACCTCAAATGGCTGCCCTTAAATTGGTTCAATTAAAAAAGTTGTTTTGTTTTCAAACTAAAACTTTTGGTGAGGAATGTTTATTTAAGTCATCAGTCATCATTGTTCCTAAAAATGAGAGTGAGTTATGGTTAAAGAACAGATTTATGTATGTGGGACCAGCAGAGACGAGGGAGTGCAAGATGAAGAGATAAATACATGGGGAGGGTTTGAAAGAAATAGAGACTGAGCCAGTGGGAACCCTGGTGTTCATGGTCAGTTCATCAAACTGAAGAGGTCAAAGGTCAGTGACAAGGCGGCACTGGAGTCACAGGGATTTTTGTCTTTATCAAGGACAGTGCAGTCATCTTATTAATAGGCTCTAACAGTCTATATATATTACCGTTTAAAGTTATATTATATTATTTTATATTATATAACTTTATACCACACCTCAAAACATTGTTCAAATGTTGTATTTCAAGACATATGTCAGGTTTTTGTCCTTGAAAAGCTCTTGTGTGTAGGACTAATTTCTTACGCATCTCATCCCAAGCCTCCGTTGCAAACAAAACAATTTTAGAGCTAGTAACAGAGGCTTTAGCTAGTGATAGCAGACTAATGCAGTTATTAATGCAGTTATGAGAGAGAGAGAGAGAGAGAGAGAGAGAGAGAGAGAGAGAGAGAGAGAGAGATTAAGCAAAACTGTAAGTTTATCTGCTCCAAGAACAGCGACGTAATTACATTGCTAGTGAGAAATGGCATGTAGCTTTTAAGTTGTTAAACTATTTTACTGATAAAATCGTCATAGCAGCGCAGACAACACGTTTCTTTGCGAGTGTGTGTCTGTACTGTAAGTGTGTGCGTTTGAGTGGGAGAGAGAGAGTGAGAAAGACAGTATGTGATGTCCGTACAAAATAAAATTTAAGTAAATAATTTGTTGTTTTTATCCTATTGCTTACTATATTATTTGCTCGGTCAGTGTTGTGGGTTTTGGTTCTGTAAGGCTGTAAAGACCTTTGAAATAACTGAAATCATTTTGGCGAAGTGGAACTGTAATGCGGTCGAGACCTGCCTGGAACTACTTTAGCCGTGCGTTTCCTTGAAAATAATTGCACACGTTAGAACGTTCGTCAACCAATCAGATTCAAGCATTCAACAGCCCTGTAGTATATATTATTTTAAATAATATTATATTATAAAGTTTAGTCAACAATATTTTTCAATGTTCTTTAAACAAGTCTGTTATGCTCAGCAAGTCTGCATTTATTTGTTTTGAAAAATACAATAAAACAGTAATATTGTGAAATATTATTGCAACTTAAAATAACAATGTTTTATTTGAAAATACTTTAAAATGTACTTTATTCCTGTGATGGTAAAGCTAATTCTCTCAGCATCAGTCTTCAGTGTCACATGATCCTTTAGAAATCATTCTAATATGCTGATTTGCTGTTTATTATTATTTTTCAGGATTCTTCTAAAAAGCATTTATTTAAAATAGACATCTCTGGCAACAATGTAAAAATCTTCAGAGTCACTTTTGTTCAATTTATTGCATCCTTGTTGAATAAAAGTATTAATTTCTTTAAAAAATATATGTTTTGACTGAAATCACAATGTCTTCTTTTACCCTATGCTCTCTTTCTCTTTTCCATCTCTCTCCCCATCCAATTCCCTCTCTTTCCCCTCTCTGTGACACAGGATGGAATGCTTGAGCAGACCAGCGGCCAAAACTGTTGTCAGGCCCATCAACAGGCCTGGTTATATTCAGCTAATGTTGAGAGAACGCTGGCAGAGTGACATTCATTGGCATATGAAACATGATATCGCTCATAAAGTGTGAGGAATGTCTTCAGTTAACGGGGTTCTGTCTGTCTTTAGGGAGTCATGTAAACATGGGAAGGTCCTAACTACCACGGGTCGTTTCCAAAGCAGCCAGGACCCTCTAAAGGGGGATGAACCGATTGGTGCCACATTGACCTGGTTTCCAGGAAGTATATTTTGATGGATGCCATGTATTACACATATATGTAAAATCGCAAATACATACACAAAGACACAATGAGAGTCCTGTACAGGGAATTTATATGCAGACGTCCACAATAAATTATCCCAGAGTGTTCTCAATCAAATCTGAGTGATAGATTTTACGAGTGTGTGTGTGTGTGTGCCTTGTTCTACTGGCTCAGGAAAGTTTGTGTGCAGGTGCTCACCTCCTATCTTTGCGCACTTGACAGCCTGTTTGTCAACTGCCCAAAGCTGACCTTCACATCCATAACTACGAACCCATCTCTCACTCACACTGAGCTAGCTGATCCTTTTCCGTGCTGCCCTCTCTGGTCTCTC